>NC_141789.1:7366241-7676955 GCF_054643075.1 Acanthaster planci
CTGGCATATCCGCTGATGTGGAAAAGTGGTGCAAGAACTGCGAGAGATGCACGGTGGCGAAGGCACCTACTCCAAGAGTACGTCCGACTGTTGGCACACTTCAGACAGACAAACCACTAGATGTTCTTGCGATTGATTTCACCACACTGGATAAGGCGTCGGATGGGCGAGAAAATGTGTTGGTGATGACAGACGTCCTCAGCAAGTTCACACAAGCAGTGCCATGCCGGGACCAGAAAGCTTCCACTGTTGCAAGGATCCTGATCAAGGAGTGGTTCCAGAAGTATGGAATTCCTCGCCGTATTCATAGCGACCAGGGCAGGAACTTTGAGTCCCAGCTTGTGAAGGACCTGTGCACAGCATACGGAATCTCCAAGAGCAGAACAACCGCCTACCACCCTGAAGGTAACGGACAATGTGAACGGTTCAATCGGACTCTGCACAACCTACTTCGTACTCTACCCCCTGAACAGAAGAAACGCTGGCCAGACCACCTACAGGAGTTAACCTTTATGTACAACTGCACCCCACATGCATCCACTGGCCTTTCCCCCTTCTATGTATTCATGGGCCGGGAACCGATGCTACCAATTGACCACATGTTGAGGTTTGGCGAGGATGACAGGGAAGCACCACCAACTGAGCCTTGGGTAGCCGCACACCAGTGGAAGCTACGACAAGCAGCTGAGATGGCCCTGGAGAAAATCCAGGAGAAGAGCACGGCCAGGTGTGAGAGACGGGACAACAAGGCAAATGACAAGGGCATTGCTCCAGGGACGAGAGTGCTGCTACGGAACCACGCTCCTGGTAGAAATAAGATTGGGGATCATTGGAGGCCGATGCCCTACAAAGTCATCGCACAACCACAAAAGAACGTGTACCTGGTACAGCCTGCCGACGGCACTGGACCCATGAAGAGGGTGACACGAACGGAGCTCCTCGATACAGGAGACAGCGTTCCTCAGAGTACCCCAACCAAGACTCCCCCACAAGGTATCCTAGTGGATGACAACGGCGTGGTCAACCTGCATCCACCCGAGTTTATAATAACCATGTACACTGGGAATGCAGCACAGGGTCCAGTCAACCACGCTGCAGATCTACCCTCGCAACAGCCCCATGATCCTGGCATAATAGAGGAGACCACCCAGCAGGCTGCTGAGGAGCCAGCATGTCCAGGCATGCTCCCCCATTCCGGCACTCCGACTGTGACTGCCAAAGCCTCCGAAGAGACGACCACAAACTCCAGTGCAGCAACCCCATTCCCCAGCTTGGCCCTGATGATTCTGGCACCACCGATGCAGCACAGGATCCAGTCAACCACGCTGCAGATCTACCCTCGCAACAGCCCCATGATCCTGGCATAACAGAGGAGACCACCCAGCAGGCTGCTGAGGAGCCAGAAGGTCCAGGCACGCTTCCCAATTCCGGCACTCCGACTGTGACTGCCAAAGCCTCCGAAGAGACGACCGCCAACTCCAGTGCAGCGACCCCCATTTCCCAGCCAGGCCCTTCAGGTTCCACTGGGGGAGAACCGCCTGGATGTTGTGCCAAAGTTGACCAAATTCCTCTGAGACGCTCCACAAGGATAGGGGCTGGGCAGCACTCCAACCCCTATCATCTCCCATCTTCAGCATCGAACAGAATAACACGTGTTGACAACCTTGCCTACCGAGAATCAGCCGGATTCCATCAGTAACGGGTCAGACAATTAACAGGTTTAAAAAAAAAAAAAAAAGCCGGTCTCCTCACCAAGTAGAAGAATACCCCTGATGGACACTTTACTGAGAACTGTTGAGCTGTTGTATTTTGTTGCGTTTTGAAAATTGTATTTTGCACCCTATTTACCGTGATTTTAGTTAGTTAATTAAGTTATCGCCATCATTGCTGTGGAAAGCAATGCTTTAATAGAGGAGAGTTGTAACCAGCCGCCTTGGGTGGACTGGTGTAATCTTGTCCTAATCAGTGAGTGATGGGAAGCAGTGAGGTGAGGTCTGGTGGCTGCATGCCTCAGGGCAATTCCACAGCTAGCCAGGGCCTGCACCCAAGACCAACGGGTCACTTTCCCACAGACTGTTGTTAGGAGTAGACACACGTACTGCACACCTCTAAACTGGACACGTAAAGCCGTATTTTGGGAACAATTGGTGAGTGTCATTGTTTCCTTGTCTTATAAATCACACGATATATCAACTAGATGATTAGCCTGATTGAATTGACTGAAACATTTAGAAAACAGGTTCTTTTGGTTATTCTCTCATTTCATTTGCCTTTCAAATGGTTTTGATTGCTCTGTGACCAGTGATTATTAAGAATGTCCATTGACTGTGTAAACCAATCTAAAGTAATTATTTAGTTACATGAATGTAGTTTCTGTATAGGAATTAGATAATCACCTATATAAATTTTGTACTCGGAAGGGACCATCTTGGTTGAGCCAGTGGTGGTTTGAAACTGCAATCTTTTAATGATCATTTCAGATGCCAGTGTACGATGAATTGTTGTTTTCACTGTATTGCATTTAAGTGTGATTTTGCAGATTTGCTAGGGTTGAAATGCTCAAAGTTTGTCATGTTTTTTTGCTGAACTTTCTATGTAGTAATTGGCTCAGATCATGAGGCCACAGGCCTGTGTCTAATGTGTGTATAACACTGTTATAATGAGCAGTGCCTCTGCTTATCATCATTCCTGATCAGACACCACATGTGGCAGGGTTCTGGTAGAAATAATGAAGTTGTTATTTTGTTGGAGCCTACTGGAGTAAAAAAAACCCAAAGGCCATCTGGCTGAGTGTAATGTTGGTATTTAGGAAGTGAGCTTATCGATTGTTGTATATCCATGAACTGTAGGATTGCACCATACTGTATGTATCAATATTGCTGCTTTAGAGTTGAAGTTGTTGTGTTTCAATTTTAGTTTGCTCCAGTAACTGATATACGATCATTGCCGCATCGCTGCACAGGTTTACCCAGGAACCACTGATGATTGAAAACCTAAGTAGCATTCTGTGCTCAAGACTGTGTTCCACCATATGCTACTGCTTTTTGCCTCATTAGATATTCGCTCTGTATCAGGTCTATTATGTTTCTTTGTGGGTATATAGTTCCTGATGCATAATTATCTGTTCCGAAGTGTGTTGTGCTTAAGTTTCCATTTTACTTATTGCATGTATTTCCTCTTTTTTTCTGTTTCTAGCCAATCCACCAACCCCTTTTATTTTGCCTAAGATCGTAAGTGGTTGTTTGCTAATAAAACAGCCTAGCTTGAGGAACCTGGTCCGGTTACATTACGATTGTGTTGAGTGCAGTGGCTGCTCTTAGAACTGCTGGTACCCCTGCGCCTACGCCAGAACCAGCTCCAAAACTGGAACTACCAGATTCAGGAGGGTCAATGGGCAGCTGCGAAATTTGGCAAACGTGTTAAATAAATTGGGCTTGAAAGTGCTTGCGCATAAACCTGCACTTATTGGAAGCATTCTTTCTTGGCTGTTTAACATGGCTAGCAAAGCTGTTGGTTGGATTACTGATCATGTTTGGACCTTGTTTGTAGGTGTAGGTGTTTTGATTTTGACTTATGTACATTCGTTGATAATAGTTTTAACTTAGACAAAAATTTAACCCATTTTCCATGGGAAACAGGGCTTTTTTAATGCCTTTTACTTTTTTGTTTACTCTAAGTTAATACCTTATACAACAAAAACCACCAAAGGCAATCGCTCCTACGGTTAACGACAATTATTCTATGTTGAGAACATCCAGCTGCTTCTTGTTCATTGATCTCAGGGAAGAGTCACACGGTTCAATAGGACTTTGGCCGAACGATTGTTTGGTCATGAGCACGTGCAGGAAATGTTAAATGTTGGAACGCCTAATGTAGAATTTGTAAAACGTCTGTCCCAGGTCATAAAATCACTAAACAATGAGAAAAAAAACAGATTAATAGACGAAGAGCCCGAGGAAGCTATCAAACAAGACCAAGTAAAACAAGCACCAGCTGCCCCCATCCCAAAAAGAAGAGAGATAGAACTTCCTCCAGATGCTGCCGTTCAGTATGTATATTACCCTGGTGAACAGGAAGGTGGTACTGTCAGGAGGGCAACCGATCCGATCTGGAGTGTTGATGTTTATCAAGTGGAAAAACGTATGAGTCAGTTTAAGTGGGTCAACATTAAAAAGGTTTAATAAGCCCAATGCTGTATTACTTGCTAGACGGGCCCAAGCACTCTTTTGTGAGAAGAGCATCAATTGGTGCCAGAGGACACCGAGTTACTGCCTGCTTCGATAGTTTGATCGGTTTTTATAATGGTCGTAATCTAAAGTACTGACGCCCTTTGATAACAAGTAACGTTTTGTGTCCAAAGGCCATAGGCTCAATTTGTTTTGAACGATGGTGTAAACCACGTTTTTCTGCGACCTAATGCGATGTTGTCTCGTAAAAACCTGCTTACAACCAAACAATGCTTCTTTGTAAGCTTCCTGATGCAATTGCTTCTTATTCACAACTTTTGTTACGCCTTTAGCTTTTTTCAAGTTAACCTAACCTTTAAGTAAAATCAAATACATTTTAGGGCATGAGCAAACGACTTCTTTCACCAATTGGCCGCCAAATTCGTCTTTCATCTTACCAATGACTTTTTTGTTTTTCGGATCGTAAAGCACGTTTGTGGACGGGTAGTTTGAAAAGTCAAATAGGTCATGCTTTTGGTGTAGGTAACCTCGTAAGTCGTCGGTTTGAATCTGAACGAGTAAGCTGTCGGTGTCGGTGTACAATAGACAAAAGTCGTTGCCAAAGTCTGATTTCAACATATTGTAATAAAATTTGTACATTAACGTTCTAGACAAGTCGACCACGCTTACGCCACAATTGATTGGTCTGTTCAACTTGGTTATTATGGGATACATTTCGACAAATGAGAGATCCCACTCTGGGAATGGTGTAGTGAGGTTTAGAAACCAAGCGTTTGAACTGCTCGGCATCCTGTAAGTCTCTCAACACGTTTTCCATTGTTTTGCCAAATACTTAGTTGTTCATCAGTTTAAAAACTCTTATTCAAAATAAGAGTTGGCTTGTTTGCGCAACTCAGTGTTTTTGTCGATGCAACTTTTCTTCCAAGGTGCTTGCACAAAAGACATTACATGGTGGACCACCTTAAGTTATAAACCGAGTTCCAGATATTTTTGCAATGTGCGGTAGTGAACGACGTACTTGTGTTTTTTAGTTGAAAGTGTCGCCACGAGCTTATCTACAGAGGTGATATATTCCCTGTTGCATATCAAGTTCTTTTGGTAGTCAGACAGCCATTCACTTGGGACTGAAATGTTTTCGGGTGCGAGCGGAAAGTCGTTGTGTAAGTCGTGTAAGTGCTGGAGATAATCCAAGGTGACTTTGAACATATAACCTTTTCTAGTGAAAGGTGAAAGCTTTGAAATGAACTAGGGGGTAAACTTGTCCAAGGCTTTTACCCATTCAAGTTTTCCCATTGGTAGATACTGACTCATGGCCCAACCTTACAATTTATTTGCGCCGAGGTACATTATGTGTGATGTCGGTTTGTCTGAATCATAGTCTTTTAAAATGGGGTTATTAGCTTGTGCATAACGTTTTGCTCCAACGCTCGAAATGCCAACGTGTTTAGCCCATTCGAAAAAGAGATACTTATCAATGTTTGTCAACAGCTCGAGTTGAATGTTAGAGTGTTTCAACAGCGCGGCCCATGACAAGCCTCACGAGGTATAGTAGTTGGCTGGGCCTAGGCCATAATTCGTTTTGGAGACCTTTCGAAAGTTTTCAAACACACACGCGAGTATCATGCTAGTCTCTGAGGGTTTGACACCTAAACGTTTGCCATACAGTTTTGGCTCTTGCGTATTCTTCACTTACGGTCTCTTGCTTCAACGAGCTATAAAATGCATTTCGGGATGGCAGACTGGTTTCTTTGAACTTTTCAAACGAGTTCATATTCTCATATGGATGGATACCCTTGTCTAGCCGTAGCTCTGTGTTGTTTGGAAACCTTTCATAAAGTAACTTAAATCTTCTCTGGTGCAGTTTTTGACCAATTGATCTACTGAAGCGGCCAATAAATGAAATGAGTCTAGAAATCTAAGCTGACCAAAAGAAAACAAGATATAATTTTCCGAGTTTTTAGCGATGACTTTGATTTGACTTCCATTAAACGCGCGACCACCCTCTGTGATCAAATGTGCGTCATATTTTTCCAAGTTGTGCAACATGACCGGAATAGGTGTTTGTTTAGGCCCAACTCAGAGTTTGAGATTGCAATTGGCCTGTTCTGGGGCCCTGTACTTACTCGTGACGTGACAGTGTTCGCGAACTTTCCTAAACTTGTTGATGGGTTTCTCGCAACTCATACAGATGTAATTGGTGTAGCAACGGTCGCTTATAAAATTAAAGTCTATTTTTTTGAATTCGGTTTTTGGGCTTTGTGGGATGGGACATTTACACTGTGATTCTTTAGTTGGATATATACATGTACACTTTTCACAGATCCAGCAGATGTTGCATTTGTCTTGGCGTTTCTGTAGCTCAGGCAACCAAAGAAGCTGTTTTGGAACAGCCAACGTTTCGTTAATTGTTTTTGTTTCTCTTGATAGCGATTTTAGGAAATGAGTGGCTGCATCTTGCCCTTGGTATGCTTCGCGACTTGTGCATACACCGTCACAGCGTACATCAGGGTAAGAGTAGCCGCATGGTTTGTGGTGTTTTATTCTAATTGTGTTGGCTTGTTCTGATGGGAGATGCTCTAAAACAGATTCGAAATCTGCATAGATAACAAACGGGGCTTCTTGTTTGCTTTTGTAGTTTTCAAACTTGATAATGTGTTCACCTTTTTTGGAAAGTACAGCTTTAGCAGGTGCTGCGTCTATTCCTTGACAGTCTTCTTTGTAATTGTTTAGTCTTTCTTGACTTTGAAAGTGACACATACAATTAAAGCAAAAATATTTCTTACCGTTGTGATTGTTGACATCGCCCATCAATCTAGAGAAATTTTTAATCCAACAATAATGGTCTTTTTCACCTTGATTAAAACAAAGTAAGTTTTTCGGCTCACCTACAGCTTTGGTTTGTAAAGTATAAACACACCATCTTTTCTGGTGTAACTAAACAATATGTTGATTGCCAAGTTGTTTTGAGCTTCGATGCGTGAAATCTGTAAAATTGGAGTAGGAAAGTCCACATTTGTAAAATTTCAACCGTCTGTTGTTGTGTACGTTGAAGTTCTTTCATTGTTTATTTTATAATCTGGATTGCTTTCGAGTTGATGTTTGACGTTGTTTGAATATAATCCTAGAGCAACACTTATTGCCCAGCGTACGCACTTTTGATCTTTCACATTTTGAACGTTGATGATCACAGTTTTTACCGCCAGTTCTTTAGGAAGTGGAATGTAACTGGCACTGATGGGGTTAAAGAAAGCCATGTTGATATAAAATGTAATAACTTTGTCAAACACCCAGCCAGAACCCCATTGAGTATGAGCTTTGACATCTTCCAATTGTCTTTCTGTATGTTTTTCTAACACGTTTTTGACCTCTCATTTGGAAAACACTGAGATATTTTTACTCCTGAACATGAAAACACCAACTTTGGTTTCCGCTTCAGGCCTTTCTATTTTAAACTGAACCTTGATCGCAGTTTGCAACTTGTACATTCCTATCTCGCAAAATTCAGCCAATGCTTTCTTTTCGATGTAACTTTTGTAGAAATCGAAAAAATTTACCAAGTCGTCTGCAAAGAAACTAGGCTTCAGTTCCCAATTTCTGTAGTTACCTGGAAAGCGTCAGACATTTTGGACGTCTGCCCCTGCAATCGCTTCCGGTTGAGTATAGGTTTTAATCCCAGTAATGAGATCCTTCCGTAGCACGTTTCAGTTTGCACCAGTGCTAGTAAAGGGTATGTCGTTATCTTGCGCTACCTGTAAGAGTTGACAGTATGTTTTCCGCTGTAGGTTTCTGAACAAACGCAGGCTCGCTTGGATTGCGCGTAAAAGCTCTGGTTTCGTATGACCCCTTTGACCCGGATAGTGAGGTGAAGGTAATGGTATGTTGTGTTGCTTGATAAAGTCGGATAAAAATGATTTTTCAATTCGATTAAAGCCTGAAAACACAG
Source organism: Acanthaster planci (assembly GCF_054643075.1). Lineage (NCBI taxonomy): Eukaryota > Metazoa > Echinodermata > Asteroidea > Valvatida > Acanthasteridae > Acanthaster > Acanthaster planci. The sequence goes on from NC_141789.1 coordinate 7,374,372, forward strand.
GACGATGTTGTGATCTGGTTTGGTTTGCAAACACAAACGTCTGTCTTCTATTCAGATCTGATCTGGTCTGCCCTACCTCGATTCATCCAGCATCCTCACACATCAAAATCACACATTTTACCTTCCAGTTGGCAAAACACCTCAGTGTTATCACCCTAAATTTACAAAACCATAGCTTTTATCATTGCTGCTGCTAGAGATAAAACAAACCACAAGATTACTGAAAAGTTACAGACTACCAAAAAGCTGTTGGTGTTATGTGAGCAACATCAACTACATGTTGAATAAAGAAAAGGGTATCAAAGATGGCAGCCCGCTTGTTGAGAGTTTGACAGTTACATATGCGGTGAGCCACATCATAGGCTGTTGAGCTCAGTTCTTCCCACAGAGCATTGCAGGACTTGTAAGGAACCACAAGTTTCTGCACGTTCTTTGTGAGAGAGTCTGAGAGCTGAGCACCATTTGCCAGCAACGTAGCTTGAGAGGTATCCAAATGCCATTGTTGGTCCCTTTTTGTACTGGAGCGGTAGGTTTTCCTGATGTTTAGTCTAACAACTGTACGGATCATGAGATGGTCGGTGAAACAATCTGCTCCATGCAATGGAACGGGTAGAGCATACATGTATATCACTTAAATCGGCTCTGCAATCCAGAACATAATCAAAGAGATGTCATGTTTTGGACCGAGGGTGTTGCCATGAGTTGAACCACTTGTCCGGCATTTCAAAAAAGGTGATTGTATTAACAGCAAGATCATGCTCTGTACAAAGTTCCAGTAAAAGGTAACCGTTTGAGTTAGCTTTTCCACGCCTATGAGGACCCAATGCCCGGTCCCAGGTAATGTTGTCAGCTCCGACACAAGAGTTGAGGTCCCCTAGCACTGTCCACCTACTCACTCAAATATACACACATGGCTAAGATCAATCTCACATTTGTTTCAAATTTACATATTAACTCAGCTTTTAATAACTGAAGAACTCTAGAAACCAGTTGGAATCAAGAACACTCGACTTTAGGAGCCAATTTGGGACTCAACATTTTGTGGACTCTCTTAACAATGGACACTCAGACTCTAGCCTGTGTATTGTAAATGTTTTATCTTAACCAGTTTATTTCTGTTCTAAACATGGGGAGATGTTTTGTTAGCAACATGAACTACATGTTGAATAATGACAAGGGTTCCAAGATGGCAGCCGCTTGATACGACTTTGACGGTTACATATTCCAGTTATTTCCTTTATACGAGTACCTGAGATATAACAGCTGGCTGCAAGGACTATTACATAACGCTCATCTGGAGTAACATAGATTAGTTCTAAAGTGATGCAGGTAATAGTATTGGTAGAAACTTCAGGGCTTAACCATTTCCACAAAAGGGGATATACAACAAATTTTTACAGACGTCAAGATGATGAACTAGTTCGAGAATCATCCTTGGATGACTGATCGAAGGTCTGCCAAGTTTGAAGTCGATCAGGTGTATGAAACAATCGAAGCCCTATGGGACAAGAAAAAACGTGTACAAACTCTATGGGAAAAGTCTGAAAAAGGAAAGAAAAAAAAACAGAGGTCATCTGTCTGCCAACAGAACAGAGGGCTTTTTCGCATCCCTTTTAAAGTTGAACAACCAATCTACTGCACAAACCTGATGGTGTAAATCTGTCACTATGACCACTTGGGTGCAAGGTTTCAACCCAATATCAGGCATGTACTTCAGGAAATGCTGTGCTTTAACCCTTACCCTACATGATGCTAAAAATTACTAATTGTAGTAAAATGTAGTACTGAGCGCTGTCGCTTGTAAGAGGACATGACTTTCTTTTTCTGTGAAGCCATAAGATACTATAGATAAGACAATGTACCATACAGTGCTGTGGCACTATGAATGCATGGCTTCATTGTTCTCTGTACAAATAACAATTGAAGTAACCTAGCCAGAAGCAGTAATCTTAGCACTAGGTCCTTCAGGCTCAGACTTATACTTAGTATTTTGTAGTACTGTGTAGTGTAAGCCAAACAATATGCTTGTTGGTTAGGGTGAAATAAAATGTAAATTGACTCCTCGTCTGATGACATCATCATCACAACAGGTACATTTTCGTCTAAAACACTTCCTTTCCTTGTTATCTGCAATGTTTGAAATCAATGGGATATGTACGGGTATGTACTTCAGTAGATATAGGGCTTTAAACAGTGCCCCTTTAATGTCACATGACTTGTCTTCTGATGACATCATCATCACATGAGGTGAATATTCCTCTAAAGCACTTCCTTTTCAAGATATCTGCAAGATTTGAACCCAATCAAACATGGAATTCAGGAGATATAGGGCCTTAAAGAGTACACCTTTAATGTCACGTGACTTGTTTCCTGATGACGTCATCATCACGAGGTCGATATTCCTCTATAGCACTTTCTTTTCAAGATATCTGCAAGATTTGAACCCAATCGGATATAGAATTCAGGCGAGAAAGAGCCTTAGAGAGTGCACCTCTAATGTCACGTGACTTGTCTCCTGCGACAAGAAGAAGAAAAAACAGCACAAAAAGAATGCCTTTTTTGCAAAATTGCAAAAAAGCCAAACAAAAAGAAAGGAACAAAAAATAAGGAAAACAATAGCTGTTCCATCTGACAGCCAAAACAACTAAAAATGAACTTCAAGATGCACACAACAGGTTACGATGTTCATGTTATAACCATCTTTTACATGTCTTAAGACCACAACTAGGCTAATACTTGAATCATGTCATTTCAACGCAGTAACATAATGGAGCATGACTTACATGATTGTGGTTCTAGGGAGAGTGACAATGACAATACAGTCTACTGACTCAATGCTCTTGGCTGGAATAGGAGATTACATGCAAAATTTGTCGAAAATCCGGCAAGAAAGTGGCTGCCTTCACATGTGCTTCAGGTTGCACTACACCAAATACGCGCCCATAGAAAACAGTGCAAAATCGGATCAAAATAGTGCCGCCTGTTGACTCTCGTGAAGAGATTGGCCTCCGTTTGTCACTGGAAATTCAAGATTATGACCAGAAGATAACTTTTCGTTTCAATTTCATGGGGGTCAGCAATGAAAGTTTTTTTTATTGGCCTTTGAACGAAGATACCCCAAAAATAGCAGTAAAACTAGGCGCTCATTTCTGAATGTAGCCACCTGCCTCTATCCAAAATAGGCCCGCAATTTTTATTTTTTTGTGTGTGAAAGAAATACCTTGAACTGGAAACTATCAGTCCTAAATTCAGGATTGATAGAAAGAGTTCTTTGATGCCTCCTGATTATGACCTGTCTTTATGTAAAAATCCTGTGGGATCACAAAATATTAATGAGCTCGAGTGCAGAAATATAACAATTTGGTGGAATGCACCCTTGAGGAAAAACCTTACTTGCAAGGCCATGAACAGTGCCTTCAGGTGTCCTGTAGTAAGTAACTAAAGGAGAACTATTAGATGTGAAGAGCACCACCAGTATCTTGTGGTGGAGAAAGGAAGGTTGGTCACCAGGAGCACTACAAGCAGGGTTATTAATATGGAAGATGCTTTGATCCGAGTTGAAACCGCTACATTAAAAGCTGTTCGAATTATTATCATAACAATCTACATCTGGAAAAAGTCAATTAACAAATGTTTTTATGAACTTCTTTGATTCACTTACTTGAGGTGAGGAGCTCAATGGAGAAGGCTCTGTCGCAGTGGATGAATCCTTGTCTCTTCTTACCTTGAGAACATCACTTGAAATGCTTTTTCCAGCCACAAGTTTACTTTTCCACAAATCCATCAGTGTCTTGCTCTTTGTTAGGCCTTTTGATGAAGTAAAGACATAAAACAACTAAAGATGTTTTACATCTAATAAACCACAATTCGAACATTTGTAGACTACTTTTAATCAAGACCAGGCAGAGTGAAGAAACTGTGAGTTTACTGTAGCAAAGGATCTCATCTAGTCATAACAATACCCACATCAGCAATGCTGAAAATCTTAGACATTAACCCTAACTCCCTAGTGTGTATGTAAAATCATATTGAAATCGGAGGATTTGAGACTGTTAGGGTTAAGATTTAAATTTTTCTGTTAGTTTGGTAGTTCAGTTAACAGAGTTCTGGTGCAGCATTCTGGAGGTCCCCAGTTTAAATTTTACTTGACTTCTATAAGGCCAAACTTTTTTCCGGGGGGGGGGACAAAAACTTAAAGAATTTTCATATAACCTTGCATGGCCTATCAAAGGGATAAGGCTACATTTTGGGGCTTTTTACACACTTTTGAAAGGGAAGTGCTAAAGACAAAACACTCCTTTCCCTCTTGTTGTCGATGGTGAGGGCGCATGGCCCAGGATCTATCCCTGCTCATAACTTTTGAGCAATAAAAATCGAAGATGACTTGATTGAAGTATTCATGGGGTGCTCAGCCTCAGTGAATGTCACAGAATATGCAATTTCAAAGTGTACCCATGTGTAAGGGGCGACTGCAGTGTTGTAACGAGTCACTAAATTTGGTGACTAGAGTCGAGTCATTTTAACATTGTGACTCAAGTCAATTCTATAGTTCAAGAAGTTGAGTTGAGTCAAGTCACTTTGTGTAGTCAAGTTGAGTCATGTACCAAGCTTGAGTCACAAATTTTTGAAAAAAAAAATAAAAACACAACTACATGTAAGTCATTTTGGGGTATTTTCATTTTTATTTAGACATACTGAAAATAAATTAGGGTGTGAGATATCTAGCCAACTAAAATGTTGCTTTTAATTTTTTTTGAGACTTGAGTCTTATAAGCTTGTACTTAAGTCGAGTTTCCATGAGAGATCCGAGTTGAGTCATTTGGTTGCAGAGACACAAGTTGAGTCATTTACCCTTCAGGACTCAAGTTGATTCGCCAAAAATTGTAACTCAAGTTGGACTTGAGGTGAGTCCTTGACTTGAGTCATTACAACTCTGGGCAACTGCCATCTTTCTTTAATACTAGCAGAAACGAGAGACAACCAAGGACAAGATGGTTGATGTAATATGGTGTGCTCGACACAAGCTAGAGTTGTTCTGATGCTTGCTCGGTTTATTGTGTGTCAGATGCAGGGGTACAACTATATATTATATATACATGTACACTCTATACATGCTGACATGGGGCTAGGTCTAGTGGGGTACAATGACTGATGTATAGCAAGTGGGGCCATCAGGATCCAGAGGAAGACAGAGCGACAAGGACATTCTAAAAAGGGTACCGTTGCTGGGAAGGGAAGGGTTATTGTGGTCAGGAGTGGACCTGTAAGAGTCCAGGATACTACATCCCTCCTCACCTTAGAATGAACAAGTGTGTATTAGCCTGTGAATGAATAAACCCAGTTGAGGATACAAAACAGGTGTTTGCAACTCTATTGTTAGGGTTAGTTACTTGGTTGATCTTCTTAAAGATCTTAAATTCATATAATGCTTTAAGTTAAATATAACAGGAGAGGTTACTCTTATTATTGTGCTGTTATTAACACAGTCACTGTTGCTGCTTTTCCAAGGTCAGTGTTGTTGGTAACACAATGGTGTTGTTGATGACACGATGGTGTTGTTGATAACATGGTGTTTGTTCATGTTATTACTTGTCTTGCTGATAACACAGTTTAGAATGCGTATTCCTCCTCCATGTCGTCTGGTGAGGTTAGATCCTTGTTCAGCTGTGCTATGCTAAATGTGTTCGCTTGTAGGGTCTGATCCTTCATGCTTCTGCAATACTTTGCAAAATGGTTCTTCTTGTGGGATGGCACTTGGGTCGTTGCTGGACTGCATGGATGGATTGAGTTTTTCCGGCCATGTGATTCAGTTGCATTGATGCATTCGTAGCAGCTCGCATGACGGTAATGGCTTTGTCTAGTGTCAGGTCAGCATCTCTCAGTAGACGTTTTTGGATGCTTTGATTATTGATGCCCGGGATGATGCGGTCTCGGATGAGTGAATCTCTTAACTCTCCAAACTCACAAGTTTCAGCGAGGGTTTAAGGGCTGTTATGAATGTTTCAATGGTTTCTCCTTCCAGTTGGTTGCGGCTGTTGAATAAGTAGCGCTTGTATGTTGTATTCATTTTGCCTGTGCAGAATGTGGCAAATTTGTTGAAGACCTGGTAAAAGTTGTTCTTGTCGCTTTCCTCGGCCCAGGTGAAGGTGTTGTATGTATCAACAGCATTTTGGCCGGTAACAGCTAACAGAGTGGGAACTCATGTGGTGTCGTCCTTGTTTTGGACTCCTGTTGCTATGGCAAAATTTGCAAAGTTTTGCGCAAAATTTCTTCCAGCTCATGTCCAGGTTGTGATCTGCATATCTAATGGCGGTGGTGCTGGTATGTTGAATTGTGCCACGTTGATGTACACTGCGGACTGTTCAATCCCGTCCTCATCGACAACGTAATATAGTGTGCTCAACACAAGCTTGATTTGTTCTAATGGTTGCTTGGTTTATAGTGTGTCAGATGCAGGGGTACAACTATATTATATACTATATACATGTACACTTTATACATGCAGACATGGGGGTAGGTCTAATGGGGTACAATATTGTGATTGATGTACATGTATAGCAGGTGGGGCCATTAGGATCCAGAGGAGGGCAGAGCTACAAGGACATTCTGAAAAGGGTACTGTTGCTGGGTAGAGTTATGGTGGTCAGGAGTGGACCTTTAAGAGTGAAGGATACTACAGTTGACCTCAGTGGGATGGTACATCACTCTTAATCCATTTTGTTACCTGCACCACATTCACCAAAATCAACAGAATATGGGCATCACAGGAACAAATAAATTAAGACCAATAGATCTGTCAGCAGTTAGAATTTTACAATAAATTTAATATTTACATGAAGGAGAAAAAGTATACTTTGATGGACTCCACTTCAAACGATATCTAGGGAAAATATACACAAACTGGATGGCAAAGTATAGATTATATGCATGCAATGAGTATAGGTGGGGCTCTGATGTGACAGGGAATCCCTGGGTAGAAAAAAAGCATTTTAGTCAGGACTGGTGATGGTAAGCTCATCTACGGAGAGCACTGAGTCAGTCTGGGCCAAGCCTTCTAGGGAGAGCACTGGGCAAGTCTGGCCCAAGCCATCGCAGATACCAGACAACAGTAATGCTGGGTATGACTCACAACTATTGAAGAAGTCTAGTGGCCTGGTGGGCTAAATGTGAGCCCACTCTAAGCAATGTTTTGACTCAGCAGCTTGTCTTGGATGTTGACAACTAAAATATACTAGCACAGGACACACATCACAGTGACAAAGGGAAGTGGACGAAGCCTCCAGCTGACCCCATGGTATAGCTTAGCATGTGTGCCGTGAATATACTCGAGCCTGGCAACCTTTTATGTTTGCTGAACCCCAGCCTAACAATACACTGTGCATTCTACAGTCATTTGGGACAAAACACCTGATGCAGATTCAAAGAACACTTTCGTGTACTGTATACATGTAAGGTGGAAGGCTTGCGGTACATGTAGCACCATACAAGGATACCATCTCTTAGGATGAAGCTTTGCGAATGCCTATTGGTAGAGTATTCCAGATAGCTAGTACTGTTTATGAAAATGCCCTATTCCCATAAGTGGTTGGTGTCCTTGTGTGCGTATCATAAGTCTGACGCCTCATAGGTCCGATACCTCAAAAGTCCAAATTTTCGGACTTACGAGGAATAATGAGGCGTCAGATTTCTGGGACCAACAAAGTGTAAGACTTAATATGAGGCGTCGGTGCAATTGACTGTGAAACAAAGAGAAGTGCGGGCCCGAGTGACGCGTGCTCTTGAGCAAGATTCAACTTTGTTTTCAACTCATGCCCATGGTACTGACCCTATTAGGAAAACTATATCAAGTAGACTACCTGCAAAGTTTATACACTGGTCCAGTATTTTTTTTATCCAAAATACCACTACGCGTATGTACTGGGTCAGTATTACGTGTAGCCAGTAGAGACGATAACATAATCTTTGCCAGCTAGTGTCAACCACAAATTAAGAAGGTCAGGGCTTCAGTTTCCACTCAATTTAATGCACGGTGAACTGCATAAAATAAGATAAAACAATACAAAACACTAAATATCTAAATCTTACAAAGTCATCAAACTATGAACGAAGCTCAAGGAAAACTTTCCACAGTTCAGTCGATGCATATTAAATACAAAGCAACCTAAAATGGGGAGCATCGATTAACTACATATAGATGTACGATACATGTAGGCAGAAAGCTACAAGATCATTATATGAAGGCCAAACTTATTTTGCCACACAATTGTCTGTAGATATCTACATGTAAAAGCCCATTAACCCCTTCGTGCTGACAAGCGGCTTTCGCCACTGTAAAAATTGAAATCTTCAGCCCGCTTTTATTCTCGGCCCACGCTCTAGCGAACACGGTGAAAGAAGGCAGACCCTGGCTCTTGTATATATGGTAATTGGTCTTTGTGCGTAGCCCAGAAATTAAAAGACCAATTTTGCATCATAATCACCAGCTTCACAACAGTCCCCAATTTGAAAAGAGGCAACGGGAGGTGGCCTTCGTAGCTAAGCGAGGCTGGAATTCTTGGAGTTGACTTTCGGGAAGAAATTCCCGTCGCGTCGTCAAGGGTTAACTAAGGGAGGATTGAACTATCAATAATCGTCTTAATAATGTCTGGTGTCAAAATTTAATCAGTTGTCAATGAAAACTACCGGCAGGCAGACCTTTAAACACTTAATCATAAAGAAGTAAACTTTTCTTAATCTCATGCACATACATGTGCCAAAATCTAAAACATCTAAACAAAGAAACTGGTGTCTGCTAGTTGAGGAAAACAGCTTACTTGACTGTGGTTCTGGAGATCAATCATGCAGTTGACTCAGTAGAGATGTCAGAGGGTAATGGTTCAAGTGTAAAATAACAGAAATTTAAAAATCCGCTCATAAAAAGAACTGAATAGCAGAGCTCGGTGACCAAGACATTGAGGTGTCTGAAAAGGACGCCGGCATGGTGTTTGACCTTATGACCTAGGAAGTTGAAGAGCGCCACCATGAGGTGGAGTATAACAAGTAAATACACAAACAATGAATATTACACTCCCCGTCTAAAAGTCAATCTAGGGAGAATTTTTACAGAATAAGCAAAAACATCATTGTTTGTCTTTGGCACATCTCTCAGTCAGTTACTGGATGTTATTTCGTGTCAGATGCCCCGAGTTCACAATGGTCCATGCTTCTGCCATGAAGGTGATGAGGCCATCGTGGGTGAGTTGATGTTTCCCAAGTTGAATGAACATCAAATCTAAGACTCAACAGATGATTCCAATCTGTCATTCCCAGACACCTCTGAAGTGGGAAGCTCTGGGGAGGTTGAAGACCCATTCAAAGTTTCTCAATGTCAGATATCTGGTGATCTATTCTTGATTGAGCGTTCCTTTTGCGCCGATGAAATTGGTCCCTATATCACATCTCAGTCGAGCAATGGGGCCCCGGAGAGAGACAGACCTTCTAAGTGCAGAGAGCAGGGCTGAGGTGTCCATGGCTTCGGTAACTTCTATGTGCACGGCTCTGGTGCTGAGGCAAGTGAACAGCACCAGCCCATCTCTTAGCTTCAGCCGAGCCACCCCAAATATTTCTTGTAATGACAGTCCATGGGCCAAACACGTCCATTACAATGCTGGTGAATGGTGGCATCGCTTGCAGTCTGTCTGTGACAGGTCATTTACATATAGCCCTTGCGCAGCGCCCTTGTTTGATAGCTATGCTTTTTCAACATTAGTTTATTGCCAGCTCTTTGTTCAGTGAGTCATTCACCCCACAGCGCTGGTACAGACAACACCACAGTAGTCCAAGATCTACGTCATGTTAGTTGCTGGCAGAAGTTTCATTTATAGCCTTTACACCTCGTGTTAGCTCTAGATTGACTAGGGGATATTCTTGTGGCGACACCATAATAAAGAACTTGAGTGAGATAATGCACACTATCCGTGTCAATCACATCTTCTCACTATTACATTTGGCGTCGTAGACAGGATGGTGTGCTCAACGCTACAGCCCCTAGCCCAGTGAGGTGAGCTACGAGTTTCAGCTTCTCTGGTTGACGAGTCGAGCTATAACTGAGGCAGCAAGTTCACTGGAGGAAGATGGAGTTGGAGGAGCTGCGTAAGGAGCTGGAGGCCGTGAAGGCAGCACTGCAGGCCCACGAGAATAGTGCAGTTGGCAGTTCATCCACCCTGTCATCAACCCCATCATCCGCCGCGCCCAAGCAGATCTATGTCGCCTCAGGACGGAGATTGGAGCGTTTCCGGAATGCCCCAGAGAAGTCCGGAGCCCCGTCCATCCGGGAGTGGGTTAGCGATGTCAGGGGACAACTGGCATCCACGCAGCTGACCACTGAAGAGGGTGCTTCGTTCATCCTCGACCACCTTGCTGGGAAGGCCCGTCAGGAGGTACTAGGGCGAGGAGACGAGGTGGCAGCCAAACCCGAGGAAATCTTCAGGGTACTACTAAAGGTCTTTGGGGATGGCGACACACTCCCACAGTTGCAGCAGAAATTTTTCTCATACCGCCAGGAACCACAGGAAGACCTACTCACTTGTTCGCTTGAGCTGGTGGAGCTCTTCACCAGAATGGCGAAACTAGATGAGGCTTGTGAGGCATCTAGAGAAAGGACACTCAAGGGCCGACTCGCGGAGGCAGTTCGCGATGAGGGCCTACAGCGGGAGCTACGCAGGCTCAATATGGAAGCCCCCACCCTGTCCTTCTTTGATGTCAGGGATCGCGCTATTGAGTGGCTGGGTCGGAGACAAGGAAATCCCGGGAAGGAGGCTGCAGTGCAGGAAGTAAAGGCTGCAGATAGTACATGTGATATGAAGGCTTTACTCGAGAAGCAGGGGCAACAGCTGCAGCACCAACAGCAGCAAATAGATGCCCTCATCAAGGCCCTCAGTGAGAGACCACGGGGATGGAGTCAGCCGCAACCCCGCAGGTGCTACACTTGTCAGTCAACAGGGTATTTGAAGCGTAACTGCCCTCACCGCCCACGTGGTAATGGATCTCCTTCAGAGCAAGCCCAACGAAGTATGTTCAATCCCCGTGCTCAACAGTTTACTCCAGAGCAGTCCGTTCCCCAGCAGTCTACCCAGCCGCAGTTTGTTCCCCAGCATCCTTCCTCCCAACAGCCATTAAACTAGGTCGGCCTGCCATTGTGAGCCAAACGACAGGCCACCAAAGTTTGCAAGACAGAGGCTCGATTATCCAGAAAATAGTAGGGGACTACCCAGTTGCGCAAGTAAAGCTTGGAGGCACCGAGGTGATATGCCTACTTGACACCAGAGCACAGGTATCCACACTAACTGAATCCTGCTTTAGAGAGAACTTCTCCACGGAAGAGTTGGTTGATGCATGTTGTACAGTGCTCTATCAGGCCTAGCAATGATGTCTACCAAGCAATGGTTGAAGAACTTGATGTGCACACGAAGCATCTTCCGAAAGGTCTGATGATTGCACCAACCCTTGTCAGTGTTGATAAGGCCGACAGAGTCCCCGTTCAAGTTGCTAATTTCAGTGACAGTGACTTGTACCTTCAGCCGAAGACATCAGTTGCAGTACTCTCTCGTGCATTCCACGAGTACCCCTGCCCTCGAACAGTTGCATCCGACTGTGAGGTTTCTGCCCATCAAACCCCTGAGAGTGATGATCTTGTATCCGATCTGATGACGCAGTTGACGATCGGTGAGGACATCAGCGACGAGCAGCGCTGTAGTTTGAGAGGACTGATTTCTAGATACTGTGATGTCTTTAGCAAAGATGAAGATGACATCGGTTTCTGCAATAAGATAGAGCATCGGATCATCACTACTTATAATATACCTGTCAAGGTGCCCCACAGACGTATTCCCCCACACTTATGGCCAGAAGTTAGAGACCACATTCAGGCGTCCCTAGACCGTGGCATCATACGAGAGTCTTCAAGCCCATATGCCTCACCAGTTGTCCTTGTCCGTAAAAGCAATGGGAAACTCAGAATGTGCGTTGACTACAGGGCCCTGAATGCAAAGACACACGAGGACGCGTATCCCCTTCCACGAATCGATGAAGCACTCGACGCACTGAATGGGGCCAAGTATTTCTGCAGCCTCGACCTTGCCCATGGGTTCTACCAAATCCCCATCGAAGAGAGAGACATCGAGAAGACCGCCTTCCGTGCAGGTGTAGGTGGCTTGTACGAGTTCACACGAATGCCGTTTGGGCTCTGCAATGCACCTGCCACCTTCATGCGTCTCATGGACAAGGCCTTTGGAGATAAGAATTTCCAGTCCTTGATTGTCTACCTCGATGACATTCTTGTGTTTGGCAAGACGTTCGACGAGACACTTGAGCGACTCCAGATGATGCTTGATCGCCTCCGTCAATTCAACCTGATGGTGAAACCAGAAAAGTGTCACTGGTTTGCCAACAAGCTGAAGTATTTAGGCCATGAAGTATCAGCGGATGGAATTGCACCAGATCCAGAGAAGATACGTGCTGTAGCTGAGTGGAAAAGACCAACTAACGAGGGTGAGCTTCGAAGCTTTTTAGGCCTTGCTAGCTACTACCGGCGCTTTGTTCAAGGTTTTGCCAAAGTCGCCGCCTCACTTCATGCGCTGCTTGGTGGTCCAAAGAACAACAAGGGCAAAAGAGTCCTCCCATCCCAGCTTCAACTTCCCGAATCATGGAATGAAACCTGCGAAGTCTCCTTCAATGAGTTGAAGTCACTCCTAACGTCGGCTCCTCTTCTTGGCTATCCTGACTTCAAGTGTCCATTCATCCTGGAAGTTGATGCCAGCCATCTTGGTCTTGGTGCTGTTCTGTCCCAGGAACAGGACACTGGTCATGTAGTTCTTGGATATGCCAGCAGAGGTCTCCGCGGGAACGAGCGCAACATGGACAACTACAGCAGCATGAAGTTGGAGCTTTTGGCACTGCGGTGGGCAATAACCGTAAAATTCCGTGACATTCTGCTGGGAGCCGACTTTGTTGTCTACATGGACAACAACCCCTTGAGCTACCTCCACTCCAATTCCAAACTGGGTGCAGTTGAGACGAGATGGGCCACCGAATTAGCACAGTTCCGGTTCAGCATCAAGTATAAACCCGGGCAGCAATGCTGATTCTTTGAGCAGAAAGAGAGAGCACGGTGATGAACCAAAATCAGTACGGTTTGAAGAGACCACAGCTGCTGCTGCCATCAGTGAAACCAGTGCTACCAGCATCCCTGTGAATGTGAGACAACGCATCAGGAGTACCCTACAAGAAGCTGGCTTAAATGAGGTTCGTGCAAAGCCAGCTGTGACAGTTCCTATGGCAACAGCAACACTACCGTCTCTGTCACCGGAATATCTAACCGCACTTCAAAAGAGTGATGAACCTTTAAGCAGGGGAGTATGTGACAGGTCATTTACATATAGCCCTTGCGCAGCGCCCTCGTTTGATAGCTATGCTTGTTCAACATTAGTTTATTGCCAGCTCTTTGTTCAGTGAGTCATTCACCCCACAGCGCTGGTACAGACAACACCACAGTAGTCCAAGATCTACCTCATGTTAGTTGCTGGCAGAAGTTTCATTTATAGCCTTTACACCTCGAGTTAGCTCTAGATTGACTGGGCTAGGGGATTTTCTTGTGGCGACACCATAATAAAGAACTTGAGTGAGATAATGCACACTATCCGTGTCGATCACATCTTCTCACTGTTACATGTCTGTGGACAAGTCTGCCATCACCTGGGTAAGTGATTTGCCTTGTAGTTTGCAACATACAGTGCAGTGATTGATCACTCTTTGGACTAGGTCTTGGGCTTTGATGATCCATTTTCCTCCAGCTCGTACTGATGCAAGAGTTAAATGTTGTCCCTGGTGTTCTACCCCATGGTGGAAATATTGTATCATCAGATTGGAGATGTGGTTGTGCTTGGGTAAGAGTACACGATGGCGTCCCTTGAGGTTGAGATCTGCTCTTCGAAGCCTTCCTCTGACTCGAATGATTCTGTTTTCATCTATGAATGGGCTTAGTTTTTGGAGGGGGTTATCCTTGTTCAGGGCATTTGTTCCACCTGAATTGAGAGCGGCCATTTTGTCATGGAAATGCTCCATCTGAACAGTGCGGAGGATCACCTTCTCAGCCTGCTGTAGCTCTCCCGGTGTTATTTGGAATCTTCTTGGTCTAGGAGGAATTTGTCTCTTGCATGGATCTCTACAATTTTGGAGGTGTCTTCTTGGTTCCTCTGAACCACATTGTTGCATTCAGCTGGCTGGCCAGGACCGATTGAAAAGCAAGATCGGCTGGGTTTTCATCGTTGGGGACGTGGTGCCACTTGGGGAAGACACGCTGTGAATCTTGTGCACTCTGTTGGTGACATAAACATGGAAACGCTTAGATTCGTTAGAAATGTAGCTGAGGACGATTTGGCCGTCTGTGTAAAATGAAGTCCTGTCGATAGGCATTCAATCTTTGAACTCAGACTGGATGATCTTTGCTAGCTCCATTGCCAGCTCCAGACGAGGTATTGACACCACATGTTGGGGTGTTACACGTGCTTTGGCTAGTAAGAAGGGGACGTGTGGTTGGTTGCTGTCATTAATGAGCTTCAGGTATGCTACGGCTCCTGTAGCATGCTCACTGGCGTCTGGAAAATGAGGATCTCTCTCCACTTGGTGTTGCCAAGAAGATGGATTTTCTTGAGATGCTGGGTCCATCTGGAAAGGTGCTTTTCTGGTAGCGGCTGATCTCAGACATCTTGGGGTTTGCTCAGCTCTCCCTTTGTATCGGATATGAGTTGACAGAGGATGCACTTCCCCTTCAATCGTCACTGGAGTGGCAAGGCCCATTGGGTCAAATATTGAACTGGTTACTGATAGTACTCCCGTCTTGAGAAGGGTTTGTCATCTAAATTGATCTGGAAAGTGAGTGTCACGCTCCAGTGACCAGTGGACGCCAAGAGATCGTTGCATGGGTAGTACGTCATGAGCAAGATCCAGGGTTCTCAAATCCTTGGCATGTGTGTCTTGTGGGAGGGACTACATCACATCTTTGTCATTTGAAACAATTTTGTGAAAACCTGTCTTCTTTGTTGCCAATGCATCTCTGGTACATCTTATGAGACTGACGGCTGATTGGGCATCAGGACAAGATGTAAGGCTGTCGTCGACATAGAAGTCACGCCAGACAAAATCCAGCACATCCTCACCGTGAGACTCCCAGCAATCGTTGGCAATCATCCTCAGACCAAAAGTGGCCACTGCTGGTGATGATATGTTGCCAAAGAGATGGACGTTCATCTGGTACTGCACTATCTGCTTGGAAAGGTCGTTGCTTTCAAACCACAGAAAGCGTAGGAAATCTCTGTGCTACTGGTTAACATGGAAGTTATGAAACATCTGTTCGATGTTCCCCATGATTGCCACTTCTCCTACCCTGAACCTCAGCAGAATGCCGAGTAGGCTGTTCATCTGGTTGGGGCCCTGTAGCAGCACCTTGTTTAGGGAGACATTGTTGTATTCTGCACTTGCACCAAATACAACTCGGATGTCACGTTTCTTCGTATGACGGACGGCAAAGTATGGGAGATAACACACTTTGCCGAGCTGACAGGTGAGTTTGTTCTCGGGTACTAGAGATGAATGACCCCTTGTCAACAGCTTATCGAAGTACATAATATACTCTGCCTTCATTTCCGTTTTGCATCTGAGGGTCTTCACCAGGCTGTTGAGTCTACTCAGGGCTAGAGGATAGTTGTTGGGGAGCTTGGTAGATTTCCCTTTGAAAGGAATGGGAAATTCTAGATTTTCATTCACATTGATGTGTGCGCCTTCGCATTTTAATGAAGCGCCGGCCTTCTATAGACATTGCTCTCAAGTTGTCATCACAGGCTTCTTCATATATGTTAGTTATGGGCTTGGCATAGTGGGGGCTGACAGGACCTCTTTCACCTTGATGTGATTCTCACAGGTGTCGGGCTGAATGACGGTGCGGCTGACAGTGGCGTGAATTCATCCATTTGCACCAGCCATGCAGATTTTTCCGGAAACTGTCCAGCCGAGATCGGTGTGCTGTGCCCAGGGTGTACCTTTCGGCCCATATCATGACTCTTATCTTGAGGGGCTCAGGACAACTGCTGTCAATGAGTAGTATGATGTTTACATTGTCTCGTATCTCTGGTAAGTTGGCCACTACAGACTTTAGATGTGGGAATTTTACGCAGACTTCTGAGCTGGGGATTTCTCTTTTGTCTCCGGGGATGTGCGCGTTCTTGATAGCTGTTCGGAGTCATTCAGTTTTTCCTTGGGGGATTCCACAACAATACTGCTAGCTCGGCGTCCTTTGGCCTTTATTTTATTACCGCCGCAAGTGGAGAGCTCATAAGGGAAGGACGGACCTTGTAGTTCCAATGCTTCAAAGACTTCTGGGTCCGCTAGGCAAACATTGCATTGATCATCTAGTACCATGTACCTGAGGATAAATTTTGAGGAACAATCCTTATGATACAGTTTGCACAGGACAATTTTGGAGCATGACTATGCAGAGGAGCACAACAGAAACATGGTGCACTTCGTAGTCGTTTCTTTGATCTTCAAATCACCAGCAGGGGGGTTGACAGATTGCTCCCTGCCATTCTCCTTTGGGATTGTGTGCATGAAGGAGGCATGATTCGAACTTTGGCGTTTTTTGCACCGCACTTTGGTGTTGCAGTCTTTAATTCTGTGGCTGTCACCGCACTTGAAGCAAAGGCCCTTGGTTTTACAAAATTCTCTCCTTTCTTTTATGGGCTCATGGCGGAATGCAATACACGCGGAGATGTGGTGGCCCTGTTTGTCATGATAAGAACATCTGCTCACCATCTGGGGTGTAGACAAAGACTTTGCTGGTGTCAAAGTAGCCATCACTTGAAGAGATGAGCTGGGACTCCAGTGGGCAGGTGTTCTTTCTGATTTGTTGTTCCAATGGGTGGAAAGGTAGAGCTCAGGGTTGTTTTGGATTCTGGCCTTTTCTTTGATGAACTTCACCAGCATGGAGAATGGTGAGTAGACTCCGATGGACGTCTTGTACTCTGATGCTCTTTTCCTCCATGCATTGTGTGTGGGGAGTTTTTCCAGGATTGGGTGCGTTTTGAAGGAGTAATTCAAGATCTGGCTGCATGGTTGGAGCGACTGCCGTTTTACGTCCCCAGCACGTCGCGATGAGATCATCATACAAAGCACACACATAAGTACATTAACATTTTAGGTGGTAACCAACATCAGTGCTGCGCTTGTTGCACAAAAAGGGCAGGAACCAGTTATTGGTGGTGTGGATCAGCCAGTAGAGGGCGAATAAATTATTGAGTATTGTACGTGCTAATGTAATGGATAACAATACATTTGCATGCAGCTGGGGCCCCCAAAATGCTCGTCTTAAACGGAATCTCATAACATGCGAGCTCGTATAATGGATTTTTTTCCTCATAGGAACGTGCATAATTCAGTCGGGACCAGCAAATATACTGTCTTAACCGGAGTCTCGTCTTATCCAAGCTCATATTACCAAGAGTCGACTGTACTTGTGTCCAACTTCTGTCTGAGGGCCTGCTGAGTCATCTTCCACAGCTGTTACAGTTCTTTCTCAACCACTTCAATGGAAGTGATTTTTTTTTAATGATTATTTGGGACTGATGAGGTGTTGGAATTATGAGGCATTGGACTTACATGTCCTTGGGATCACAAGAAGACTCTTGTTTGATGACTGTTGGCTGCGTTGAGGAATGTATAGTGTGATAAGTTCATCCAGATAGCCTGATGCTAATCCTGCTGGGGACTCCGAACTCAGACAAAGGAAACAGGGCCTTGTAACAAAAGACCGTACTCTGAACAAAAGACCAGGCTGCTGGGCATTATCAACATTTTTCATTCTCAAAAGTGGTGATTATCCAGCCTTGTTTTGAAACCGTATACCAGGGTTTGGGGCATTGAGAGCCAGCGGATTACCACCGGGGACAAAAGCGCTCTACCATTGCAGCAATGAGCCACACAGTACCGCTGCACACTAATCTGACCCCTATTGAAAAGAGGTCAGCAGTGCACTGAGCCAGGTTCGTGAACAAAAGAGGGTTATACAACACCGCACAATCTGGGCTCTGTTTACAAGGCTGCTGGCCTGGCTGAAATACTCCGGCGTCAATGAAGGTCACCTGTCAACTTAGAGTAGTGCCTAAAGATTTCTTCGTGCTGCTATAAACAACTGTTAAATGAAATGATGAATTTTTGAAAGATTTTGAAAACGGAAAAAATGATAGCCATGCCGGCCCAGCATAATCAACATTGAAAAATGTCCCGGCATGAAGTGGTTAAGAGTAATATTTTGAATTGTATTTGCTCACGTACTGGCAACCAGAGTAGTTTCTGTAGAACAGGTGAAATGTGATCAAATTTTGAGGTCTTAGAGAGGACCCTTGCTGCTGCATTCAGGGCATGTTGTAATTTTTCTAGATTTTGTTTCGAATATTAAATAAAAGAGAATTTCCAATATCCAAACAAGATAAAACAAAGGCATGTACTAAGATCAAAGCTGATTTGTCATCCAGAGTTCTACAAAAACTGTTGATGTTTGTTATAATGCACAGACTGACCAATTTTCTTTACATGTGTATTCATAGACATATTAAAAATAACGCTAAGATTTTGTATAGATGCAGCAGGGGTGATTTGTGCACTACCAATATTTACATGTTGGGTGTTTATCAAATGCTGTTGATACTTTGACAAAACAATGAGCAATTCTGATTTAGATACATTTAACTTGTTCACAAGCATCCATGATCTCATATCTGTGAAGCAGTTTTCCAAGCGATGATTTGTGGACAATTCACAGGCTGGGTTGGATGGCTTGAAAGGTACATACAGTTGTGTGTCAGCAGCGTACAGATGAATAATTAATCCATGTCTTTGTGCAATGTTTGCGAGAGGAGAAGAATATATGATGAAAAACAAAGGTCCAAAGACAGATCCTTGGGGGACTCTGAATTTCAGCTCAGTAGTTGACCGAGGCTGGCGAACAAAATCTGTAAAAACAGAGGGTAGGAAGGGACACCTTGAATGTTTGCACTGTTCACTTGCAAGGCTCTGCCACAAGTCATTTTAATGGATAAACTCAATCATGTGAATGATATCAAAAGAAAAGTTACTCTGAACTTAATGTACAAGGCCAGTGAATAGATTTATATTCAAAGATTTCGTCCTTTTCCATGCTAGGGTTAATGAACACTCTTAGGAATCCTATAAGTACACTATACACCGTAACACCTTTGAGAATTCCAGTGGCCAAAGCTCTTATTCCTCTAAGAAATCATTCCTAGCCTGGCACTTGCCTTTTAAACAAAACAAAGAGGGAGGTTGTACACAACAAGCTAAAACAACAGATTATCCCAAGCTAGCATGGACACTACCTTGCCTCAGGCTGTAATCTGCCTTGGAGGCTAGAGTAAACATCTAATAAACAAACCTTTGTCTCTTTCTTGGAAAACCCCACAGTGTCTAATCCACAAAATTTGTAAGCCTACATGTAGCCTTACACTATGCATGTCTTTGTGCACATGCATGTACATGTACCATGCTTTTACACTGACATCAAATTTGTGCACATACAGTAAATTTACATGTGAAAGTCTATTCTTAATTAGAGAATAGAAAGTAATATCAGTGGTAATAAGAACTATTCTGTACATTCTGAACTTTCTAGCAATCTAATCACTTCTGTAAAATAACTTGGATTTCACAGGTCTAATCAAAAGGAACATCCTCACTCTAGTTCATGTGTACTACGCAAGTTACACTGTGATGAGAACTTGTATCATCACAATCTAAACTATTCTCAACGTTTCCTCAAGTTTCGGAGTAATTGCACAATACCCCGCCATGCGAAAATTACCCTTGCCCTTTCACAATTTTCGTTGCGCATTCGTCCGTTTCTTAACCTTTTTCATTTGTGTAACTTCACTTGCTTTCCATCAAAAACTAATTCCGTGTTAGCGTATAGTCCACAGCGTGTGACAGAGTATTAAAAACGGAAGCAAAGTTTGAAGGGACAACGTACTAGGCTGAACATTCGGTCCGATTCAAGGTCGTCACGCCAGTAGAACTCCGCACCCAAAACACCGCAGGGTCACAGGCATGCCGCCCCAGCGCGCCACATTGCCACAGAGGGTGCGCTCAGCAAGCCAGCACATGCGCAATACCGAACTCAGTGACCTTTCGGGCTCGGCATTTCCGTCCGAAAAGATGGATCAAGCGCTAGTGGGAACGCGACTTGCGGTTTCGTTGCCGTAAGATAACGATCACACCAAAATGCTGGATCAAGATCTACCTTTTCCCAATTCAAGTGGGAACGCGCTGTTAGTCCCGGTTGGCAGCTATGCGGATAGGATGTGATGGTGGCTAAAAAAGGACTAAGGAACACAAAGTGAATGGGATGTGTAGAAAATATTTTAAGTCTAAATCGAGTCCCGGTTGGCGGCTATGCGGATACGATGTGCTGGTGGCTAAAAAAGGACGAAGTAACACAAAGTGAATGGGATGTGTAGAAATATTCTGAGTCTAAATCGAGTCCCGGTTGGCGGGTACGCCGATTCGATGTGGAAGTGGCTACAAAATGCTAATTGTATGAATTGACGCTAGTTGACGTTGAATAGTATGAATAATTGGGAGATTAGCGGCGGACTACCCAAAACCTTGTTGGGGTCAATCACGGCTTGGCAGTTGAGCAGTACTGGAGGCAGATAAGCATGTTCATTAAGCATCTCCGGCAATCGTTGTCAGTGGCTCAAAAGAATGAAATTGGAGTGTCAGTAAGGCCGGTATGGTTTGACGTTGTTGCATGGATGGCAAAAGAGAGGTCGCATAAGAAAAGGTAGAGTGTGTGAAAAAATGGGTAGATTGGCAACAGAGCCAAAAAAAATGTCGTGCCCAGTCTGGTAATGGTAGATTAGCAGCAGGGTATCCAAAAGTTTGTGGAAGTCAAGCATGGTTTGCCTGGCTATTATGAGAAGCACTGGAGGTAGAGTCAAAAGTTTTTTTTTATTAGCAAGTCTTGCAACGCTAACAGCTTAATAAGGTGTGGTTTTTGATCACTGAAGTATATATCCCTTTTGTTGGTGCAACATTCCTTGCTGATGGAAAGAGGGGGATTGGAAAAGAAAATAAAGCCAGTTGAAATTAAGGAAGCGTGGGTTAAATAACCCAGCCACAACTAGCTATACATGTACTTGTAATCTGTCATGTATCGAAGTGAGATTTTTTCGTTGCAAAATGAGCAAGTTTGTTAGAAAATGTAACGATGGAGTCCAGCATGGCAGTTCAAGCACCAAAGACAAAAGCACCCAAGTTGTTAAGGGTCCCTCATCCTACCAGCGGCATCAGGATAACTGCATCGATGAGAGATTCATGACATACGACAGGTTGTGTAGAGAGGTTTTACGGAGCTTCGACACCACTGTAGCATGGTGCCAGAACATGGGCTTAATTGCAACAGAGATGCTCTGTCCTCACTGCTGTGAACAGCAGCAGACAGATTGGACCACCAGAAATGGGAATGCTGCCGGCAGGTAAATGGGAAGAGGCATCGCTGTGAAAAGTCCATCCGCAGCGGAAATTAGTTTTCACAGAGCAACTTGTCACTGGAGGAGACATTGAAACTAACATACTGGTGGTGTTGCGACCTCACCCAAGAACAAATTTGGATGCAGTTGCAGTTAGGAGAGCACACAGCTGTGGACTGGGACATATTTTGCCGTGAGACGTGCAAAGTAGTGATGTTAGACATGGATAAAAAACAAATCGGAGGGCTGGGGAAATGTGTTCAAATTGATGAAAGCAAGATTGGGAAGCTAAAATACTACCGGGGACACCATGTGGAGGGGCAGTGGGTATTCAGCGGCATCGAGGAAGACTCCAGAGAATGTTTCATTCTCACTGTGGAGAAGCGTGATGAGGCTACTCTTCTACCATTGATACAGGACTGGATTGCCCCTGGCACGACCATAGTATCTGATTGCTGGAAGGCATACACAAATTTAGAGCAATGTGGATACGTACATGAAACTGTAAACCATTCCAAGGAATTTGTCAATAAATTCGGAGGATGCACTAACAAGATTGAAGGACAATGGAGACAAATGAAGGCCAGTATGCCAAGTCATGGATGGCGAAAGTGTCATTACTCTTCGTATTTAGGCAAATTTTTGTACCGGTACAAAAACAAAGGATGGGACATATTCATGTTGTTTGTATTGGACGCAGCAAGGTTATATAATCCAGCAAAACAGTAGGCGATAACAATATGTAAGAAGACTGGGCAGCTTGGGTAAGTTGATCTGTGGAATGGTCCATGTAGGTTACATACTCATTAGGGAAGAAGTTAGGTATCCGTTTTTCAGTAAGAACAAATGTTTAGTTTTGCTGCGTATTACCCTTGAAAGCAAAAACGAATCAAGGAATTACCCTTAAAAGCAAAAGCTAATCTTTTACCCTTAAAAGCAAAAACAAATCAAAGCCGCTACAGCAGATTGTGCAGACATGCCACGGCTGCCGATTCGAACACGGGCAGTTCCAATTGGGCATTTGGCGGCCAATTGTGATTAGGTGAAGCTATGGGCTTACATACAAAAAACATTGAGTGCGTAGCGAAGCCCCGTGTGAGCAGTCAAGCGCGATATCGTAGCCGGCTACAATGTGGGAGAGGTGAGTGGCGGGGTATTCTGCAATTGTGCCCAAGTTTCCATCAAAGTTCACTTAAGTACAGTCTAAAGGAGATGAAGGAATTCTCAAGGCAATGTGATAAACCATAAACAAGAACTTGATATCACCAGCAGAAATCCCTCAACAATATATATCTGTTATCTATTCAAGAAACTGCATGAAACTTTAACAAGTTCACAATCTGAACATTACATTTCTATTTATTAGTTATAAGGTGTATAATCAAGGAAATAAGTACATACCTGTAAAACAGAGGGCAGGAAGGGACACCTTGAATGTTTGTTCACTTGCAAGTTCTGCTACAAGTGACCAGTACAGCCAAACAAGGTCAGTACCCTCCTGTCCACTGCTCAGCCAGGCATCTTCCATTTCTGTAAGAGGGGTGACTCAGTCAAATACAAGAAAGTAGAGCTCGTCCACTTAATAAAAAAAATGGGGGTGTCCTTAAATTGACACTCTCTACAGAATCACAGACCTTGATCACCTGCGATCTGTCCTTCAGGTATGATGTAATCCATTCAAGGACAACTATCCTTCTACTCCGAATGATCTGAGATGCTAAACTAACAATGTATGGTCTACAATGTCAAAGGCAGATGATAAGTCTAATAACACAAGAAAGGCTGCCTTCTTGTGAAGTGCACAAAGAATGTCACTAAAGACTCAGACGAGGGCTGTGTCTGTCCCATGGCCTTTCCTGTATGCAGACTGGTAGGGCTCAAACAACTGGTGATCAGTGAGATGATCAAACAGATGTAAGGCTACCACCGTCTCTAGTATCTTTGAGATAAATTTGAGATTAGAAATGGGTCTGTAATTTTTCAGTTCTTCAGGACTATCATGACAACTTTTTCAGTAGTGAGTAACAACTGCTTGCTTAAAGTCCTAGTGTTCAGAATGTAGCGAAATCCATCACAATATTCTTTAACATTGACAATTTTTGCCTTGTTACTGACATGATACAATTCAAATGAAGAGTTCAGTTGAAGATTGCTTATTTTGTTACTCACCATGCTATTCATGTGCGTAGCCATCCTTGTGTTGCCAACTGTACACGCACATGTGCTTTCTTAAGGAGGCGGCCATGTTTGTTTTGGGGCATCATTGTTTTGGTCATGTGACTTCATAAAAGCTAGTTCATTCGCAATGTAAAAGGTTACCTAAAATTATGATTCTATAGTTTGTCCTTAATTAATGTTTCCTTGTAGATTATAGTGATTGTTAGAAATATTATTTTACTTTAGTTTGAGCCATCCCATAATGCTTCACTCTGACTACACTTGGCATGATTTTCAACAATGGGCCCAGCAGATTGCTACCTTGAAGATGATTTAATTCCACTGATTCCATAACCATCCTGCATTATTTTTAGCTACCCAACTACAGGCCCACGAGGTAAATACTTGCCTTACCTTATTGTTCAATTATTAATCTTTAGTATATAGGATTTGTGCTAGAAAATGAAGGTTTATTAGATCAAAGTTTGTGTCATTTCTATCTATATAAGCCCATGCATTTAACATGCAAGTTTATTCTAGAAATATGGATATGTGTCTTGGATGAAGTCTCGAACCTTTATCATGCAAATATCTCATCGCTTATTGTCTGTTTGAACATGCAAGATTCTTAATTTGGGGAGATCTGTTCTCAATACTGTTATGTTACATGTTTTCAATTGTCAGATATCACGATGTTCACCAACGTTCACGATGTTCACTGACATTCATGATGTTCTACCGTTCAATGTCATTCAACGATGTTTCACTCGGAATAAATCACATGTTAAGTTACATCCGTGAGAGCGTGTCCGCCATTGATTGCTAGCTTGGTAGTTGGCGCAGCTACAGTGAGATCTCGGGATCATCATTTCGCTAGTCTTCGCATGAGGTGGACCACACCAATGATCCTGTCTGAACCGGCGATGCTACACAAGAGTGCCGCATGTCTATCGTAGGCCTACCGGTACCATTCGTCCTTCACCTAGCCCCATCTCGGACATCATGGACCAGGTGAAACAAGTCTTTGACCTCTCATCAGGCTTTCTGTCCACACTTATTGGCCCAAGCTTCAGCAAGTTCCAGAGACAGGAGAGTTGACCGGCATCGAAAGTTCAGCAAGTCCAAGACTAAGTCTATATGAACTGTGCAGAACTGTACGCAGAACTTAACAACGAACAGTCAGTTATTGACAATAAAATCACATAACGCTGTGCCATGAATGTCATGTAGAGCATAGCGTATGAAGTTCGTGTAAAATTTGCTGTAAGAATTTAAGAACCGATTGCATACAACTTTCCAGATCAGCCGTGGTTTGGGAAACATTTTTGCTGCATTTTGTTTACTGCACAGTGAAACACCATTAGCCTACGTGTACTCTCACATTGTTTACATTTGTGCAACATTGTTCACTACTGATTTGAGTCATTGTTTGATGCATAATGAGAGATTGTTGATTTGCATATTGTTTCATGTTACGTGCACATCACCGGCATTTCACCCATAGCGTACTGTGACATTGACAGAATATTTTCTGTGTACTTTATTGAGAAGTGTGTTGCTGCTGAATTTAGTTGCTTCTTGATATAGTTAAATGCGCACACAGTCGTAGTTAATAGAGATGCCTGATGTAGTTAGGGTGCATTTATGTATCATTCTACAAGCACATGTTATTTTTGTTGACCGTAGATTTACAGAAAGTGTGAAATTATCTTGCATTGATAATATTGTTCCCAAGTTAATGTCATGGCTAGCCAGGAAGTAAACGACCAAGACCAAGTGAAGCAGCTTGAGGAACAGATTGAAGAACACACTTCAGCTTTAGAGTCAGTAGAGGATCCTGCAGAAAGAGAGCGAATCTTGAAGGAAGTCAAAGTCAAGCAGGAGCAACTCCTCCAACTCAGCAAGCCCTCTGATGGCAAAAGAAGGAAAAGCAGCAGAGCAAAGGAGCCCACGGCCAAGATGGCAGAGCTTCAAGAATTAGAGAAAGCTAAAAAGCAAGCAAAATTGAAGAAAGCTTTCGCCCAAAAGTATGAGTCGTGGAAGGAATGCTGTAAGGCTGCAAGACGGCAGTTGAAGGGTTATTGCACGAGCCACACACTGACTGAAATCTTTTCATCACTGCATATCACCAGGGACGACCTGATAGATTCATACGATGCTTGCCGAGAAACTGGAACCCCAGAACAAGAATTGCGACGTAGAGTTGACACATGCTCAGCTTTAACGCAACAGTTGTTGAATATTGTTGCTGTCAAGGAAGATGCGGGAACAGCATATATCTCCAGGGAACTAACACAATTGCTACATGCTGACAGTAACGCATCAGTGTTCTCCACGAAAGCACCAAGCCAAGGGTCCTTCGGCTCATCCGAGAGCATCTCGAGCAGACGAGCAAAAGCTGCTGCTGAATTGGCAGCTCGTGAGGTAGAAATAAAAATGCTGGAAGTAAAACAGCAAAAACAAGCAGAATTGGATGAGCTGCAGCGGCAAAAGGAAGAGATGCAACGACAACAAGACAAGAAACAGAGAGAAATAGAACGACTAGAAAAGGAAAAGGAGCTGGAGGCAGCACGCGCCCAATTTGAAGTATACGACCGGGATTGTAATGGCAGTTAAGACGATAGTCAAGTAGGTGCCCTACTTGATGAGCCACATCTTGAGCCAACTGACGTGCAGGAACAGTCACAAATGACACAACCAAGCCCAGCCAAGTCATCAGGAGGTGGTGATGTAGCTGCACTGGCTATTAGCCTGAGAGATTGCATGGCAATCCAGAAGTTGCCTCCTCCAGAACCAACTGTGTTTGTGGGAGACCCAATCCGCTATGTTGAGTGGAAAACCAGCTTTAAGACACTAATTGAATCAAAGGCTATCTCCACGCCAGAGAGAGTATACTACTTGAAGAGGTATCTTGGTGGAGAAGCGCTTAAGGCAGTGGAGGGCTTCTTCTACAGCACATCAGCGGAGTCATATGAAGGGGCTTGGCAGCTACTTGAGGAGCGTTACGGACACCCCTTCAAAATCCAGAAGGCGTTTTGAGATAAATGATCTAAATGGCAGAGGATAGGCCCGAAGGATGCTAACGCTCTGCAACAGTTTGCAGATTTCCTCAAGGCATGTAAAGACGCCATTCCTCATGTTCCTGCCTTGAAAATACTGGATGACTGTGAAGACAACCGACGTCTTCTCTCCAAATTGCCAGACTGGGCTACAGCTCGATGGAATAGGAAGGTTACACAGATGCTTGATGAAACAGGTGACTACCCTGGGTTTGAAGAGTTCGTAGAATTCATTCGTAAGGAAGCTAGAATAGCATGCGATCCCATCTCTTCATTGCATGCACTGAAAGCGGCAGACCTACCAGAGTCAGAGGAAACACGAGGAGCTAAGAGAAGAGCCAACCGTAGCAGGGGCACAACTCTAACAGTTGGTTCTCATGAGCTGCACAAAAAGCCCAAGGAAGGCCAGCTCCCGGAGCCATGCCAGTTTTGCAAGAAGACTGATCATCATTTGAGTAAATGCCCTGGCTTTGACATGAAGTCTCTCGTCGAAAAGAGAAAGTTCGTCCAAGAAAACAGGTTATGTTTTGCCTGCCTGAAGAGAGGTCATATGTCCAAGGACTGTCATAGAAAGCTGAGCTGTGATAAGTGTAAAAGGCGACATCCGACAATTCTGCATGATGATGCCCTGGCACAGACAACTGAAACTAATCCCAAGGGAGAGAATTCCAAAGAAGAGAACTCCAAGGAAGTACATGCACATGTGATGTCATGTGGCATGCAGATGGGAAGTGGATGTGGAACTTCGATGATAGTCCCAGTATGGGTCTCATCTACAGATTCTCCTTCAATGGAAGTGCTGACTTATGCCCTGTTAGACACTCAGAGCGACTGCACATTTATCCTGGACCACACTGCAAAGTCCATTTCAGCCTGTTGTGAACCAATACGACTCAAGCTTTCCACAATGACATCAACATCTTCCACGATCTATTGCAGTGCCGTCACCAGCCTACAAGTTAGAGGCATACATTCATCCAACAGAGTGCAAATTCCTCGAGCATACACAAGGGATTTCATTCCAGTGAACAAGTGCACCATCCCTACTCCAGACACGGCACGAAGATGGCCTCACCTTGCTTGCATAGCCCACGAGATGGTTCCCGTGCAGAATTGCGAGGTCGGCATGCTCATTGGCTATAACTGCCCACAAGCCTTGGCACCAAGAGATACCATAACTGGTCAAGACGACGAACCATTTGCCATCAAAACAGATCTTGGGTGGACAATTGTGGGCTACGATGACTCCAGTTCCAGTAATTACGCCACAAGTGTCTGCCATAGAGTCTCGGTGACGGAGGCTCCAAGCATCACTCCTTTGAATGTGATAAGAGCACTGGAGACAGACTTCTCTGAGAAATACCATGCCGAAAATTCCATGTCCCAAGAGGATATCCAATTCGTCAGCATTTTGGAAGCCAGTATTCGACAGACCGAGGGTGGCCACTATACCATGCCACTTCCCTTCAGGGGGGGAAAGCCAACACTGCCGAATAACAAGAAAACAGCTGAGGCACGTCTCAATCATCTTAGTAAGAAGTTCAAGATCAATCCAAAGTACCATGCCGATTACACGAAGTTCATGGAGGAGGTCATAAGCAGGGGAGATGCTGAAATGGTTCAGGGCCAAGGAGAGAATGGCAGAATTTGGTATATTCCACATCATGGAGTATATCACCCCAAGAAACCTGGAAAAATCAGAGTCGTGTTTGACTGTTCGGCGCGTCATGACGGAACTTCTCTAAATGGTCATCTCCTGACTGGACCAGACCTCATCAACAACTTGATTGGAGTACTACTTCGGTACAGAGAACATCCAGAGGCCATCATGTGCGACATCGAGAAAATGTTCCACCAATTCCAAGTCAACAAGGATGACCGCGACTACTTGCGGTTTCTGTGGTGGGAAGGTGGAGATCTGGGCAATGAACCAAAGGAGTATCGCATGAAGGTACACCTCTTTGGTGCAGCTTCGTCACCTGGATGTGCCAACTACGGCCTGAAACACCTAGCCAGTCAACATGAGAATGAATTCCCCAGTGCAGCAGTCTTCATCAAAAGAAACTTCTATGTCGACGATGGTCTTAAGAGTACGGAAACAGAAGATGAAGCAAGGAAATTGGTAGTAGAGGCTCGTGAGCTGTGTGCCAGAGGAGGGATGCGACTACACAAATTTGTGTCAAACAGCAGGGCAGTCATTGAGGACATCCCAAGCGATGAACGGTCAGCCGGAGTTAAGGATGTAAACCTGAAGAAAGATGATCTTCCTATGGAGAGGGCCCTCGGCATCAAATGGTGTGTCGAGTCAGACATGTTCCACTTCCACATCGAGACCAAGGATCAAACGCCAACACGCCGAGGAATCCTATCAACGGTGGCCTCTATCTATGACCCTCTTGGTTTCCTTGCCCCTTTTGTGCTAATTGGGAAAGGAGTTCTCCAGGAAATGTGTCACAATGGAGTAAGCTGGGATGATCCACTTCCTGATGACTTGCGCCCACGGTGGGAGAAGTGGAAGAATGATCTGCTTAATTTGAAGCAAATCCAGATACCCGGGTGCTACAAGCCAAATGACTTCGGAAAGGTCATTGCAGTGGAACTACATCACTTCTCCGATGCAAGTACAAGAGGATATGGCCAGTGCTCCTATTTGAGATTTATTGGAGAAGATAAGGCGCATTGCACACTGGTGTCGGGGAAAGCCAGAGTTGCCCCCATCAAGGTAGTCACCATTCCTCGTCTTGAGTTGACAGCCGCAGTTGTATCGGTTCAGATGAGCCACATGTTAAAGAAGGAATTAGAGTTGGTCATCGACAGGGAATACTTCTGGACAGACTCTCAAGTTGTCCTGGGATATATCCTGCAATGAAGCTAGGCACTTCCATGTCTTTGTTGCCAACAGAGTCCAGAAAATCAGGCAGTTTTCTGATCCCAGTCAGTGGCACTACATTTCAACAGAGCTCAATCCTGCTGACCACGCCTCACGAGGAGTCTTCGCTAAGGAGTTGCAGGACTCAAATTGGTTCAGGGGTCCCAAATTCTTGTGGGACAAGGAAATGGTGATCACTGAGAAGGAACCAGTGCGTGAGCTGAATTCCGACGATCCAGAGGTGAAAGGGATAACGTCGCTCCAATGCACTGCCTCGCCAGAGTCCTTCGACTGGGAGGACTGCCTGTCCCGATTTTCAGATTGGTCAAAGCTAGCGGGAGCTGTGGCACATATAAGACGACTTAATAAGAAAGAGAAAGGTCATGTTGGCCTCTCCACTCCCCAAGAACGAAAGGAAGCAGAAAGGCTCATTGTGAAATCCGTCCAGAGGCAAGCGTTCCCAGAAGAAATCCAGTCATTGAGTGACACAGATAGAGTGAGGATGACTAGTAAAATCTGTAGCCTGAATCCTTTCTTAGACGATGAAGGCATTCTAAGAGTTGGAGGACGCCTCAAGAACGCAGAAGTTCCTGACAGCATTAAGCACCCAGCCATTTTGCCAAGAGACGGACATCTTACCAGACTACTCACCTCACACTTCCACAAGAAGGTGCATCACCAAGGAAGAGGAATGACCCTTACTGAAGTGAGGGCCAATGGATATTGGATTATCGGGGGGGGGTCAAAGTAGTTGCCAGCCACATACACAAGTGTACAACATGTCGCCGTCTACGACGGGCAGTTGAAGAACAAAAGATGGCTGACCTTCCTAAGGACAGAGTAGATCCCTCCCCACCATTCACATCTTATGGTGTAGACTGCTTTGGTCCGTTCACTGTAAGGGAAGGCAGGAAGGAGCTTAAGAAGTATGGAGTCCTGTTCACATGTATGTGCTCATGTGCGGTGCACATTGAAATGCTTGATGACATGACCACAGATAGCTTCATCAATACACTTCGATGTTTCATTGCCCTGAGGGGCCCTGTCCAGCAATTGCGCTCTGATCAGGGATCAAACTTTGTGGGAGCCAAAAATGAATTTCGAAAGGGTTCAAGGAGCTTGACATGGAGAGAGTGAAGGTTTTCCTGGCGAAGAGTCAATGCGAGTTCATACTGAATGCTCCACACGCAAGTCATGCTGGTGGTGTGTGGGAGCGACAAATCCGAACAGTCAGGAGTGTTCTGATGTCCATCATGCAGCAAGCTCTAGGGAGACTAGATGGATCCACCTTGCGCACCTTTCTCTATGAAGCCATGGCTATCGTAAATAGTCGTCCACTAACAGTGGATAATCTGAGTGATCCTCAGAGCCCTGAACCACTCACCCCGAATCACCTTCTGACAATGAAATCAACAACAGCCTTGCCACCTCCCGGGAAGTTTGTCAAAGAAGACCTGTACATCAGAAAACGTTGGAGAAAGGTTCAATACCTAGCGGAACAGTTTTGGGCAAGATGGAGAAAGGAATACCTTGCTTCTCTCACTTCACGTCAGAAGTGGAACCAAGTTAGACGAAACGTTAAGGTGGGAGACGTGGTGCTGTTGAAGGATGAAGATGTCCCTCGCTTGGAATGGCCGTTAGGTCTTGTGATCAAAACAACAGAGAATGATGATGGCTTTGTCAGAAGAGTCAAGGTACGGATTGGTACTAAGAAGCTAGACAAAGAAGGGAAACGAGTGGAGAAGCTACATGTGTCCAAAAGTTAGTTCTCCTTCTTGAGGCAGAGTAAATGAGTTACCCTGGAGGCCAGATCCATTCCATCATCCTGTATGAGATGCTACTAGTATTCTTAGTTTGTCTTTATTCATGCCTGCTTAATTCTTGTCAGTTTGTAGTTAAATGTAGAGTTAAATTACCATGATTTACCTTTAGCTGTTACATGTATTTTAAGGGATGCTTCATCTTGCAACAATACGTTAAGAAAACAAATAATGTAATGTTTGGACTCGGTGTTTAAATCATTGGTAATTTGGTGGGAGTGTAGCGAAATCCATCACAGTATTCTTTAACATTGACAATTTTTGCCTTGTTACTGACATGATACAATTCAAATGAAGAATTCAGTTGAAGATTGCTTATTTTGTTACTCACCATGCTATTCATGTGCATAGCCATCCTTGTGTTGCCAACTGTACACGCACATGTGCTTTCTTAAGGAGGCGGCCATGTTTGTTTTGGGGCATCATTGTTTTGGTCATGTGACTTCATAAAAGCTAGTTCATTCGCAATGTAAAAGGTTACCTAAAATTATGATTCTATAGTTTGTCCTTAATTAATGTTTCCTTGTAGATTATAGTGATTGTTAGAAATATTATTTTACTTTAGTTTGAGCCATCCCATAATGCTTCACTCTGACTACACTTGGCATGATTTTCAACAATGGGCCCAGCAGATTGCTACCTTGAAGATGATTTAATTCCACTGATTCCATAACCATCCTGCATTATTTTTAGCTACCCAACTACAGGCCCACGAGGTAAATACTTGCCTTACCTTATTGTTCAATTATTAATCTTTAGTATATAGGATTTGTGCTAGAAAATGAAGGTTTATTAGATCAAAGTTTGTGTCATTTCTATCTATATAAGCCCATGCATTTAACATGCAAGTTTATTCTAGAAATATGGTTACGTGTCTTGGATGAAGTCTCGAACCTTTATCATGCAAATATCTCATCATTTATTGTCTGTTTGAACATGCAAGATTCTTAATTTGGGGAGATCTGTTCTCAATACTGTTATGTTACATGTTTTCAATTGTCAGATCTCATGATGTTCACCAACGTTCACGATGTTCACTGACATTCATGATGTTCTACCGTTCAATGTCATTCAACGATGTTTCACTCGGAATAAATCACATGTTAAGTTACATCCGTGAGAGCGTGTCCGCCATTGATTGCTAGCTTGGTAGTTGGTGCAGCTACACAGAACACAGAGATTCTAATGATTTTATCTAGGGCCTATGAGGTTTTTGTTTGGATTTGTAATTAAAGAAAAATATTTCCAGACTGTGCCCTCTTTCTCATTTGGACCACATTTGGACTCTGTCCACAATTCTAAAATTAACAATCCTGACTCTGCCTAGCAAGTTGGCACTTGCCTCATCTAACTTAGACAGACAGGGGTGGGGGGGGAGTTCACCACAATATGACATGTACTGTCTCAGGCTAGTCTAGCTACTAGTCTTCTTTACAATAAATTCTAATGAACCACTTGCGAGACAGCATTTACACGCAGAAACAGGATTAGCGTGCGAACTGTGATATTTTGTTTCATTTTCAGGAGTGATGACAATAATGAATAAGTACTGTGATATCTTAAAATTCAAAACACGTATTAATTTCTATACAACACCTTAATGACTGAATGACTTAAGTATATGCATGTACTGATATTTTGATGAGCATATGTCCCAACATTTTGGAAACCTGTGCAAAATGATGCAGAATCATGTGGGCATGCATGACACCAGAACTTTAGGCGCCTCGAACCAGTTGTCACAAAGCTCTCTTTCAGTGGCAGGAAATTTTGTTCAAGCTGCAAATTTACAGTGAAATGATGCTACCGCAAGTTATAGTGGAACTTGTTAATCACTACTTCTGCTCATGCAGAAACGGCTGCAACAAGTCTCACTGACACAAATGAATATTGATATTTCGTTGCCAGCCAATCTCAGCACACTAATCTGATGGTCCGAGGATGCTGTTT
The DNA here is from genome assembly GCF_054643075.1 of Acanthaster planci. Taxonomy (NCBI): domain Eukaryota; kingdom Metazoa; phylum Echinodermata; class Asteroidea; order Valvatida; family Acanthasteridae; genus Acanthaster; species Acanthaster planci. The sequence goes on from NC_141789.1 coordinate 7,407,799, forward strand.
ACAAAGCTCTGTGCCGATGTGTGCATTACGTGAAACTTCCATTAGCCAAAACCTCAGAATGCAACTCACCAGTTTCATCCTGACTGGATCAGCAGTAAGTAATTATAAAATAGACAATCACCCCGGCGCCCACTTCCCCCTAGGCCAGTGTGATTATTGCCCTGTCAATCACGGCACACTGGCTGCGACCTGCTGTTGGTGTAAAATAACGGAACTGTTCAAGAGCATAGGTGAAGTTTGACTGTTTTTATTTCATTTCTCGGGATATACATGCATTTGGTCAATTGTTATGATTCAATGTTGCTCTCCCAACAACTTTTCACACTTTTCTCAATGCCGTACAGTATAAGCAAGAATCTAGTAGACTTTTGTAGATTTTTTTGGTCAGAAAACTCACAGGCAGTGCCATCACCAACCGCCTGTTCATACTTCAGTAATTTTTGATCAGAGAAGAAACACTGGAATGCAAACTGCTGGATCCAAAACCAGTGAGTACTGGGTCTGCTCCAAATGGGTGATTCACTTAATGTGGACATGCACCACGTGCAGGATGTTCATGTATGTGTAAGTACATCTGCTGGTCAGTACAAGTACTCCATGTACATTTACATGTCAGTAGACATTGCATGCATGCAAAGTACACAGCCGTCCTGTCTCGTCAGTCGATGGCAATTAATAAAGTGGAAAATGAAATTCTGCATGTGCAACAAAACCACGGAGATCCACTTAAAAGCAGAGATTTCACACCCTGTAGTTATATTTATTCCAAACTATACAAACTCGAAAGTGTAAAAATCAATTTATGAACACTCCCTTTTCCCATAAATCTCGCACCACAAACATTTCTGGTACACTGTTGCCTGTCGATACATTGTCATTCTAAGCATGTATATTTATTTTGTGTTTTATTTAATGTTAACTGCCTTCTTTTGTCATTCTTTGAAGAGGAGTTATTGGCTTACGATAACTCAAAACATGCAGAGGAGGACGACAGACGTACTCCGCAGAGTTACATAACTCCATGGCATATTCAGACTTCAACCAGAAAGCTGTTCCTAGCCAGCTTTGACCCACTGCAGACTCATTATAATATTGCTGTTATATGAATACCTCTGTGGAAGGCTGGCTAGCTAGCTGTTGTGACCTCTGGTGTTAGCTTACATGCTGACTAAAGTCAGGCGCCAGTGAAAACCAATTCGGAATCGTAGCCAGTATGCAGTTAGCATCCGTTCTGACCGAGAAGTGGCGCTATATACAATTACAACCACAGTTCTTTTTGGTCTTGGTAATCGTGAATGGATTCGATGTTTTTGTGGAAAATACCATAACAGTTTTTTACTGTTTTCTTAAGAAGTAGGAACTGAAACATTAACAAGTGACTTGAACTGCATCTTTGTCAATAATTTTGCCTACCAATCAGCATTCCTTTGACAAAACCAATCTATGACCCTACCTTTACACATTTCAAAGTTCTGCAGAGCTATGCAACAACTGACAATAAAAATACGAGAAATCTCACTTCCATCAAGCTCAAAAGAAGTATTAACTTTAAAGTAACTCACTTAATACTCAAAACTTCATCTAGGTACTTCAATTATTTAATTATGCCAAAAATTAAGGACAATTCCCCACCTCAAAGGAAAGACAACCAAGGACAAGGCAGATGATCTAAGTGGGATGGTACAACAGTAAAGCAAGCTGGACCACACCACTCACACCAACACACTGTCCGATCCAGGGGCCACTCCAATTTAAAGAGGGGGTGTAACTACTAATTGTATGTACAGTCCTCACAGGTTTGGAATGAACCAACATGACTCTGAGAGAGGAAAAAAGAAATCTTGGTGGGGGTGTTAAGTTTAAACAATACCTGTAAAAGGTGCCCTCTTTTACATCCTCCAACTCTAATTTATTGACATCCCTGCAAATAACTAAATGACACACAAATATTCGGTTAAAATAACACCACCAGTAGTAATCAGTGCCCTCATTATGTCCATCTTTGTGACGCCTTGGGTAGATCTTGTGTATTTACGCCTAACTAATGGTTCTTGCATTGGAGAGTCTGCTTGGACTGATATGACTGGTTCTGCAACTTCTACTGGAACCTTGGCAGGGCTAGCAGACAGCTCTACTGGAGTTCATCTCTGGATACACCAGCCTAGTAGGTAGGGCACCATGGGGAGACATCTGTGGGGAACCTGAAACTGCTCACCAGTAACTGGCAGAGTATGAAGCCATTGAGTTTACATCCCAGGGTCTCTGATTCGCATTCTTGCAGGTGGACCAGGTAATAATCTGCGTCAGGTTGTTGGGTAGGCCATGGGTATAAGCTATCCACAGGCAGGGAGGACTTGAGCATCTTGATCGAGGTTGGTGGATGGGCTGGGGTCGGGCGTGTCCTCCACTACACTGGGTGAAGCAGGGCCCGAGATAGCGGACTCTGAGGTAGACTTGAACTTGCACACAGTAAATGCATTCTGATGAAGTATCTTACATTTTTTTGTCTGCTCTTGTTCAACTTCAGAGACCAGTATTACAGCGTGTGGCTTTTTGGCAATGGTGTATAGAACAGGCTCCCATATGTTGGTCATCTTTACCCTCTCAGGCCTCTGTTGCACACAAGGAGGCATTCCTCAAGGATAAGGGGCAGATCTCTCACCTTCTTGTCAAATGCTCACTTCTGATAGTCTGTGGCTATCTAGAATGATCTCTTGACTAAGTAGACCAAGAAAACCACTTATGAGCCTCGTGTTTGCAGTTGGTGTCACTTTAACAGTACCTGGAAATAAACGGAGCTCCTATAATTGGACCTCTTTGTATATTATAAGGCTGGTGGGCTGGTTAATAATTACTACTAGCCCGAATTCGGACAGTTCAAAGGGAGAGTTGGTCACTTGTCCAATGCGCCGCCGTTACATGACTCTCAGCCGATCCTTTGAGGATGATGCAGGTGAGTCGGGGCTTGACAAAGTAGACCAAGAGGCAGGTAGGTAACCGTGTCCCCCTCCGACGGACTTGCTGTCCCTATCCGGCCAATGTAGGACCTGGCTTGATCGTGTCACAGTACTCGAAGAGGTCCAATTATAGGAGCTCCGTCTCCGTAATAAGGAGCACTGAAATATTGAATAATCATACCCATGTTTGCTAATACACATGTACATCTTACGGCAAACATTTGTGCACCATTTAACCGTATTACTAATTTTCCATACCCAAAAGGAGATATATAAAAGGAGATACAAAAGTATTTAAGGCTACCACTGCTGGACAACACCTCAGTGAGCAGGCACTATAAAACACTATTCAGGTCCCCATGCCTGGTGTGTACCCATGCGGGTGTTAACCATACAGGACCGCACCTGACTTTGCATGAAAGGGCATATAAGGAAATTTGGCCAACTTGGCAACATACAGTTTGTGTCTTTAAATTAATCAAACACTTGGTGTAAAATATCACTGACTTGTGACACCCATATTTCCTTGCTGGTCAGGAAGGTCTACCATTAGGTCAAAAGGAAGCCTGCCGTGTTGGCCATACATCGCATAGTAGGGGTATACCCAGTGGAGGAATCTTCTTGGGTACACATTGGCAGCATCATCAGTCTCCTCTCCTCCAGCAGCTTTGGGTCTCTCTGATGACTCAACAGATTTCGCGTGGGATTTACAGTAATAACTCACACATGTGCATGGAAGCTGCCATACTGACAAAACATTCTATTCACGTACACCAGGAAAAAGGTCATGCAGTGACCCTTGACATATGCAGACTGTATGCAAATCTCTTGATACTAAATTATTCATGACTAGTATACATGTATTAAACTATGCCAGTGCGGTTCCACCTTACAAATATATCACAATAGAGGATGCTGGCAATGCACTTGAGTCTCTTACTCTCCAATAAGAGGTATGGTCTTTAGACTGAACTTTCTTTGCTTTGAAGTATTTGGATACCTGCCTTCATTGATCAGCTGCCACATCAACGTCATGATCTTCCTGCTGGAGCCTGGACATATCTGCCAGGTTTATTTCCAGGTACTGTTAAAGTGACACCAACTGCAAACACGAGGCTCATAAGTGGTTCCCACCCCAAAAGCCTAACAGCATGCTTTCACAACAGCAACCATGACCTCCCTTTCATGAAGTTTCTATATCACCAAATGGTGTAGACTTGTGAAGCCTAGAGAGGGCATCACCATTGTCGTTCCTCTTACTAGGGCAATACTTTATATCAAAATTGGAACTGGACAACAGTGCCGTCCATCGTTGTTTGACTGTCTGCAGGTTTGTTGTGTTTTTCCATAGTTACCCAATGTTGATTTATTGTCAAAATCAGGTAGGCCTACCGGTAGCAATTTTATCAGCCTGAATTAAATGTTTAATCAACATTAAGCCGGTGATGTTGATTTGCTGTACGGTGTCACAATCAACAACCATAATTTAATAATCAGCCAACATTAGATATAGTTTCCGTTTCAAGTTCACATAGTTGTAATTTCAAAACTTTAATACTTCTCATTCAACACAAAATTGAGTCACCATAACCAATATTTTTTATCAACCAGAACTTTGTAACAACTGCTACGGCATGTGTGTGTGTTCCACATTTCCATCATGTAATCTTCAAGTGAGCAGTTTTTCGATTTAATTCAGAATGAATGTATAAGAAGACTCTTTGCTTTGTTCCTTTCCAGGACTTTCCAACACTATTTCAAGAAAGGGGGATTTTTATACATGAACACTGTCCATGCAGGAATCAATTAACATTCGCATCCAAATCCATAAAATTACACAAAACTGACAAGCCATGGATGACTGTTGAAATTAAGTCCTTGATTAAGCAGAGACAGATACTATTTTCTTGAAGTAATTTAAGATCGAAGTTAATAGGAAATACTGGTAATTGGATGGTAATTTTCCAGTGTGTCTTTTTGAAAATCTGTTTGAAGTGTAAAAAACTCTGTCATTTATGGGTTAAGGGTTTTTCTTTTGAAATTGGCATATAGAAATAACTTTAATTCAAAATTTCCTGACAAAAGTTTCAAGCTATGAGTTAATGTTCATAACAAAGTTGTTTGGCCATCCATGTGTGATATGTATAAATATTTGAAAGGAAAGTTGAGGTCGTAATACACGGTGTACAAACCTTTCCCACTATTAAATTTATAGATCAGCAAGTGTGACATGAACGTACAAGAAGTCCTGTACACGGAGTTGACATATCAAAAATTATGCTGAATTCAAAGCACTTCGTTTAACTGCATTATCCCATTATGGGGATCCCAGAATCCTTTTGGAGGAATTTTGGTTCCATTTACTGCATTCCTCAAGTGTGCATCCTGGAATTCATACTGAACATGAAGAGTAAAAAGAGATTCATTTCTACAAGAATGCACGCGTACATACTGTATATGCATAGATCGCTTTTGAGCAGTGCTCTATTCCTTTCATCTTTTCTATGAAATTCTTTTTATTTTTAATGTGCAGATTGTGTTTAAGGGTAAGAAGACAAATGTACTTGCACTTCTGTTGGATGTAACCACACTTCTGTTGGATGTAACCACAGAGCTAAACATAAACACTACAGCCCTAGCTACTCCGCACAAAGAAAATTGAACAGCACCCTGGGTGCCATTAAATTTTGTGCTTGTGGAACATTCGAGATCAGATAGAATGAATATTGAATGATGTACATGTACTTGATTTTTTTTGCCAACATAGAATGAACGTCAATGTATAGCTATGTGTGTTGATTTTATTCTTGTATTATTCCTGTCATCATGTGTCATGTTCACTTATTGGTAAGGATTCAAAATCATAAACTTGTATTCAATATATATTTGATGCTTCAATGTACCTTTGACAACGTGGCATTAATGCCAATTGGATGTTGTGCTTGAAATGCTCATTCAATGTTAGGGACTCCACGTGAGAAAAAAATTTCCAATGCAACCATCATTCAACAGTCGTTCTAATTACGTAACTTTTCAAAATGGTATCAATGTCAATATAATCAATTTGAGGCAAAATAAATTGCAGCTTCAAATAATTTATCACCGCAGGACATTGGAGGCTCTTGTCACTAAGTGGGTCAGTAGTGTTCACTTGCAGTTGCTGGCACGGTGATTTAATGCCTCGAATTAGTTACTGGCGTGACCTTAAAATGGTAGTAGCACTGGAGAGAGTTACTCCCGGTCACTTTTGCTTGAGCAGCTGTGGTGTTTGGTTGGAAAAGAGAAAATCTGTCTGTTTTGCAAAAGCAACCCTCCTCCACCCCTTTCAGTGCCACCAACTGTCAGCTGTAGCTTACTTTTATACCTTTTTTTGCTGCCTTGCAAAAAAATGTTGATGCCATTCCGTCGGTAGTCCACTTTGCCCATTCTAGAGTAATTGACAGCGATCCGGTAAATCCTGTACTCGGTTGCCAGTTTTACGGAGCCAGAAGAGGAATTTCCCCCTTTTTTCTCCTTAATGGTTTTAGGGGGTTTTCGCCCTTCTTAGAATGGCAAAGTCACCGACTTAGGTGGTTGTTTGGCATGAATTTCATTCAGGGACCACAAATTGACCTCGGTTTAAAGGCACTGTATTCTTATTTATGACACTTATGGGAATGTGCCGAAAGGAAAGACCCGATCCCTTCCTTTGTCGGGGGCGTCACTAGATTATTAAGGGCCAAATTAAGAAAAGCCAGTTTCCAGACCCAGTCTTTTCAGGTCTCAATACCCTGTAATCTTGATATTTTGTCTCGGTATCGTGAGTTAAATACACACCTAACTGTATACCTGCAGAATCGAGTATACTAACTCGAAATAGTATTTACCTGAATCATACACGACGTAGTGTTCTGTTCGCCAACATGTAGTTACAGAAAAAACCTTTTTTTTTTGCCCGTGTGCACAAGCTGGGACTCAGTATTGCGCGCTCGCAGGTTTTCATGTGTAGGATCGAGGAAGACACGTACACGAACTACGCGCTTTCTACTTCAAAGCTGCACCTGCACAATTTAAGGATACAAGTACATCTTTTTCTTGAAGTCAATAGTACATGCGGGCACGTTGCAATGTGTTTTGTACATACGATTCTTTTGTACTCTTTGAATACTTTGTGGCTGCACAAAATTCTTGTTGGAAAAACAAACATGTCGGGTTTTATACTTATCTCTGGTGTTTGACTTTACCTATTAAATTTTAATGCACTGTAAATTAAAACAATAAACACAATTTAATCTAGTGCTGCAGGCGAACCGCCGAACCCAGGCAAAAAACATCAAACAAGGCACTTTTGAACCGAAACAAACTGTTTAGTTCGGATGTACGGCTTTAATAAGGCATTTTATTGATGGCACGCGGGAAAACATACAAAAATACAAGAAAACTTAATAAAAAAAAACACAACGAAAAATGGATAACGAGTTATACAGCGTGCTCCACACGTGCATGAACATACTAAAACTTACAATGGCCCGCATCATGAGATGGTTGTAAAAAGCATGTGGTGAGAATCACTCAGAAATCAACCAAGAACACGCCAACGTACTGCATTGTCGCTGCATAACATTTCTAAATTCTCACTACATCCAATCGTGCTCATGTATATTCAGATGTATTATTTTATTTGCCAATCTACGATAGCCACGCCCTTACGTTCCATATTAAGGTAATGACGTTCCATATTAGGCCAATGGTCTCATAAATGGAATGCAAAACAAATTTTGGTTGGATGCCGATCACAGTCGGACTCGCGCTCGATCCAAAGCATCCCTGGATGAAAATTTTGCCAAGCGGTTCGGTGCATGCTGTGCTTCAGCGCAGCGCGAGGGGATTTTTGTTCGCGCAGTGGCCTAACTTGCCTTTCAGTTGACCATGAAGGGTTTGATCGTAGTGCAGATGCGTTGTAATGGAATTTGCCAGATCTCAAATAACAAATGCTGTTATTCCTTCAAAAGAGGCTGATGAAAAATCGCCCCTTTGGTCACGTGCACGCTGTCATCGGAAAGGTTCCCCCTCAGATATGCAATGAAAGCCATTTTCGTAGTTTTCAAAAGCCATCTATTTTGCAAAAATAACCAAAACACAATTTGCTCGAAATTTGATTTTAATCTTGTATTCTGTACTGGAGGAAAGTCCTAATTGAGCACGCTATTTTTTTCTATTTGCACAAAGCTTACGGTCGTTTTGTTGAGTCAAGCGTGGTCCGAACTCAACCGCTTCTGGTCAGCAAAACACGGTCGGAAACTGTCACACCCTCGACGATAACTTTATATGTACTCGTAAACAAACTCTGGGGAAAAAGTTTATAAAAAAAGGTATTCAAATCAAAGTTGCTCGCGGATCGGGAGAGATAGCAGATTCATAATTTTACACGTAGAAATACTTTATAGGCCTTTGCAGCACGATCGTAGCAAGCCTTTCATGTCTCAGTGTGCATTGTACTTGTACATGTGTGTACATGTCCGAACCCAACCGATCCGAAGTTCGGCAAAAAATGTCCAAGCCCTGTCTGAACCGAACACATACTTGCAGCACTATTTGATGCGGAGTTTGACATTTTTTTTATTACCTTCAAAGAATATGGTACACGGGACAGAAGTTCCAAATAAATTCACATTGCTTCTACGTGAATATTTCCTTTAATAGACGATAGATTAGGCGGTAAAATGAGGCAACTGTGTTTGGCATTCCCCGTCACTCCCATATAGACGCATTTATTTTCCAGTCTAAAAAACGCTTAAACACGAACAATTATCTTGGGGCGATGCTTTTTTGTCATGAAATACCCACTCAAAACGTATCTGAAGCTAGATAAATGTCTGTAGCCTGGAATGCAGTTGATTTTGTGTCTTCCTATCACAAGGCGTTAACCACTAATCCTCACGGCCAGCCCAGGAAGGCTGACCAGGGCCAATGAAGTTCTCCCTGAATAGGATATTTTGTTCACAACCATGGCTGTGTAAGCCACAAACTCCATTGTTGTCAGGGTTGCTCGTGAAGCCAGACCGTCCAGGTCAGACGGTTCTTTTCAAACCGTTGAACTGTCCAACACCAAAAGACGAACGGAATGAAGGGGGATTAACACCAACCGTTAAACTGTTTCTAAACCGTCTGTATTTTGACCGCACGCCTAAACAATGTGGCATCAATGACATCCTTCTGAAGATGTTGTTGAATGTCCATGTCAACTGACAAAGCTTCTTCAGCCTTTAATTTGTAAGGCATTGGTGGCCTACTTTGTGTTATATTGGCCAGTCTGTGTTATTGACCAGTCCATATTATCAACAAATTCCAATTTGTATCTAGATACAGCCTGTAGTATAATTGGATCAGAAGTTAGGTTTCCCATTCATTGACATATGACCCCAACAGCCTAAATTGTGGATGAAACTTACCCACCTGTTCTGCTGTACTTGGCTTTTTTTTCGTCTACTTCTTCGTTGGAACTGAGGAAGTTTCGGTGAATTTCTGCCGTAGTTGTAGGCTGGACGATTTGCATCTCTGACCTTGGAACTGAGGGGGATTTGGCTTTCCCCTGTTGTATCTTGAGAAGTTCTGACTGCCCCCTAAGAAAGGGTTTGAGCTGCTTTTCTAACCCACCAAGGCTGCTTGGAGTTGGAGTCTGCTGTTTGTAGTCTTAGGATATGGTAGATACCTGCTGCGACCTTGTCCCGGCTTGGCATATTTCAGCACCCCAAATGTGGCCTTTTGTGCCTTTTGCATTTCCTTGATCTGCTTGCCAAGATCCTTGCCAAATAGTTGGGACATAACTTTATTGGATGGCTTGCACAAATGTGCATATCTTAGATTGAAGTTGGGCTTGATCAGTTCCTACTGCAGACAGTTCAGTTCAAAATTGGCTGTGGCTATAAAGTAAGCACCCATGTTCCTGTTCAAGAGTGCATGGCCCATTGCAAGCTTGTGCCAGAGTAGTGATGCCTTTGATCAGCAGCTTTGCACTCTTTGAAGCTTAAGGTCACGAGACCTTGAGTTCGCATTGGTATTTTCCCAAATTTGGGGAGTGACTTCGGGCACAACAAGCACCTTGCAATTTTGGGGACAATTGACTGTCTTGAGTCATGGTCACTGGTAGTGGCAGTGCAGGTGGCAGTAGTAGGCCTATCCTCAGACATGTCAGAAGGGTATTCCAACAAAGGACCTTGGTCATTTTCGATAGAAGCCAATACTGGCGAGTCGGTGTTTGCAAAATCTACATTAGTGGAATCACGATCTGGAAAACTGGTGCTGGCATCATTGTCATTATCATCAATAAGTGCCAGTTGACCTGTTACAGCCGCTACGATGGTTTGTCAGAAGCTGTCATTGTCAGCCGCCTGCTGCTTGACAATCTCTTCCAGTCGAGCAATGCAGTGACTAACATCACTAGCAGTTTCACTTAGCTATGATGGAGTCTTGGATTTCAGTGATCCTGTGGGAGTTTTGCCTGGCTAGATGATTTTGTGATTGCCGCCTGCGACTTGGATGTGCCCGGTTGCCGGACATGAACTTCCCACACAGCGCCATCAGCGGGCTTTGCCGCCAAAGTGCGAACCTCAATTGATGAAGATTTGTCATTCTTTGGCCATGAAACATCGATCTGCGTGGGTGAAACTTCGGCGTGTGGCAGAGAGGCCGTGTCGCGGACATTGTGTACTAATTTACTTCGAAAAGAGGCCAATTCTGGTGTAAATTTATCGATGCAAAAATGATGAACAGTTACTGCTCTTCCTGTGCACAATGATATGCCCTCGCATGCGCAACTGGAATCTCACGGAATCTCTTGTGAGATTTTGAAATAAAATGGCCCTTGCCTGTGGCTCAGGCCATTATTGGCAACCAGGCCCTTCACCGTTATAAACATGCCCCACCACACTTTTATTCCCTTGTAAAACTGAAGCCTTGGAGAGCTTAGACGAAAGTTTTCATTGGACGAAGATTGCTGAGTGAATAAACGTAAATGACAATGCATTCATAGCAAAAACTTTGGATTAAGACGTGGAGCACATTGAAATTTTTTTCTTCAAGAGTTCATAAAATGATATACAGGTTTAGAAACAAGAATGAACATGGATAAAATGTACTTGGTACATGGTATGCACTTTTTTAGTGTCTGTTTTTGTAAGAATTTCACCAAATGTGAGTTTTCTCAAGGAAAAAACAACTGGAGTAGGGAACACAGGAATTACAGGAGGCTGTTGCCATTCTTTTTGAAAGCAGCGCACCTCTGCTAGACCTCTGGGTATATACATGTAAACTGCATGCCATTCAAGTCACGTGCCATATAGTGGGTATCAGCTTTCAACAAATATGGCATCCTGCACATAGAAAAGTGTGTTTTAAGTGATATTTCCCCCCCCCCAAAAAAAAAAAGCTGTGAAGGACCCATTGGCCATCATTGTGTCACCCTTTACAGTTTACAGTATTGTTTCAGAAATTACTCTGCAGCATGTTGTGGCGCTATTTAAGACTCCCATACAGAAGTCAGGAGAAAGTTCGTTGACCAGACAGCCATTTTCTCACATGCTTTGCTCTAAATTTCAGTAGATTTTCAAAGTTTTTTTCTTCAGATCACACCATACATAGTGCCATGGACCATTATTGTTTAAGAGCCCTATCCGGGAACACAGTCATGTAACTTACGTTTGTTTTCTTGAGATTTTGAAAGCTGTAAAGCCACAACTTGTAAGCTTATTTTTGCACGTCTTAAGTTTAGGCCAACAAGTTAGGTATAATAAACAAGACGATTTGTGATATATGTTTCTTTTAGACTTACGGGCCCCAGGTGTGGCCCTATTTATTATCCCCGGATTAAAATAAAGATAGTTCTAGAGTTAAAGTCATGTTAGCTGTTGTTGAGAACAATGGATTCTGAATTTTCATGATTTGAGATTATTAATTGTCCCTACACTAGTACATGTACCTGTTTGTTGAGCTCTCCAGCTTTTTCTAATTTATCTAATTTAAGAATCTACCTGGCAGGTAGGATATATGTTGCAGGGCTGTATTGTGCACACAGATTACATTTTAAGTATTATTACTTTTATTGATTTAGTCACATATATTAAAACTGTTCCAAAGATTTATGATTGTTAAAACATTTTACTTCCACAGTTCACCGCATCGAATAAAGTGTTTACGGAATCCAATGCCCTGACCTCTGGCTGTGTGTTCTTTGTTTGAAGTGGTTAAAGCTGGCTGGCAAATCCAAGTTACCCTCCCAGCTACACTTGTGGGAAATCAGTACAAAAGCTTATTTTCGTGATAGCACTCAGCACATCAGCAGTCTGAGAACTGTACCACCTGTCAACTTTATTTTTGGTAAATGTAGAGATATATGAATATTCATAACCCTGTATATATGTACAGTGCATGCGCACTGGGGATGTCTGCCCATGCGGGCACTTTATGGAATAAACATGCAGACATGACTTAGTCCACACAAGCCACCTCCGTGTTCCATCTTTATTCCACCCTCTCGACAGTAAATGACCCTTGTGATACACTTTGCTATGGGAGGATGCCATTTTTGTTGATGTTTAATTGATACCCAACATCAGCAACACTATAGGTCATGTCATTTGCTGGGTACAATCAATAGTCTGTGGAACAATTGGTCTACAGAGTCTCAGTGACAACTAATGCTTATGTGAAATCTATCTCCAAAGTTTAATACTACTTGATCCCACCTCTGGGAAAGCATTGATTTTCCTGTATGCTCACATATATACATGTACACATAATTACCTGTTCTTCCAGGCAACTCCAACAGTTCTTTCGCTTTCTGTATCGGCACTGCAGGAAGAACCTGAAAAGAAAATATGATGTGTCAAAGAAACATTGAGCTTCTCAACTGAAAATTAAAATTATACCACTGTAACCAACCATAATTTACCACTGTCTTTCAATAATCACTGTTTTTGTTTTTTTTGTTATGAAGAAATCTAGGTCAGCTGCAAATTGTAATGGAACATAAACTACAAGTTAGTCATGAAATCATTAACCTTAGGTATGTATGTTTTGGCTCTAGAAAAAGCCGAGTCACTCACACTTCCCATACTGGGGAATCCTGGAATATGACTGGTCAGTTCAGTTTACCAACTCCTGTATGGAAGAGGCAATTTGCACTTTGTCTGTGGTAGGCAAAGTATGCATAAGGCAATGTAAGGCTGGGTTTTGAGCAGATGATTGCATGATTCTTAAGTAATGTAAACACTTAAAAGTTCTCTTGATTATAAATAGAATGAGAAGGCAGATGAAGCCTTATGATGACTATTCTAGATTTATTGATTTACACCTATGTCCATGTCCTAGGGTTGGATTGATTTGGGACAATCCAATTAAATGAAACATGAGTGAAGTTCCCAGGGTAATTAAGGCACCAAGTCAAAATAGAAATGGTTCATGAAGTGGGACACGATGGACAAACGATAAGCTCCTTACCTGCTTTAGAGTAAAGCGGGCAACATACCGGGGTCTGTAGCAAAATGGCTTGCGGTTCGATGAACACCGCTCCAGGGTGATTCTTTGTAACAATAGGGGCCTTAGGGATTACATTCATTGTGGCTGGTGGATGAGTCATTGAGCTGTTCACCAACAGCTGGGACCCCAGCCCATTGATATGTCAACATTGTTTAGGGTGTTTGGGGGAGGGGTTTGCACTACCGTTTACATGGATATTACAGACTTTTTTTCTTCAGTTTGCCACACTGCCCCCAAATACCAACATTATTCGACTTTTCTTATTTACTTTTTAGATTGATTTTGAAGTCCCGTGATTGTTGCATCTATAATGTTCAAGAAAATATGCTTCGGTTTTATACATGCGTGCAGTCCTCAGTTGCCTATTCTTTCACTCTGTAATATTGCGTGTGGAAGACAACACACCCAAATAATTTTACTTTCAAATAGGCTCAGTAACGGGCTCATGTATGAGTCATTTCTGTTCTTTTGTTAAACCAGCCACCACATCTCATGGAAGAGTGATGTATACGCTTTACTTTCGTTTCTACAGAATCCACAGGACCTAGTGGAACTGTTCATTGTCTTCAAGGCGAAACGCTTTGCAGTGTTTTTGGTGTATTGCATGAAAAGATCATATTGTGTTTTAAGCGATGTTTGTGTGATGGACATGACCACATGATCGTGGCTGATGTGAAAAGGGTCCCTCTGTTACGATTGATCAAATATGTTGTGATTTGTTAAGAATAATGAACCTCAGTGCTACATGAAAATATATTCGATTCACATGTGAGATAGAAATAAAAGCATGAACAATGCCAGGGACCTTCAAGACTGTTGGACGAAACAGATGACAATGAAACAACACCGAAATAAGCCCGCGGCATGTACATGACGTGTACCTGCATGAATGTGAAAAACCATCAACTGGAGGTTCCCAATGTACATGTAAGTAGTCTTTCCAGCACAAATTGTGTCACGGAGAGACGTGTCTATTTTATTTTCCGTCCATCTTTTTGATTTACGAAACCTCTCACCAGACGTATTGATGAAGCTGCTGAATGTCGAAAGGAAGCATTTTGATTGGATACCTATGTACGGCAGGAATACGTAATTTAAAGCGCACAATTTCATTGGCGGGTGCAGTAGTTTTCTTTTCAGCGACATTAATAATTCAGCAATTGGCAATTACTCCTGTTGCGTCGTTTCTTTTGAGCTTGGGCCTTTGGTACATGCGCTCCCCCCAAAAGAACATATTTTTATACGAATTGAAGAATGAATGTTTTTGTATCAGGGGTTGTTTCAGGGGTTGCAATTTTTTATGTTTTTTTTTTTACTTGATCGTGAGAGTACAAAAAAGGGGTAAAAAGGTTTCGTTGCAATGGTGAAAGGACTTTTCTGTGTTGTTTTCAACTTTTTCTTTGCGTTTGAGGGCTTGATTTTTAAAAAAAAAGAAATTACTCTGAAACTGTTCATCTAGCTGACTTGTTCGGGGCTGTATTTTAATCGGAAATAGAAAAGGAATGCTTTATGGGAAGACGTAAAGGACTTTTGGGGGAGGGCCTCTGGATCTTTATTTGACAGCAAATCCATCTCTTTTTTGAAATATGGTGGCTCTGAAAAGAGCCGTTGGCTTTTCCTTTGTTGCTGATGTCTTGCTAGTGAAGAATTTTGTCGTGGCGATCCTTGACGGCTCTGCTCTGAAACACCTTTCTGCAGCCATGTTTGCATCTGCGATGTTCTCCCTGTAAACTTGAACTGAGCCCTTATCCAGATCCATTTTCTTGAGTTTACCCGCTGTTGCTAGAGACGCCATTTCTTCCCATGTCTTGTAGTGCCCCGGATACTTGTCTGATGGCTGGGGAGTAAAACAACACCCACCCCCAAACTCCCGAAGAAATGTCATGAGAGTGCGTGCTCGAATAGGTTTGCTGGAACAATGACGACAGGTAGTTTCTTGACACTTGACAAATTCCAACTGATGGGACCGCTGCACAGAATGCTTGCAAAGGAATTTGTACTCCTCAGCAAGTATTTTCAGTGAATCACCGCTGGAGATCTTCTTCTTGCTTGCGTCTGTTAGTTCATCAATGGTGGATTCGTCACTGTAGATGTGCGATGATGCAGATTTGACAGGAACTGTTTTAGCTTGAAAAGAGTCAAAAATTCTCCCCTTGAGGCAGCGCTGAACATCACTAATTGCAACGTCTAGAGCAGCGGCATCCTTGCGTCGTCTTTCCTTGCTGGACAGGTTGGTTTGTTCTTCTGGAGATTTCTGCTCTCCGGGAACTATAGCCAGCAGCTGAAGTCCTGTTAGCCACATCGTGAGCGGAGCCCAACTGTGCTCAATCATGTTGAACCAGCTATCTCCTGGTGCGTAGCTTACGATATTTAAATAGTCAAGTTCAAGATCCCGCCACAGTTGCCCCATCATCAACACAACTTTCACGGAGTGGAAGGGGATCTTCATGTGAAGATAGGAGAGATGTTGATCGCCTTTTCTCTGGACTTTCAGATCTTGATCGTTGGTTCCGCAGTTTACTTGTTGACTGCTTCCGCAACTCCATATAACCGCTGGGAATGATTTTATACCCTGTGGCGAAATTGTGGTCAGGATAATGTATCATATCGTCTTTCATGAAGTAGGTTTTGAAGGACATCCTCCGGTCAACATAGGGTCCTCCTCCTAAAAGTAATTTGTTTTTGTCATCCACTGACCAAACCGTAACTTCGTTTTTAAAGCAAGCAGCCATCTCCAATGCGTAATTTACAGAGGTGCGGCAGAAATGAGATGCAGGGTGACTTTTTCCGATGTCGTTTTTCTTGATGCCAATTTTGGCATCAATAATGCCGTGGTAATACTTGGATGCTCTGTGCTTTTTATTAGGAGCAACGAAAAGCCGTTTGACAGTGCTCGCAGATACTGATGCCGCAAGCCCAGGGATTTCCCTTGCAACTTTTTCTCGTAACCTCTCGGCAGACACTCCGACTGATGACCAGGTTTCAGACCTTCTTCTGTGTGCAGCAAATCCATGGTCAAGAAGTGAGCCTCCACAGTCGGCACCAGTTCGTCGTATTTCTGGTTGTACGCTTTTTTGGGAAGGCACTGCGTGCTTCAAGTGGAACTTCGTCAAACAGTCGCTTCCTTGATGCTGGACACTTTGCAGCTTGATCAGGACTGAGCAGCTCCAGTCTAATCGGAGAGATGCTGATTTCTCCATGGACAGGGCTAAATGTATGATCGCATCGCATTGGACTCAAACTGTACTCCATCTTTTTGGCTGGTTTTACAAACTAAATCATTTTCATGTGGGTCAAACACTGTGTGATTAAAAAACAAGAAGTTGGCATCGTTTGTCCAGTGGCCACGCTTCACATCATTCACCCTTTCAGCAAGCTCACCGATGCTTGAACAGTAATCCAATAATCGCACTTGTGCACATACGTTTCGGGATGCATGCACATTCATGCAATCAAGCCCTCAATACATGAAGTCCCTGAACTTTACAACCACTGTACTTTTTAGGAGTGCGACATTGATCAGTGGAAAATGGAAAGCAGCTGCCAAAAGAAACGTAAGTACATATAAGTTGTTTATTCTTGAAATCGTGTTCCAAATGATTTTGGTGTATAAACCTAAAACCCTTTGGAGAAGATTGACAACTGGAATCCGTACACTGTCGACTATGGAGCGTCAAAAAAGGACCACCTCATTTTCTGCTAGTAGATGTTCTTTTTTTTTAAGTTGCACCACCCATTTTCACAATTTTCATAGCAGAAATTCAGATTTTACTTTGCCGACGAGGTGGTCCAAAAGTGGACAAGTTAAAAACGGAAACGACCGTAGCACTCCCAACTTTACAAAACCCGAACATCTACTCTCAGAAAATGAGAAAATGGTGGAAATTTGAAGTTTTCAGTTGTCCACTTTTGACGCGCTATAAAGAATCGTAAAACAGCCTAGTGCATATAATAATCATCTACTAAAGATTTAGGATTCCAAATAAACTTGGTAATAATGGACTAAAGATACTTGCACCGAAAAGCAATATAAAGAATTTTGACTAAATGGGAAAGATCATAGAGAAATCACCAATTTAAAAAAAGTCACAGTTTCCAATTTTCAAGGCCCCGATTTTCAAAGTCATAAGAATATAATATTTTCAAGGTTATAACTGTGTTTGATGGACAGTATTTTTGCTCTGAAAATTTAAACTTTTTTTTTAACTGTTATCAGGGGTGAACGGATATGACAGTGAAGACTCCGATGATGACAACGTTGCTCTGGCTGGAATTCAGAAACGAATGCAGTCAGCAAACCAAGACAAAGTCAAGGATGTGTTTCATGGCATGAGTCATCAGGACCAAACCCTGGAGCTCATCCTTGATTTACTTGGAGACATCCAATCCAAACTGGCAGCGGTGGAAAAGAGACAGGAGCGCATGGAGCAAAAACAAGACCGTCTCCGCGAATTAGTCAAGCTGGTCCTGGTCAGGGAAAGGAGAGAGAAAGCTGCCGACCCACACTCCCTCACAGAAGATACACAGCGGGGCGATCGCCATCAACCACAGTCTGAAAATCACCCACGTGTGTTGTTCGACTCGCCGGCCGTATCCACTGCAGAGGCATCTCCCACACCGGTACCCATACGTTCCATGGCTGCAACCGAGACACCTCAAGATGACAGCCGGGATCCCAATGAGTCGGAGAAATCCGTCTCATCGCCAGCAACGTTGATGCCTCGCACTGTGACCGGTCCGGAAAATGACACCTATCTACTTGGCGGGAATGAGGGTATGGTTCGCGCGGTTGACGACTACAAGGTCATCCTGAAAGAGGTGCAGCAACGCAAACAATGCACGGACGATGACAGAGGAAGGCTAATGTGCATCAACCTACTAAAACGAGAGATCCCAAAGAAAGAGCTGGCCGCCCAAAATTTGACTGGAAATTCCAGAGACGAAAATAATAAAAGATGAAAGATCCCTCAAATAAACCGTAGCATCGTACATAGTATTTTCAGTCAAGCAAAGTTGCAGTTTCCAGGATTCACTGACTGGTACACGGACAGTGGATGTAAAACGGTTGAGGCACTCAATGAATGTTGCAAGAGGGCTAGATACGAAGTGATTATTCAAAGAACATAGTTTGCCAAGTGTATTTATAAACCTGCCATTTACTCCAAACATCTGTCCATATTACTTTAAAAGATAACTCATGCTTTCATGTTCAAACGTGAATTCCGGTTGGCTTTAATAGTGTTTGTTTTGTAGTAAAAATAACATTGTTCAAACTCTAGGACAAGATGTATACATGTACATGTAATCGTCAATCTAAAGTTTATTCACTTTATTTGAATTCATTCCAAACTACTGAATAGGATGGTGCAAAACTACATTGTAATTCAAGTCTCTTTATCCTTGTGGCTTATCAAAAGGTCCCAGTATATAATTTCCACATTAGACAGTCATACTTTTACGTATCTTTATTTCATTACTCTCACTTTATTCATAGCTTCCGTAGAAGATTTTAATCAAGTAAGATGAAGGGTTTAATTAAGTTTTAAAAGTATTGCTTTTATCCTTAGTTTTATTATGAAAAACCTCCATACATTTAGAGGCATTTGGATGAAAATTAATTCACCAGTTGTAATAGAAAGGAGTGGAAAAAAACGTTATTCTAAACTAAACTAGAAAACTAGTGTTAACGTTTCAATGAAAATGTTTCAAGTCCAAGTCAACGGGTAACTTAAAACCAATCTTCAAACAAGAAATGGATTTTAAGTAAAACAAAAATTGGGAAAACGGGTAAAAAGCAAAAAACAATGTCATGCAAATTTAGCAATTTGATCAAGAAGGTAATTGTGCCGATGGTAAAAATTTAAAGTGTATGTGTAAATAAAGATAAGAAACAGTTGATGCTGTTGGCTGATGAAAATACCTTCAGTGATGTAAGACAGTTTTCTTCTCCATTTTGTCTATTGTCTATTCCAATCTTTAACCAACCTATAATGTGGAAATCACTGCCTGACAGTGCTAGATTTGGGGAAAGAAAACAACAGATCTTAATTCAATGACACGAGAACTGATGCACGTAAGCCTGCAGACTCCAATGGACTTAGTCTTTTGTTCAAAGAGATTAGTTGTTTCGTCTGTCTAAATAAGATGTGCTAAGCCTGTGGAGGAACTGGCTCAATTTACACAACAAAGATGATGCACAATAACCATTCATGGCAAGCTGGGAGTCAGGGCTTTTGTACCAAGGTGGGGGAAATGGTGGTATGCATCAAAGAGGTTGCTGCATAGCCAACTCCTTTTCGGGAAACGCTCTCTTGCAATCATTGCCCACTTGCAGTTGAACTGGGCAATGGTTTGAAAGGGGATTAAGGGTAACCATTTCCCGCTTGGTGAACCGTTTCTATTTTGACTTGGGGCCTAACTGCATAGAGACTGAGACATCCACCTTATTCCATACCCTTCTTACTCCGATTCTGGCCACTTCCACCAGTCTGTGGTTTTATCACCCAACAAAGAAGTCATTTGGGTCTGTGGCCTACATGCCACTGCAGGATACTACACCATTAAGTCAGCATTCTGTCGAACCAGCCAGATTAAGGAGAGCTGATCTGCCATATGTCACAATATCAAGATTTGGGGAATTTGCTCTTTACTTTTTTACCCACTCTGTGTGCCCTATGTAAAAGTACCCCCAGACTCATCAGCCGCAAGGAGAGAGAGGCTGGTAGGGACTGTTTCAATTGGGTGCCCAGTCTACACACTGAAAACTATGCTTTGTTTAGGTGTCTATGATTTCAACAGAAATTGGTCACATATGCTCAGTGCAGTTGCTCAGTGCACACAGGCAGTTTGTCCTCACCAAAGGGACATCCTAGCAAGTTCACACCTATCACAATTGTCACAGGTTGTAGATTGGAATTAACAATCTGTAGTAACAATATCAGGTTCTTCAAGGAGCTCAAACTTAACCCAAAAGGTCATGCAAATTTGCAAAATGAATTCAAATTATTGAAAATCATGGACATCCACACACACAGTTCTAGCCTTTTCATGGAACTCACTTGACCTGAGCCAATTAAATTACCACATGTGGAATGATCCTGTTTTGAACATTTTACAATATGCTGTAACTTTCCATCCCATAGTTTGACTAAAGCCATGTCTCCACTGGACTTTCTTTGGTTAACTTTCATGTAGAATCCTTCCCCACAGCAATGTAGACAGAGTCTGCTGACAAATACCTAGAAAACTCTCCACAAATCTGTACCAGTTTGCATTCAATTGCCCCCCCTTTTCTTGCAGTTATGATTGTTTGTAAATTGAGGGTTTCACAAAAGGTGGATTTTAAAGAGGATTCTGGCACTAATTATTCATAAAGTGAGCCAATCAGAGTTACTTGAGCATCAACTGGTAGCCAATCACTGCCCATTATTCTGACCACTCACAGCCCATTGTTTTAACCAATCAGGCAATGGGTCAGATTACTTCTGCCAGGCGATGCTAGTTTTAGGAGGCAAATTCTCATGTGAGGATCAGTCTGTCACAGCTTGTTGGGCAAGGTAGGTTAATTGGGTCACCACCACCCCAGCACTTTTGAGAAGAAAATATCTAATATCCATGTTAGGCTTGATAATTTAACTTAAGCCGCAGAAAGCCAAATTTCCAATCCAGTACCTGAATCGCCTTTGTTGTGTGGCATTTTGTTTGACCAATTTCAACCACTAAGTAGGTCACAGGTTGAAGAACTTGTGAAGTCCACAAAGAAATCACATGATCTGGATCCAATGCCTACTAAGCTGGTGAGCGATTGCCTTGATGTCTTGCTTCCAGTTATTATCCGAATTATCAACTCTTCAACGCATTTGTGACCAGCTGTCTGGACTATTGTAATAGTCTTTTGTATAGTTTATCAGCAGCACAGATAATGAGATTACAGCGAGTCCAGAATGCTGCAGCTAGACTTCTTACCAATACACCCAAGTTTCAACACATAACACCAATATTGTATCAACTGCACTGGTTACCTGTTTTGTACAGGATCAACTTCAAAATCATCCTGTTAACATACAAAGCCATCCGTGGTGTTGCTCCTAGATACGTAATGAATCTTGTCATCATTAAGGAGTCTAGATATCATCTCGGGTCAGCAAGCAACGGTCCTTTATTAAGTTACCCTAACGGTAAAATGCTACCCACACTTGGTGACAGGGCATTTGCAATGGCTGCTCCTAAATTATGGAATGCCTTGCCATGGAATATACGGTGCGAGCAAAGCCTTGCCGTTTTCAAATGTAAAGTGAAAACTTACCTTTTTAATGTTGCATTTGTACAGAGATATATTGCACTGCAAGATTTGTGATTTTAATAATTTTATCTTGTAGGGTCATTAGTATTTTTGATTTTAACTTATGTTTAGCTGTGATTCATTATTTTAGTGTCACCGTGTCTGGTATACTTATCTTTATTTTATTATAGGTAAGGTTAGAGGCGTCTGTTGCCAGGAAAAATCGAGACATCACCGATGCCAGCAGAGTTAGGTTCTCCCTGTTGGTGGGGCAGATGTATCCCCCATATTGCAGTTTGGGTACTAGCTCGGTGACATTCATTCATTTATCCTTATCCTTTCATTTCTTAAATGTATTATTTTTTACTTTATTTTTAATTTTATGTTAACTTGTACTGTGCCGTTTTTAACCCCTTCGCACTGGGGAGCGGCTATAGCCGCCGTAAAAATTGAGGTCCTCAGCCCGCTTTTCAGCTATTATTCTCGGCCCACGTTTGAGTGAACACGGTGAAAGAAGGCAGATCCTGACTCTTGTATATACGGTAATTGGTCTTTGTGCATAGCCCAGAAATGAAAGGACAAATTTTGCATCATAATCACCAGCTTCACAATAGTCCCCACTTTGAAAAGAGGCAACAGGAATGTGGAAGGGTGGGTAGAGTCGCATGCCACCGCACAATCAGCCTTTTCACTGTGTAATTCAAAGAGTGCAGAGCACGCAGGGCCACAAACTGAGAATATGGGGTTTGGCAGGTTGCTTTCGTGGCCAAGCGAGGCTGGAATTCTTGGAGTCGGCTTTTGGGAAGAAATTCCTGTTGTCAAGGGGTTAACAGGATTTGAAGATAGCCACTTCCTAATACATACAAGATGTGACATGTATATGTTGATGTTGATGTTTGCCATAATACACTGTAATTTGTAAAGGGTCAGCCACACCCTCTTATGTACCCAAGGGGGTGGGGTGCTGTATATTCCACAGCACATCCAGCGCTGGCCCCAAAAGGTTGGATGGATCATGTTATTACTTCATGATTATTCCTTGGGCCTGGGAGCCCTTTCGTTAATGGTTGGCCTGTAAGCCAAATGACAACAGATGTACATGTACATCAGACCTGGGAGTTCTTTGTTTGTTTGATGTATGTTTTGGGGCCTACCAGCCCGTATAACTGATATCTGCTTGCCCAAAACAGATGCGGTATCTGGAAAAACAATAAATAGTTGAAGCTGTGGCAAGAAACAGAAAATATAAATATAGAAAACTACTAAATTCTCTTACCTCGTCAAATGTATGGCACAAATCACTGGATGTTGCCATATTATTCCGAATGTACTGTTTAGACAACTGTGTAAAGTCATCCACAACATCAGAAAATAAAAGCTGACGCCTGTGCCCATGCCGAATCGGGGATGAGGGAACAACAGGTGAGGGATGTAAAGGTGACAGATGCAAGACAGGGATCTATAAATGATTAATGACCAAATAAAAATAACTGGGTAAACAACAGCTGAATTTCTTCACAGTGGGTTTTAGCATAATCTGATGATCTCACTCAACTAAAATACAGGAATTGTATGTATTGTAAGATTATCAAAACGTAATTTAATAATTAAAGAGCTGGCAACATTAAAGCTTCTTATAAGTGAAGCCTAAAACTGTTGTCCCCTTACCTACAGGTAGGGACAAACTACAAGATAAATATAATAGACAAACACAAAACAGGTGTTACACACACACAAAAAGTTGAAAATTATATCTGATTTTAGTGTTACAGCTGATGAACCCAACCAAAAATAGTAGAATGTAGCTTTTAAACCTGACCAGTCTAAACCAAACCAAGCCAGGGTTTCTTTTCTTTTAATGTTTAAAGTAAACAAATTAGATTTTTTATTGAAATCATATTTCCCAAATTCAAACCACACTGGTCAGTTTTGATATTCAGCATTTTGGGTGCATGGAATGCTCATTAGACAAGGGCAACACGCGCAAGAATGAATGACAAGTTTTTCCGTTGCTTTTGCCCCTTATTATAGAAATCTTAGCAGGCTATATATCTGTATGCCTGAGACTGAAACTTTGTCAGTCCTACTTTTCCAAAATTTGAAGGAATTTTCCATTCTAGCAAAAGATACCCTATGCATATATGTCCACACATAAATGCACAAAACTCGTTGAAAGAGTCACCTACGGCACACCATCTGCACCTCCTGCATATCCCAAACAAAGGGCTGTGTAGCACAGGCAGATCCTATTTTTTTTTCTTCTTTTAATAATTCAACTGGAAGGGATGATAAACAGTGGTGAGTGTTTCCTTTCTGGAATGAAAATATCCTTCGGATTCCAATTTAGAAAACAAGTCATCTGCTTTCCTGCATTTACAGGGCAGCACCGCAACATAATAATGAAGGAGATTAGGGACTTGCCGAGTTAACAGAAGGTCTAAACTGAACCTACAGAAGTGACAAGTTATGTAGACATACCAAGGAGCTGCCTATCTATTTTGAGCTTTGCTGGTTTTGCAGGCTGCTGATTGACCAACCTCCTGGAAGTTGCCTGCCTGTAAGTCCCTCAGCTTGTGTGACATCTTTCAGGGAAAATTTGAAAGTGGCTAGGTTCTTCCAGCAGACAATTTTATATTTGAAGTAGAAAGAGCTTGCACAGGGCACCGCCATTTATTCTCTTCCACCAATGGAAATCATGTCAAGCTTGGGGGGGGGGAATCAGCTCAGCTAGCTGATTCTTGGTAAGAAATCTGTTGGTTTAGACATACACTGTGCTGGGATCCCAGTGAATGTGGCCTGGCTGTATCAATAAAGCTTGGATTTTGCTAACTCTTGTTGAGCTGCTGCTGCTGCAGCAACTAGTAACTTTTTTTATTGTAAGCTGACAAAGAGAAGAATTCTCTGCTTGTTCAAATGGATTCTTTGCAAGAGATGGGAGAACAGTACCCAGATTCCACAATGGTATGGATTTCCCTGTAGGGGACTGTTTTATAAACATACCTCATAGCAAGTGTGATTACGAAATGGGCGTATTTGAAGAGGTTGTTGAGCCATCATGGAAACTGTTTAGGACAACAATGGTTTATTTTTAATCCTTGATAGTGGAGAGCTGGGGAGTTTAATATGTAGACAAAATCCCTAGCTCCAGCTACAGAAACAGAATGGGGATCACTGATTCTTTCCTTGCATCACTTAGTGAAGTGAAGGAGTCTGCTATTGTAAATTTGTCTTGTGGACTCCTGTCTATCCTTTGATGCCAAGGCTGTAGCTTTTCCAAACCCTCTGCTGCTCAGAGGAAGATTTTTATATCATCCAGGCGTAAGGATGAAAAGAAGCCAAGTCTGGATGTACATATTTAGACCTGGTCCGAGTCATAAGGTCTGGGTGGTTGGTACGGGCGTAGCTAGACCATTTTGAAGGGGGGGGGTTGCCAACAGGCCATCACACAAAACGAGTGTACTTTATCCCCCATCATTTCTGCTTCATTCTCCATTCTTGTTTGTTCATTTTGCTGACAGACCATGATTTTCTTGACAAAACTAACCAACTGGGGTGGGGTGAGTGACACCCCCGACACAAGGGACACCAGTGGTGGTTGGGGAGCATGACTAGTGACAAACAAGCAGCCCCTCAGGACAAAGAAACCAAGGCTGCTGTGACCAAACTGGGGCTATGAAAATTTCTCAGGAAAATTTGGCCATTTTGTTAGACCTTGGTGTAGTAGGGAGATGGGACCCTTGATTCAAATGACTGCAGACGTTCTAAGTGACTGAAACGAACTCTGATTTGTTGACCTAGTATTGTCAACAGTGACTTCTCCAGCCATGTACTGAGGCATCTGTTGTGAGAGTAATCAATTGGGAGGGGTGGGGAAATTTTACTTCACACTCCATATTATAGGTTGTTCACGGTTAACCACTGTCAGAGGGCCTTGACTGTATCCTGGAAAGTAGTGCCCACTTTAAGCCAGTCGTCCAGGTACATAAAAAGTTAGACATGTATTTGATGCAAGAATGTTGTCACCCTTTTGGTTCTTGTGGAAGACCTGAGGGCAGTAGAAAGTCTGAAAGGGAGACAGAATCTGATACAAAGTTCCCTGGTACACAAACTGAAAGGAACTGCTACTAATCCACATGGATAGAAATAGGAATGTACGTGTCCTTCAGGTTATAAGAAATTACTCACCAACCAGTCATCTGAGACTAAACAATGGATGAAAGGGTCTCTATCTGGAAGCAGCAGCTGAGCAGTTGGAGGTTGATAACGGGCAGTCATTCTCCGAACATCTTTGTGCAAGAAAGAATGTTGCAGTGAAACCGGAGGTTGTCCTTTAAAGAAGAACAGCAGTGGCATTCTTTTGTCTGAAGGGGATCCATATAGGGACAGGAGTTAGTGGTCAAAGGAGAATGGGAGGTTCACTGGTAAATTCCAGGTGACACCCTGATGAAATTGTCCAATGAACTTGGCTATCTGAAGTTGTGCAGAATCACTGGTGACTGAAACCTGAGTGGATGTGCACACTTGTAGCTGACAGAAGCCCATTTTGGCTTGTGACCCCGAGAATGAGGGGAACGGGCGTATCTGGGGGCTCTCCCTTGTTGTAGGCTGACGACAATGATAGGCCTGCAACCCTCTTGGATCAATGAAACGAGCCTTAGTTGGAAGAATATATTTTGTTACTTCCATGCCAATTGGGAAGTGGTGGAAGGGCACCTGGCCAAATGCCAACAAAGATCCAACTCGTTTTCCATTGTGAAACAATGGTGTCCTGAATCATGGCCTTGATGAAGTTATTGTCTGACAGATTACCCCTCTCAAGAGGCAGATCTAATAGGTGGTCAACGGAGCCAACTAATGGGAGGAACAAAATGTCAACAACAACAGAAAGTTGCGGCAAAAACCCAGTGCAAACTCTCACAGGCAAAAATCTAGGCAATCATCAAGAAAATGAAACACCTTCGGCACACCACTTGCATGTGACAAGGAAGGATTTTCATGATATTGAGCAAGAACAATGGAAAAGGATAATATTTGGCCCTGCAACATTAATAGTAGTCTTAAGCTGAAAGTCTGGTTTCTAATGTATTGGTCTTAGCATTAACAATTGCCTCTCAAGGAACAAATTCTTACATCTGTCAGATTTTGCTTTATTGGTGGGTTTTTGTTAATCCTGTCCCTGCTTAAAGCTTTATTTATAATATCTGATGCACACACTATCTATCTACAGGGAAAGTAGGCTGTTTAGGTTTAGATGTCCCTGCATTAGAAGTCTTGAAAAAGCTGAACTGGAGATGAAAGGGGATTTGAAGCAGCTTACCCACCTCTTTAGAAGTCTGTTGGCCCGCTAAATAATGGAACGGCTATCTCCGATCAATGATTGGGTTTAGGCCTCTGAAGGTGATCTGGAACACAGATACTGTATATCAAGTCCTATGCCTCAGCTGGGACAGTGACCAGTCATGAGAAGAATGACTCTGCCTCCGATGTCAGTCTATTGAGGGCAAACAAGACAGTGAACAGATGCATGTAGGGGAGGGGGAACCCTTGCAGCTGAATGGCTGGTGTGGTCATCAGAATGACTTGGAGCAAAGGCCCCCATCCCAGGGATCAAATACATTGTGAGCAATCCAAAAAATATGGTAAATTCCCACAGTGTGGGTATAGCAATGAGAATATTCAATTCTGTGCTTTTTTGTGTGACCATGACCATCTTGGGGAACAAACTACAATTTGGTGGGGAGGCAGGGCAGGTGAGAATTGGTTTGACGTCCAAACATGCGTTGGGCAGGACTGGTTGACATGCCTTCAGTGGGAGCATTACACAGGTTCAGCATGCCAAGGTGTGGGTCTTTATGCATAGCTCTGCATTTCAGGAAGAGCTGCTTGATGATCTTTACAGCAGCTTCAGCTTCACCGTTCGCTTGGTGATTTCCTGGTCTTGACATGATGTGTTGGAAACCCCAGTTTATGGCAAATTTCTTAAAGGTGTCAGATGTGTACGGTAATCCACTGTCACTGATTACAGTGTTGGGGATACCATAATGGGCAAAGTGGTGTTTCAGCTTTGTTACGACAGTCCGGGTAGACAAGTCAGGCAGGAAGTCGACTTCAATGACGTTACTATGACAGTCACTGGTGACAAGGTAAAGTCGCCCTTGCACTTGCCAGATGTCGGTACCAATCTTCTGCCATGGTCTGACCGGTATCTTGTGCAGAAGAACAGGCTTGTGGCTTTGGGACATGTGCATCGCATGTGTCTCGCACGATTCAACATACTGTGGAATGTCTCGGGACATCGCAGGCCAAAAGATGAGGTCTTGTGCTCAAAGCAGACAGGTGTTGATACCTAGGTGACCAGCGTGTACCTTTTGCTTTATGTCTTGCACATGAAAAGAGGAATGCCAACTCTTGTCGCTACGGAGGACGATGTCATCTTGGACAGTCAGTTCATCATGATAGCTGAAGTACGGAAGGAGAACTGCCAGAAGGCTCTGCTTTGTGTCGGGCCAATCGGTCTTGATTGTGTCCATGAAGCAACTCCTCGTTTCATTGGCCTTAGTGGCTGTGTGTAGCTGGAATTATTGATGAGCGGAGAAAGGAGTGTGCTTGAGGTTATTCACGATGACTTTTTCCTCTGCGACCATGTCATTGAGTGGTGCATGTGACAGTGCATCAAACAGGTGAACTTCCTTGCCAGGATGGAAAACAAGCTCAAATTTGCATACCTGTGTGTGAAGCAGTAGGGACTGTAGGCGCTTGGGGGACTTAGACAGGGGCTTCTTGCCGATTGCAAAAAGAGGTTTGTGATTCGTGACAACAGTCTGGACAGAAAACAACATCGAGCATTTCGTTTTTGATCCGAACATAGTTCCACTTGCTGGAAGTAAGGGAGTGACTGGCAAAGGCAATGGGCTTACCTTTTTGTAAAAGGGCAGAACCAATGCCATAGTCACTGGCATCATTCTCAAGAGTCAGTTCTTTGGCTAGGTTGTAGTAGTGGAGAGTCGGCGTAGATGTAATGACTTGTTTGACCGTTGCGAATGCATTGTCCTGAGAGGAAGAACACTGCCAGGGTATGTCACACTTCAGAAGGTTGAACAGAGGATGGGTCATGTCAGTCAGATTGGATATGTACCATGAGAGGTGACTGACCATACCAAGGAAACAGCAAAGTTATTCCAGGTTCATTGGAGAAGGAAACTTGTTGATGGAACAGACCTTTTCAGGGTTGGTCCACAGACCATCCTTGAAAATGATATGGCCCATGAATGAGATTGCTCCCTAATTGAGGTGGAGTTTGTTGCAGTTTAGCTTGATGCCCTTGTCAGCGCACCTTTGCAGGAACTTGTCGAGATTGTCGTCATGTTCTTGCACGGTACATCCATGGATCAGCACGTCATCGGCTATGCATAAAATGCCAAAGAGGCCTTGCAGCATTTCCGGTAGTTTGAGTTCGAAAATCTTAGAGGAAACAGATGTACCGAAGGGTAGGCAAAGCCAACAATAGCGGCCAAAGAGGGTCTGGAAAGTTGTGGAGAAACTGGACTCCTCAACAAGCTGAATGTGACAGTAACCAGACGAGAGGTCAGTATTTGAGAACGCTGTAGACTTCCCAATTCATGTAGGCAGTCAACTAGAGCGGGCATGGAGTATTGCTCATGGAGCAAGGCTTGGTTGAGTCCCCTCGGGTCAATGCACATGCAAAGTTTGCCAGATTTCTTTCCAGGGACAACCATCTGGCTCATCAAGGGAGTTGGTGCCTCAACTGAAATGATCACACCATTTTGACTAAGTCGATTCAGTTCTGCCTTGACTTTGGACTTGATAGCGACAGGGATACCACGCTTGGCAGGGTGTGACTGTTGGTTGGACAGATGGGTTGGTTCTCAGGTGTTGTATTCCCGGGAGGGTGTCCAAGGATCCGTCAAACACAGTGGGGTGCCTGCTCACTACGTTGTCAAGAGTGATTGCAGCAATGGGTTTGAAGTTGTTGACAGTAATGTGGTGTAGTTCTTGCCAAGTCTTCAGGCCCATTAATGCAGAGAACGAGTCAAAGCACATGGTGAAATGAGTCATAACAGTCTTTTGCATCAGAGGGTTGGTGAGAGGCAGGTCACAAGTGCCCAAGGACTGAAGCTTAGAGTGGTTCCAGTGGTTGAAGGTGAGGTAATCTTAGTCGCAAAACGAGCAGGAAGAAGGTTGGCTGAGGAGCCATTGTCGACTTGAGAAGGTCACCTTCTTATCGACAAGCATGATGCACTTGATGTCGTGGCTGGCTGGGTTATGTACAACGTTAACCAAACTTCAGAGTCAGTGTCGTCATCTCCAAAGTCTTTGACAAAGTTGACCTTACAGCCTAAGATGGGGCACTTGACAGTGAAGTGATTTTTCTGCCCAGACTTTTTACACGTTTTGCCGCATGCTGGGCACTGTTCTTTGCGGAATGGATGAGAGTAGGGGCAGTAATGACATGCCTTACTGGGAGGGCTACTTTTTCAACAGAGGGTGTTTTAGGCCCCTGAGCTTTAGCCTTTGAACGAGTAGGAGACAATTTATGAATAGGGTCTGCATTCATTGCTTGCTTGTGTTAAGTAGCATTTTCAGGGGCTCTGCGAAGGTCAATGCACTTACTCAGGGTGAGGGGCCACTCGCCTAGAAGTGCTGTCTAGACAGTAGACTCCTTAATGCCTAGCACAGTCCTGTCTTGAAGGATACTGTCCTTACATGTGGGGCAGAAGTTGCAAGTTTTCAAGAGACTCCGAGGAGCAGCAAGATACATTTCAAAAGCTTCACCTTCTTGCTGGTTTCGGCAGCGGAACTTAACCGTTTGTAGGTTTCATTTACCTCTCTTATGGCATAAGTGTCAAAGTGTTCAATGATCTGCTTGACTGAGTGCAGGTCATCGGGTGTGTCAAACTTAAAGTCACTGTACATCATCACCAAGAGAGTGCAACAACAGTGCAACCCGATAGTGATCTGGCTGCTTAGTGAGATCAGTCAAAGTAGTGCATTGTTGCCACTTTTGTTTGAAGAGATTCCAGTTTTCAGCAGCATTCTGATCAGTATTAAGAGCCTAAGGAGGGCAAATATCTGAAGTGCTGGGTTTAGGAGTGAGTACAGGCGTCGCTGGCTGAGTCACGGCTGCTGCGAAGTCCGGAGATTCAGTGTCAGCCATTGTGTGAAACTGCATCATTGCAGTGACCGTTCTGCAGCTATTTCGACCTCAACACATGTCCATGGTGAAAGTACAGCAATAGCAGATCATGTTTCCTGACAAAGCAGGTGGATACAGGTCTTTTACTCTGAGAACAAAGTTTAATGTAGCTAAGCTTGTCATGACAACATGAGAGTTACACAGGTCAGGGGTCAAACATGCCATACATCACTAGGTGGCGCTACACTGCTAGTGACAGAGTACACTAAACATGGCTTGAACTCACAGTTCTCTGTCTTGTCACAAGCACAGTGACATTCAAAAAAGCTTTAGAGTACTCAATCAATGAAGAAAAAAAATGTGGGGAGTATCTGTGTTACACTGCCTTTTGTGTAGGACTTGTATGGAGGGTTTGGCTTAAATGACTTATTCAGTGAGTTTTGTGTGCTTGCATGCTGATATGCAAATGTAGGTTAACAGAGGTGAGTTGTTTTCGAACGCACGCACCTTGTACATTTACATTGTACGGAGCTCTGGAAGTGCCATCTGACATGTTTACATCCTGATATATTGTTTCTTGGGATAATGACATGATACAGGTAAAATGTTCACAACCTGAGCTAATTTATCTCTAGATGACAACATTGTTAAAGTTGGATGGCGACATCCTGCGATAATTTATCATGGGAAGAAGACATCGTAAAAGGGTAGACATCTCACTTGCAGGATGTCGTTGTCACAGAATAAATTATCTAAGGATATCAAGGCACTTCCAGAGCTCCATAATGTTGTTTTTGTATAGAAAGTAAAATTGAGACAGATTCTAGTTATCTCTTTTCTTTAATCTTCAGCCCAGTGATGACTTCAAGAGTTATGGAAAAGTTAATTTGACACAATATCCCAAGGTTATCAAAAAGCACTGAGAATCATAACGTTCCCAAAAATATGCAAATAATTTTTTGAAAAACTTCAAGTTGATGATATGATTGAAAATAATACTGATTATTCATCCTTTCACTTCAAAATGAAAATAATTTGTTATGCTGGGAATTTATTAACATTACAGTGTGCCGTGTACATGTGACATATATCGAAGTTTCCAAGTGAGAAGGGTTAACAGTGCTAAAGAATTTAAATGAAACATTCTGTCACAATTTCATAAAACCAGTTAGTAGTAGGGTAGGAGAGTTCAAGAAACATGTTTGTAGAACTCATCCATCCTGCCTCCCATTGCTCAGTCTCCACTGGTTGATGCAGTTGGACTAGAGGTCCAAACTCGGGATAGCAGCGCAGTTAAGTTGGGGGACCAGTCTAACCTGGTGAATCAGAGTTAAAAGCTGTGCTGAGCAAAGTCAAGTGTGTGTTAATTATATATAACGGGTTTGCCCTTACCCTACGTATATCAACAAGTTTGTGTGTTCATTCAACTGAGAGCTTCCTTTGTTAAGCAAGGTCAGCCTATTGTTGGAAGTTACTTTCAGTTCTATTCTGTCTGCAGTGACTCAGTGAACCACACTGTTATTGCTTTACAAACTAAACCCTGATGATGTAGTGGGATTTATCATTGCAGTGTGATTTGTGCGAGGTCGATCTATCATCACGAGTTATTTTTGGTTCTATTCAATTTATAGTGCCTCAGCGCCACGCTGTTATTGCTTTACAAAATGTCACTGTGACGCAGGGAATTCCTCATTGCAGTAGTCTTTCATTTGCGGTTAACCCTAAATTATTTCGACATTAGCCTTTGAAGTGACTGCAAGTGTTGTATCTCTGCTGTATTGAGATGACTTTTACATTGTACAGGAATGAAGATAGAGTGGTAAAAACGTCAGTACTGTATTGATTTGAGTGGTGCGTGAGTCAGAAATATTAAATTTGGACATGTATCTGTTTAGCAAAATGTATCTAACATTTGCGACAAATTGTACAATGATTTGAGTTGTGTGTGGGTTAGGCGTGAGGTCAAAATACAAACGCTTTTGAAAGCGTCGAACGCTTTGTAAACGGTAAGCCTCACGGACGGTCAACATCGCACAGACGAACGCTTCAGCGAGGCTGGCCAAACTGTTGCGGTCGAGTACACCTTGCACTCTGCAGCTTCCAGTAAACAATGGACAGCTCATCGCATAACGGCATCATAGACTTCTACGGTCTGGCGGATTAGTCATAACAATAGCTCTTTACTTTGCAGCTCCACAGGAGGATTTAGATCGGCAGACTGTTTTAAACATCCTGATAAAACACGTGTATTGAGTATGTGTTGCGCTGTCAGTTTCCAGACCCAGTCTTTTCAGGTCTCAATACCCTGTAATCTTGATATTTTGTCTCGGTATCGTGAGTTAAATACACACCTAACTGTATACCTGCAGAATCGAATATACTAACTCGAAATAGTATTTACCTGAATCATTCACAACGTAGTGTTCTGTTCGCCAACATGTAGTTACAGATAAAACCTTTTGTTTGGCCCATGTGCACAAGCTGGGACTCAGCATTGCGCGCTCGCAGGTTTTCATGTGTAGGCTCAAGGAAGACACGTACGCGAACTACGCGCTTTCTACTTCGAAGCTGCACCTGCACGATTTAAGGATACAAGTACATCTTTTTCTTGAAGTCAATAGTACATGCGTGCACGTTGCAATATGTTTTGTATGTACCATTCTTTTGTACTCTTTGAATACTTTGTGGCTGCACAAAATTCTTGTTGGAAAAACAAGCATGTCGGGTTTTATACTTATCTCTGGTGTTTGACTTTACCTATTAAACTTTAATGCACAGTAAATTAAAACAATAAACACAATTTAATCTAGTGCTGCAGGCGAACCGCCGAACCAAGGCAAAAAACATCAAACAAGGCACTTTTGAACCGAACCAATCTGTTTGGTTCGGATGTACGGCTTTAATAAGGCATTTTATTGATGGCACGCGGGAAAACGTACAAAAATACAAGAAAACTTAATAAAAAACAACGAAAAATGGATGACGAGTTATACGGCGTGCTCCACAAGTGCGTGAACATACTAAAACTTACAATGGCCGCATCATGAGATGGTTGTAAAAAGCATGTGGTGAGAATCACTCAAAAATCAACCAAGAACATGCAACGTACGGCATTGTCGCTGCATAACATTTCTAAATTCTCACTACTTCCCATCGTGCTCATGTATATTCAGATGTATTATTTTATTTGCCAATCTACGATAGCTACGCCCTTACGTTCCATATTAAGGTAATGACGTTCCATATTAGGCCAATGGTCTCATAAATGGAGTGCAAAACGAATTTTGGTTGGATGCCGATCACAGTCGGACTCGCGCTCGATCCAAGGCATCCCCGGATGAAAATTTTGCCAAGCGGTTCGGTGCATGCTGTGCTTCAGCGCAGCGCGAGGAGATTTTTGTTCGCGCAGTGGCCTAACTTGCCTTTCAGTTGACCATGAAGGGTTTGATCGTAGTGCAGATGCGTTGTAATGGAATTAGCCAGATCTCAAATAACAAAATGTTGTTATTCCTTCAAAAGAGGCTGATGAAAAATTGCCCCTTTGGTCACGTGCACGCCGTCCTTGGAAAGGTTCCCCCTCAGATATGCAACGAAAGCCATTTTCGTAGTTTTCAAAAGCCATCTATTTCGCAAAAATAACCAAAACACAATTTGCTCGAAATTTGATTTTAATCTTGTATTCTGTACTGGAGGAAAGTCCTAATTGAGCATGCTGTTTTTTTCTATTTGCACAAATCTTACGGTCGTTTTGTTGAGTCAAGCGTGGTCCGAACACAACCGCTTCTGGTCGGCAAAACACGGTCGGGAACTGTCACACCCTCGAAATAACTTTATATAGAATGTACTCGTAAACAAACTCTGGGAAAAAGTTTATAGAAAAAGGTATTCAAATCAAAGTTGCTCGCGGATCGGGAGAGATAGCAGATTCATAATTTTACACGTACAAATACTTTATAGGCCTTTGCAGCTCGATCGTAGCGAGCCTTTCATGTCTCAGTGTGCATTGTACATGTACATGTGTGTACATGTCCGAACCCAACTGATCCGAAGTTCGGCAAAAAATGTCCAAGCCCTGTCTGAACCGAACACATACTTGCAGCACTATTTGATGCGGAGTTTGACATTTTTTTATTACCTTCAAAGAATATGGTACACGGGACAGAAGTTCCAAATAAATTCATATTGCGTCTATGTGAATATTTCCTTTCATATACGATAGATTAGGCGGTAAAATGAGGCAACCGTGTTTGGCATTCCCGTCACTCCTATATAAACGCAT
This sequence comes from Acanthaster planci, assembly GCF_054643075.1. NCBI lineage: Eukaryota > Metazoa > Echinodermata > Asteroidea > Valvatida > Acanthasteridae > Acanthaster > Acanthaster planci. The sequence goes on from NC_141789.1 coordinate 7,442,985, forward strand.
TTATTTTCCAGTCTAAAAAACGCTTAAACACGAACAATTATCTTGGGGCGATGCTTTTTAGTCATGAAATACCCACTCAAAACGTATCTGAAGCTAGATAAATGTCTGTAGCCTGGAATGCAGTTGATTTTGTGTCTTCCTATCACAAGATGTTAACCACTAATCCTTGCGGCCAGCCCAGGAAGGCTGACCAGGGCCAATAAAGTTCTCCCTGAATAGGATCTTTTGTTCACAACCATGGCTGTGTAAGCCACAAACTCCATTGTTGTCAGGGTTGCTCATGAAGCTAGACAGTCCAGGGCAGATGGTTCTTTTCAAACCGTTGAACTGTCCAACACCAAAACACGAACGGAATGAAGGGGGATTAACACCAACTGGACAACTGTTTCTAAACCGTCTGTATTTTGACCTCACGCCTTAGAGATACTAAAACCAGTCTCGTCTCTGTTTGGCAAAATGTATCTAATAGTTACAGCAAATTGTACATTGATTTAAGTTGTGCGTTGGTTAGAGATACTAAAAGATAAACCCAGGCATGTCACTGTTTGGCAAAATGTATCTAATAGTTGCAACAAACTTGGGAAAAGCACTTTGCGAGGAAAACTTTAAACAGTAATTTCAAAACTATTTCAACATTATCCTTTGTTACACATTTAAATGAAAGCCAAAAGTTTAAAGTATACAGGAAAAAAGTTAGTAAAACAGATGAGAATTAAACTGCTTTCATTTTATTCTTTTTCTCAGACAGAAAACTACCCACCGACGTGAAGGATGATATTGCACTTTAAGTTTTTTCGTCACTAGCATGACTTGCAACTTCTTGCAATAAAAAAGCATATTGCCCAGTGGGCTTTTTTCTGCAAAGAGTATTTGAAGATAAATTTAGAAAAACGAACTGCCAGAATGCTTTTCTGTGAAGAGTTTTGGGAAGCTAAATTTAGAAAAGTGAACTGCCAGTCGGCTTCTCTGGAAAGAGTTCTTTGAAACTAACTTTACCAACAGAACTGCACTTGTGTCTTCTGCCGTGTTTGGGGTTCGTATTCCCGCACCACAGCATAGAAACACATTATTTTTTATTTAAAAAATTAAGTATGAAATTAAAAAGACAATGGCTCAGTATTATGTACTTCCACATTTAGAACAACAATATAATTTGTTGAATAAAAAGCCTCCACTAGAAGCGTTTGTGAAAGTGAAAATAAAAGAAGACAGTTGTAAACATGTCAATAAAAGGATAAAAAATGGATTTGTTAATTGTTTTGATTTTTGTAAAGGACTACAGCCTCATGCAGACATTGAAGCTGAGAACATGGGGGTCAATACAATCAGCATTTTGTTTTCAAAAAGCCAAAGTCTGAAACAAACAAAGTCTTACATCAACAATACAATTGACAAAAGATCAAGCGGGCCGCACAAAACATAATGTGACAGCTCATTTACATATCCCTCCTGGGCAGCGCCCTCGCTTGACCCTTGAGGTAAATCTCAGACTTAGCCTTTGTCTTGTAATGGGGAAAAATGGCACACTTCAAATAAGAATTAAAAAAATAAAGAAAAGACTTGAAGAAAATAAAACACTAAGGGAACTCGCTAAAAAAATACTTTCAATAGGATCAAAAAAGGGAGGAGTCGCAAGAAGTCTAAAAGAACAGGGATGCGGAAGCTGAAAGTTGATTCCAACAACAACAAAATCTTTTATTTCTTTTAAAAATATCCCCCCAAAAAAGGAAAGTAATTGAAAAACTAAAAAAACCAGGACTGTGTCAAAAATCAGATTTAAAAATATTCACCCAAAGACTTGAAAATCTAGCCAAAACAATTGCAGAAACAAAACTTAAAATTTAGGAGAAATATGACCAAATTTTAGAAATTAGACCAATCCTAAACCAAAGTAAACCCACCACAGAATCAAGATAAGGCTTAACCAATCTAAAACAAGACCAATCCAAACTAAAAGAAAAAAAAACAAGAACCAAAAAAACCAACACAGCACCTAAGAAAAGTTACAGATCAATTCAACTCAAGCGTTAACTACCAAGCCCACTGCAGGTCTGAGCTTTCAGGGCAGAACTTGACTGGTATTAAATAGGTGTGTTACTTCACCGACTGCCAACCTGCTTACTGAGACTTAGGCTCAAAGCATGCCCACAGTGCCTATCCAGTTGCATGAGTCATCATCAAGTAAACAATTATGAGGGGCACAATGCAACTTTAGGATGGGTAGACTAGGGGTTGCTACTCCTATACAGTGCGCGGACTTTTGCATTGACTACAAAGAAAAAAACTAAGTTAAATCTGCCCCTGCTACACACACTTGCTTTAGTTGTTTCCCATTTTTGTCTTTGCAAGTTAAAGCATTCACATACCTTGTATTAGTTCAATTTTGGAATTTAACTTGACTCTACTGTTAGAAGTGAATTGTGTTCTTGAGTTTGACTTATCTCTATTGATTGCAGTAGATTCTTTGAGGATTATTAGGTTTCTTCTTATAATTTATTTTGCTGGATTAGTCTTTCTGAGAGCATTGTATTTATATGGAAATTCTATTTTTGTATCTTTTCAGGGTTTCAGTTTCCCCACCATTTTAAGATGCAGTCACCAAGAAAGAACTAGACACGGTAATGTACACCGTCCTTGTCGTGTCACATTTTGGGGTGTCACAATAAGTTAAACCAAGATTTATTAGGCAAGATCTCGAGGGGGCAAGTACTCAGGTCATTGGTTGCAGTGTGTTACCAAGACTTGTATGCAGGCAAAAAGAAAGACCAAATGCCGAATAAAGTCAGAGACCTGTTTCAAGTCTCAGCAAAACTGGACAGATGCTGTCAATAAACTTTCTAGTCTCTAGACCTAAAAAAAGACCACTAGAGGGGCGCTGTCTTTTGAAAACCCCTTTATAGTAAAAGAAACTTTAGATAACAAATCACAAACGCATTCTTTTTACTTGAGTGAAACTGAGCAGACGTTTAAATTGAAACACATCAGCAATAACTTAAAAGGCAACAAAGTCGTTAGAGTAAAAAACCTACAGTTTGAAGCTGGATATATTAATGTGACTAACACTACTGAAATCCAGTAGCATACAAACTTAGACAGCAGACCTGCTGAAAGAGCACACGTTAATGGCAGACCCGCTGAAGTATGTATTGCAACAGAGCATAGAAGGGAAACAGAACCAGATCCAGCAGTGGTACATGGAACTAAACAACTCGCTGTTACAAGCAAACACACAAAGTACTCTAGGAGAGCAGCTCACAATAATCGCTGAGCAAATTGAACAGCTAAACCAAGAAGTAACAGCGTTAGAATCGCAGTTAGGACAAGACAAACAGAAGACACACGAGCAAGTTTAGTTGCACAGATCAATCACAAAAAAAAACAACTTCAATGCTCGAGGGGCAGAGACAAGCCTTAGAAGAGATTTACGAAGGTACTGAGACAACAGAGGGTTCTGAGGCAACAGAGGGCGACCCCCAGTACAGCTTGCAAGAGACTGAAATCAACGCAGAAGAGACAGAGACCATAACACAGCCCAAAGGCTTTTTCTACCGGGGATAAGTAGGCCTGTGCTTGATAGACTTCACCCCCAAAGCTCGTCTCAACCAATACCCCAGGGCGAAAGAGGAAGCATCGTGTTTGTAGCAACTACCAAAGCTAGCAATTAGTGGCAGACATGCTCTCACAGATGTAGATTAACATGTCATTTATTCTCGAGTGAAACATCATGGAATAATACTGAATGGCTGAACATCAAAAATGTCGGTGAACATCACTCATGGAACATCATAGAACATCATACTCATAGAGCATTGTGCGATCTAACAATGAAGAAGATGTAACCAACAGTATTGAGAACAGATCTCACCAAATAATTAAGGATCTTACATGTTCAAATAGACAATAAACATTGAGATATTTGCTAGATGAAAGTTCAAAAGACTCAGTTCAAAAGTTCAAAAGACTTCATCCCAAGATATAACCATATTCCTTGAACAAATTTGCATATGAAATGGATGGGTATATGTAGATAGAAATGACACAAACTTTGATCTAATAAACCTCTGTTTCTAGCACAAATCGTATATATTAAAGATTAGTATTGAGCAATATAAGGTAAGACAAGTATTTACCTCGTGGGCCTGTAGTTGGGTAGCTAAAAATAATGCAGGATGGTTACAAAAACCAACAGAATTAAGCCATCTTCTAGCAGCAACCTGCTGAGCCTATTGTTGAGAATTATGCCATGTGAAATCAGTGCAAAGCATTATGGGAAAGTTCAAACTAAAGCTACATAATTTCTCTAACAATCACTATAAAGTACAAGAATACCTTAATTAAAGACAAACTGCAGTATCACAATTTTAAGTAACCTCTTACATTGTGTATAAACTGCTTTTCCATGTAGTCACATGACTATACAACAATCATGACCAAAACAAACATGGCCGCCTCCTTAAGAAAGCACCTGTGCATGTTGAGTGACAAAAAAAAGTGATCTTCAATTGAACTATATCAAAGTCAAGTAGCAAGGCAAAAATTGGCAATGTATGAGAAAACTGTTTCACTGGATTTCGCTACAGTCATGACAGTGGTATCACCTGGCTACTGCAGCATAGACTGGTTTGACACTCGATCCCAGGTGTGTCTTTCAAAGTACACCAAGCGTCCAAAAGGGTGACATTAACGCTAAACAAAGAAGTGCCTAATCTGTTGAGCTTACATAAAGTTAAACTTTTGCCCAACGTTATTTATGAAGGCAAGCACAATTTAAAACTCGCGTTTATTCATTGTGTGAAGGTCAATTTACATAACTCCTTTGCTCAGTGCTGTCGCTTGACAGTTTGGCTGAGACCGTACAGTTCATGTAAGTACATGTAGATAGCCATAAGCTAGTGGTGAGTCATTCACCTTTAAGCCACAGTAGAGCCAACAGGCACTGTACACCTTTAGTAGTTGACACTTTCTTCAAGTTTCCATGTGCTACTGCAATGCTCGTTGGCTGGGGTAAGTGTACTTTTTTAACATACTCTGATGATGTATTTAGTGTTCTCTTATAATGTATAATGTTTCCGATTAAAGGTATAATGGTTTTCTTCAGGCCAACTTTATTGTCTAAAGTTTAGCTATGAATTCCCTGGTGATTTCAGATTAACTCTTCCAGTCCTTTGATAGTTAACAGTGAATTAGGGAAACCAAGAATTAGAGTTGTTGTATTTCATGGCATTGAAAGATGAATAGTGTGTATGAAAAATTATTAGTTTGTATAACATATTTGTAAGAGCTCTGTGTTTGTTGCATTTCTTATTTACGAAGTACTTTTAGAACAATCCAACTTGATTTGCGAGGAGGCAAAGCTCAAGCCACTTGGGGAGTGTCAGGATCAGTTTAGTTTCTTCTTATATTGATTCATTTCTTCCCTTAGACAGTAAGAACAATGTACATATGTGGACTAGTGAACTGTGTGGATTTATTCATGCTCCATGTGTTAGGTGCACTGCATGTGTGGCCCATGGTACAATGAAGTTTCTTTAATCCTCAAGTGGCCGCATATTTAATGAAGTGTAAACAGTTTTGCCCTCCCTTCAGTGCAGCTAAGGATCAGCCAGACACCAGTTTTATTACCCAGTACTGGGAAGCCTATTGTTCATGTTTAGTTAAGCAACTTTCCCCATGTCACAACTGCAGTCAGTTAAACACCATTGCCAACGTTTATAACAGTCGGTCTTCAGACATGCTAGATGTGGTATCTACTGAGCCTCTATAGACTCAACGACCGAGGTGTAAAACGCCTAAAATGCCAAACATTAGAGAGTTGACCTGTTCCGTTAGCAATGAGCAAGGAGAACTCATGAACAAAGGTGCCGGAATTTTGATTGATCTAGCTGTTTTTTAACTTATGTTGTAGAGAGTTGGTCACGGACTACTTTTTTTAAAATGCGTACTGTATATAATAAAAAGACGAAAACAAGATGGCAAAAAACCCTAATCCTATGCTAGAGTTAAACAGCTGTGACCTTGCAGTTATGGAAATAAGAAAATAAAATTGATTAGCAAATTTGCTAATCATACTGTCATTTGATTAGCATTATGATGAAATTGACTAGCCAAAAAAATTAAATGGGCCTAATTAAGAACCATTACATGTAAACATGTACCATGGTATACAGAATGATTCCCCTCATGAAAACATCCGAAAAATTGTGAATGGCTTTGATTGTGGCCTCTTACAATCTACATAACTCACAATGAAGAACAATATGTCTTCCAACTGATTCTCTTGTTTCAGCCATATTTCTACCTCCATATTTCAGCCATGGCATATCTCTCTGCCATTTTTCAACGGTACATTTGGACGGTGCTTTTGGCACTTTTATTGCGTATTGATCACCACGAAATGGCAAAAGTCAACATGTGCTTACATATGTGTGAAGGTATTGTGCTGGGGTGTATGAACATATGTGTGCTCGTACCATACAATACGTGCTATATAATCCTACCAAATTGCTGCAACCTCATTTCCCCCACGATCTGTGGGCCTCGTGCTGTGCCAAAGTAGGACAAGAAATTGGGGGCGAGTTTCTTTTGTCAAACACTTCATTTTTGCAGTGAAGCCGCTTCGCTGGGCCACTTTCGATCCGTGCTGTGAGCTCACGAGGTGCACGGTGGCCAGTGAGGATGGGTTGTGTGGCCATTGCCATGCATAAGTTTAAAAAAAATTTCTATTCCCAAAAATTGCACATCAGTTTCATGTTTGTTTTGCTTTTTGTGCAAAATGTATCACATTTTGTGATGCCAATCCAGCTGTTTCCATCATTGCCTTGTAAACACAGAAACCAAAGTTTACAGGCTTCAAAAGATCAAAGACAACAGTGGTAGCGGGTTTGGAAGCACGCTGTTGATTAAGTCTCTTTCTTTTACGAGAGACTCTACAAAGTGGGTTGCAGCATCTGGGCCTCTGTAGATTTCACTGTTTGTGCAGACACTGTCATATGGCACAACAGTGTAAGAATAACCGCATGGCTTATGAATGTGTGTGTGTTAAGGGTGGTGGTTGTTGAGGGTTGGCTGAAACAGTCTTCAGTGGTTCTAACACAAATTCACATCAGCATAGATTATGAAAGGAGCGCTTTGCTTGTATTTGTAGCTTTTAAACTTCAGCATGTTTTTCCTTCTTCGGGTAACTCAACTTTTGAAGGAGCACTGTCTGGTCCTCGGTATCTTCATTATGTTGGCCGAGTTATTTTTGTTTGTTAAAATGTGACAGACAACGATAACAGAAATGCTTTTTTCCACTGTGGTGGTCTAAACTGCTTGAAAAAAAAGTCTACAAAAGTTTTTGATCCAACAGTAGTGAGAAACTGTATGTCTGAGTCTTGTTCTGTTTCTTGTTTTGGCTTGCCATCAAACAAAAGCAGGTTGATTTTTTTTTGTCGAAAAACCGTTTACTAATGTGTAAGGGCAGCACACCGTCTTTTTTGTTTTGTAACTGTACACGTTTATCCGTAAATTTTTTTGACATTCAATGCGAGAAACTTGACACACTGGGGTAGGAAAATCAACATTTGTAAAATTTAACCGTCAGAATCTGTGTAAGTCTAGGTTCTTTCTTTATACTTCGTTTGATTCTACTTGTTGTTTGACCTTGTCTGATTATAACCCAAAAGCAGCTCTCAAACACCATCGTATACATTGTTGATCTTCGTTTGTTACGTTCATGATGGCTTTTAAGTAATAGGTCTTTGGGAAGGGGTATGTAAGAACTTCCTCCCAAGGGATGATATCGCATCACATTGATATAAAATGCCTTGACATAATCAAGTACCTAGCCAGATCCTCTATGGATAAATGCTTCAAACTTTGCTAAAGGTTCTTCTCATTGCTCAGCCAATACTCAGTTTGGGTCTTGCATGCTTAACACGACACTGTTCTGACTTTGAAACTTAAACCACACTGTGATGACGTCTTCTTCTTTTGGTCTTTCTTTATAAAACATGACTTTGATCACTGTTTGTAATTTCAAGCTGCCCAATTCTCTCAACTCAAACTTAACTTTACCTTCTATGTCTCTTTTGTGTGAACGAAAAAATCGTATCAGATATTAATATACGTTGAGTAAGGGCAAACCTGTTAGATATAATTAACATTTCCCCAACGCAAAAATACATCTTGAAAATAGTTCGTGGTACCCGCTGCTTCATTTTACTTGGACCAGCCAGCCGACCCTGGCAAGGTCGGTGGTCCAGTGGTTAAGACATCTGCACTAGTAAGCAGGAGGTTGTGGGTTCGAGTCCCACCCGAGTAAGCTTGTGAGGTTTTTTCGCAAGCTCTCAGACAAGCACTGAGCATACTGTGCTTATTAATATACGGCGGGTAAGGCAAACCCGTTATATATAATAATATATACCATTTTTTATAAAATTACCCCATTCTCATATCAAGAGAATGTCTTTTTTATCTGTGTGTTTACAACTGTCATCTTCTTATTTTCACATGGCTGTCAGTGGAGGGTTTTTATTGATCAAAGTATAGAATTCTTCTAGATGTGGTGGAAGGTAGTAATGGGGCATTGTCTTTTTAATACCAGTTTATATTTTTTAAGTCTAGTTGTTTTTGGTCCCCCGACTTAACCGCGCTGCTAGCCCCAGTTTGGACTCCCTGACTAAAGACTGTGCCTCTGGCCTGACTGCATCAACCGGTGGAGACTGAGTGATTGGCGGCATAATGGGTGAGTTCTAGAGACATGTCTCTTGAACTCTCTTACCCTACTACTGTAATTACATATGCAATCAAATACTACCATATTTAACAATAAATTTGAAGGTACATTCTATAAAAATAAAAGTTCCAGAAGGAACTGTGACTTTTATCACAAAGTAGAGTTTCACTGCAAAGCTACATAAAGGAAATACAGTGTATGGAATGTTCAGGACTGGGAAGAGTTATTAATTTTTGGATTGTATAATTTGTTTCAACACACATAGCTCATCAGAATGGTCATTACCAGTAAACACTTTTTATAAAATCAATCTTACTTGCATAGGATGCGTTGGTGTCACTGATTCCAAATGAAGAGCAGCCTCCTTTTCTAGATCAAGCTCTCTTGGCGGGGGGCCTTTGGAAGGAGATTCAGATGGAATCTCTGCTTGGTCAGACACCTTTGTTCTTTTATTGCTTAATAAAGGAAACGTAAGATACAAAAGATTATCAGAATTAAAGAATTGGCCTCATTGATGACAGACCAAGCAGCATGTTCATCAATCTTTGCATCATAAAGTTTAATAATAAACAAGCTCCACTCTTAAAGGGAGGTTACACCTTTTTTTTTTTTGGTCATGATTTTACAAGATTGGCTGATTTGGGATTGTACATTGAAATAAAATCCCAGCAGAACCCACGTGTGTTCACTCAGGCCTGCGGGTGTATCAATTTAGTTGGGATAGTATGGGGTGGCACACAACAGAGGTAGTCATCTGGTCCTGTCTTCTGCGATACGGCTTTGAATTTTGATCAAAAGAGGCAGCGGTGGAGAGGCGTAGCCAGTGTTCAATACTTGTGCATGCCGTAGTCTCACATTTAGACGTCGCACCGCGTGTTGCCAACATAGAGTACAACATAAACCATTGAAAATATTTCTTGTAGGGGTTTTCCTGAAGATATACCCAACATATATATTTGCAGTGGACATTTTTAATGACACACATGATCAAGCCAAATTTGCAAAAGTTTTTTTAAAAGAGATACAGCCGACTCTCATTAATACAAGGGCCTTGGGACTTTCTAAATTAGCTCGTATTATCCGGACCTCGTCTTATGCGAAAGCTGCTGTCCAGCTTGTCACGTGTGTAAGCGATCGACTGCATCGTTAAGCGTACATTAACATTTTAGGTGGTAACCAACATCAGTGCTGTGCTTGTTGCACAAAAAGGGTGGGAACCAGTTATTGGTGGTGTGGATCGGCCAGTAGAAGGCGAATAAATGATTGAGTATTGTACGTTTTAATTTGAAACAGCGTGTGGGTTTGGTGAAAAATTAAGTGAGGGATGCAAATTCAATGGATTGACTGATTGACAAGTTACCTTCAAAAACACTTGTGGTAATTAGATGGATAACAATACATTTGCTGGGACCCCCAAAATGCTCGTCTTAAATGGAATCTTGTAACACGCGAGCTCGTATTATGCATTTTTTTCCTCATAGGCATGTTCATAATTCAGTCCGGACTGGCAAATATACTCGTCTTAACAGGAGTCTCATCTAACCCGAGCTCGTATTACCGTGAGTCGACTGTATTTGATTCCACCACGCCTAGTTTGACTGTTCCATTAGTTGGAACTGAAGCAGCAATAGTACAGCCCAAAATTAAAAAGTGGGTCAAATGGTACGGAGTGCAATTTGTACGTGTATATCATCATTCATTACACTAAATTTATGGAGCACAAGAACTCACAAAAAAGTAAGTTAAATAATTTTTGTTACAATATTTGGGGACCCTGTTCCTGTCTTACAGAAGGGAGACCTACATTTTAACTTTTGGATTCACTTTGTTAGATGACTATGTCATCATGCTTCATAACTGTAGGGTTGATGTTGTGAAAAAAGGAAAATTTCTGTGAGTGTTTTGACACATGACACATGGTGGAGTCAAATTTGCATGGCTTGTTTAAATTTATCAGTAAGAAAGTCACATTTTCTTACAATTTACAATCTGAAATTTAAAAAAAAAAATAGGATTAGCACAATAAACAGAGTGTTACCTTTGGTTTTGGGGGACTGCGGACTAGTTTTGCAAAATTAAATTAACAAAAAAATGGGTGGGGGTTGCCTAACTATACAATCCCCAGCTGATTTAGGGGTATGCAGTTAACTACAGTTCTCGGTTCTCATTCCACCGACTTATTTCATGTTTGAGAAAAATCAAGGAAAACACAGCAGCCCTTCCCAAGGTCAAATTGAAAATCTCATAATTTCTCTTGCACAAAACCTGAGCACTACAGGGCATTGCAAGTGAGAGAACAATGTACTCACAGGGTCCGTCTGCAAATGAACAGGCACTGAAGCGCCCTTGCCCTTTAAAAAGAGTATTTTCTCAAGGCTAAGAGTAATCAGTAAATTTTCCTTGAACTTGAAGTAATACACCTCTTTGACAATGCAACACTATGGATTCAGGTAAACGGCTTTGATATCCGTGATGTGACATGATCCTGTACAGTCAACTCACGTTATTACGAGTGCCGGCGGACTTTCACAATTCTGTCATTATAGCCGGAGCGTCGTTAAAACCGGAGCTTAATTTTTCAAACTCATTTTGCACAAGTTTAAAGCCAGTTTATGTCTGTTGTAATCATGTACAGGTACACTGATACTGCACACATGAAAAGACGATGTTATCTGTCTCTTATTGATGCTTAATTTTAATCTAATGTTGATGAATAAAATGACATAAATAAAGTACATTTAAAAGTCAAATATTGGACAATCTGGATCAGAAGAAACTGAGAAGAATAGCCGAGTGAGAAGAAACATTCAAGTCCATGCTGGTAAGTATGTCACACGTCCCAAGTGTATATTTTGCTTTCGTCATGAATTGGCTAAAACCAGTCAAAAGAGGGTGCCACTATTACTGGTATGTCCAGGGTTTTTGTTGAGATGTAGATAAGATCATTTTTCTAGTGGAATTTTTCTTTTATACACACAACAACAAAAGACAATGTGATTTATTTGTGTAGTTAGTTTTAATAGCCAGAAATCAACGGCCACCAGATCACTTGCCTAATTGCTTCCTCTTGAATAGGAAGCAATTAGGTAAGTGATCTGGTGGCAATAGTAAGAGCTACTGCTTAAAATGTCAACCCGTCTTTTCTGAGTGCCCCCATTGTCCGTTTGCAGGAATAAAAAAAAAGAAACTTGGCCCACATGTCCGCACTTGTGGGCCTATTCACATTGCACTTTATCACCATCTACGTATTAAATTGGTTAAAGATCGGCGAGATGAAACAGGGTTACCTTCTGTGCGCCCCTATTGTACCTTTGCAGGAATAAAAAAGAAACCTGGCCTGTGAGTGCTGCACTTGTGAGTCTATTCACAGTGCACGGTCGGGAAATCGCAGGAGGGGATTAGCAACAACTCACAATGTAGTGTATCACCATCCATTCAATTGAGATAAAGATCGGCGAGATGAAACAACATTAGGGAAGGGATCTTCCGGGCACGGCCTACAATGTTGGAAGAAGCCGTGAGGGCAGCCTTGGCGATCAAAGGTTTCCACAAAATAGAGGAACAGAGAGAGGGTAGAAGGCCAAAATATGCTAGGATATTAGATACTGACACAGAGCGTCTTAGAGGAAATAAAGAAGGAGATGATGGCAGTATGTAAGCGTCTTGAGAATAAGATCAACCAAAGTCATCAGGAAATAAAAGAGCTAAGGGGAGAAGGGCGCAACCAAGGGGAAGGTAACGCTCGTCCAGCAGCTCAGAGCACTACGGCTGACAAAAACCATGGAAGGGGAGAAATACCAGCCGGCGACCTCATTTATTATAGGTGTAGGCAGAAGGGACACATTGTGAGAAACTGTAAACAGTCTACTGGGCAAAGCAGACGTTTTACGTGAAACGAGGATGGCTGGAGGGGCAACAGGTTCAGTAGGTGATGGCATGACAGGAAAGACAGATAGCTGCATGAAAGATAGCCATCTTCCCACAGGACCAAAGATGCAGGGCAGGGCACAAAATGGCTTATTTGTCCCGGCAGACGTAAGGGGAAGGGGAGTGCAGCTACTGGTAGATACGGGTGCGACCAATATGGTGCTTAATTCCATTTTGTTCTATGGAATGTCCCCAGGTAAAAGACCTCGGCTCAAGAGGGAAAGAACAGGTATAAAGACAGGGAATGGTGGACTACTGAACACTATTGGCAATGCAAACTTGAAAATGCGAGTGGGTAAAGTCACCTACCTGGTTAAGGCATTTTTTGGAAATTGGCCCCCTGGAGGGAATCCTTGGAATGGATTTCTTTTTGCGGATGCAGGGGAGTTTGGACTTTCACACTTTGGAACTCAGGATTGGTGACGAAAAGATAAAGTGCACAGACACCAAGGAAGATCGGTTTTGTGCCAGAGTCATGGTGGCAAGAACGACCGAAATACATGAGGCTATTGTTCAGGGGTATTTGGCCGGAGGGATCAAGGCGACTAGTATGGGCATTGTTTAACCAGCAGAGCGAAGTGAGATGGCAGATAAGGGAGTGATTGTGGCAGAACTGCTGGTGAGAGTTGGAGATGATGTGGTGCCCATTAGAGTTTTTTAATCCTGGGAGGAGATTGTGTGTTGTGATACGAGGTGAAACATCTCATTGACTTGTACAGCTGGAGCAAAGAAGGAGCAGAGCCACAGTATCATCATGGAATAGCGAAGCTTTTGCACGACTACTAGGACGTATTTTCTACCGGAAGCACGGACATCGGACGGACTGGCATAGTTCAACATGCGATAAACACTGCTAATGCTCCTTCATGAAGGGAAAGGCCATGAGGATATCCTAAACAGGAGCAGGAAGAGATCAACCGGCAGGTGAAGGAGAAATAGGCTTGCGTGGTGAGAGGGGGCTTGTGCTCACTGCATGTAATGCCCTTTGGGCTTTGCAATGCCCCCTCCACCTTTGAGAGGCTAAAGGAGCGAGTTCTTGTAGGGCTCCATTGGGAAACACTTCTTGTCTACTTGGACGATATAATCGTCTTTGCTGACACAGTAAAGGAGGAGCTTAATCACTTGAAGATGGTGTTTGAGAGACAGCGAGAAGCTGGGCTAAAGCTTAAAGCCTAAGAAATGTGAATTGTTCAAGCAGCGAGTCCTTTACCTTGGGCACATAGTGACAGGCGAAGGGATCTCGACTGATCCTGACAAAGTGAAGACAGTCAGAAAGTGGCCAACCCCCAGTCCGTGAGAGACATACAGAGCTTCCTTGGGCTCGCGTTGTACTACAGATGGTTTATAAAGGGGTTTGCGGACATTGCTTGACCCCTCTACTGTCCGACGGAGAAAGGCCGGGAGTTTCAACGGTCACCAGAAGTGGAAGGTGCTTTTCAAGAATTAAAGTGGCGACTACATGGATCACCTATTCTTGTCTACCCTGACCCGCAGCTCGACCATGTCCTAGATACAGACGCAAGTGACACTAGCATAGGAGCCTTTCTGTCCCAAGTACAGGATGGTAATGAACAGGTGATTTCCTATACGAGCGACTAAAAAGTCACAGGCAGTAATTCCGTCCGCTGATGAAGAAACAAATGGTCCAGACATTGAGAAAGAACCTCAGACAGAGGATGTAGGGACTGACGGAACATCGTTGGGACAAGCGAGTACACAGACAGCAATGCCGAAGGTTGAGGAAGAAAATAATGGCTCAGACACTGACAAAGGGTCTGGGACAGAGCAACTAGTACCTGATACAGCGTCATCAGAACAACCAAGCAGTAGGCAGATGATGCCGCCGCCGAAGCAAAACCCACCAAGGCAGCGTAGGATGCCGCAACGCTACCTGTAATAGCAGTAATTACAGTAGTAGGGGTGTACCTGCACCTGAAGGGCATCTTGGGGTGTGCCTAGAATAGCTTTGATTGGGTGCAGGGAGAGTTACACTGTTAACAGGATCTACTATTTCTATTTGTTTGCAGAAAAAAGTTCAGAGCTATAGAGCTATTGAGAGATGGGCGGAAGTGACAACAAGTCAGAGAAGGAACGACCTTAGTCCAGCACAGTGGACTGTGCCCAAAATGTCACAAGCTGATGCACAAGAGGAGCTTGGATCAGCACTTAACCGGTGAGCATGGTCCGCGACTCTTCTATTGGTGTTTTTGTTGCTCTCATAAAAACAACCGTCGGGATAATCTCAGAGCCCACTACAAGGATTGCCACCCAGACAAGATCTTTGAGGTGGAACATATGAAGGGTGAGACTTTTGAAGAACAGGAGAGGAGGAACTCCATCCCTGATAGGTCTACCCAGGGATTGACAGAGAGAAAAGAAAGCGTTGCCCTAGGAAGGAGACTAGGGATGGCAAAGCCAGTAAGTATGAGAAAGATCCCAAGAGGAAGTCTAGTGAGGACAGTGAAGAGCAAAGTAAGGACAAGAGGCTAGGGGGAGTAGTCTTAGCACCATCTACATGTAGCACTGTCTCCCGGCTGCCGGATGACACCACAATGGATCTTTCGAGCCCACGTCAGCATTCACCAAGTCCAAAGAAGGCCGAGAAGAGCAAGGAAAATGTGACAGCTGCACCTAGGAAGGTCCAAGGTGAAGCTCCTGCCAAAGAAGGCCACAAGTGTACAGAGACTGCCATTGATGTACCTGAGGCAGTGAAGGAGTTGGAGATTGGTAACCCAGGACACCGGGTGAATGAGGCTCTCAGAGGGCTTGACAAGATAGCGTTATCTCTGACAACAATACTTTGGGATCAAGAAGAAGAGCCCACTGTTGAGATACCAATGGCTAAATCTGGCGGTAAGCCGCTAGGGACGATGGGAACGCTCCAGAGTGAGTCTGCTGAGGAAAGCGTTCCTCACGAGAAGAGTAACCGGCTGCCAGGCTAGTCTCAGCACACGGTACCAGAGGAACCTACCTGTATGCCAGGGAAGGACATACCATCTGCGGCAAAGTGCAGAGAGAGTTTGACATCGTCTACTTGAAGTCACTGCTTAAACTGAAGACCAGCGAGTCTGGTCCATCGCAGAACACCATTCGACTTTCCTGACTGATCTGCTGCGGAAACGGCGAGGAGGAAATCTTGGGCACGCCAATGGATCATGATGATCTGGTGGGAGCAATGGTCGGCAATGTAACCCAAGTCCGAGAGACATCTTCGAGGAGCGTGTTCCAGGAAGGCCGAAAACTTACAAAAGACAACCCGAGTGTTTGATGTGAACTTCCGGACTGGGCTTAAGGAGTATACTTCATCTCCCAAGTTTTATGGTTGGTCTCAAAGAAAGCATTTATAGGAGTTGCATCTTGTAAAAGTTCTAAGCAGAAGTTATTGTTTGTTAAAAGTTCTGCTGTTTTATCAAGTTATTTTCAGAGAATGTTTGTATCATGACCTAACCAACTACGAACAATTTTGACTGTATAAGTTCCATTCAGTTAACTTAGAAAGTGTATAAATTGTGAATCAGGGAGTCAGGTGATTTAGTGCAAGGCGAGCCTATTTATGCAAAAACCTGTTTAGATTAAGACTTGTCTGAGGATTTCTCTAAGTTTTCAGATTTCCGGTCATGGGGACTGACCAATCTTGGGGCGTGGCTTTGTAGCAAAATAGGGGCTTAGGGCACCCCCTTATGATGCTTTAGGGGTGATAGTGGGACCATAACTGTTATGTATCCTAAGTTAAAGAACTGTTACACTCCAAAGACCTGTTCATAGAACCTCTAGACTCCTTTATTCTAACACTAAAGGGCGCCATCACAATGACTATACAATATACTACACCGTATACACACAGTATTCTACATTCCTCCCTTACCCCCCAAAAAAGTGTGTTAAAATGAACACACTCAGCAAAATGAAGTGAACATACCGTATAACACACAAGTTATCATAAGCTTTTAACCATCAACCTTCTTGACAAATGTGACATTTCAATGTGAAAATATAACTTCAAAATTTGTGCTTTGTTACAAAAACCTGTTTACCTTCTATGTGGCAAATTTTGAATTTGTGTGCACAAAATGTAGAAAAGATTAATAACCAACCCCTACAATTCTCCCCCAACGTGGAGTGGGTCGGGTCTCCTAGTGATCCTTCCCAGCCTACATATGCAAATTTCCCATATGCCTACTATCATTCACTAAAAAGATTTGATTATGCATACTGCCCCTTGACCCTCAACAATAGACTGCAGTCCCACAGCCATGTTTGTCCTTCTTTTCGAAGCGGTGAAAGCCACCGCAGCCAAAGTGGGGAAGGATGGGCGGGAGCAGCTGGGGGAGGAGTCTCCTGTGTTCACATACCCCTGCCCAGCTTACATATGAAGAGTGGCACCATACCCTGGAGGTAAGTTGGAGACGGGAGTGTAATAACTAAGAGAAGAAACATAAGGAGGGTGTCGCAAGAGCGGGTGCTCACCAGGAAAAACTCCTAAGTTGAGCTACCCACCACCCGGTCCGGAACAGTGCTGGACGCTGTCAGGACCACCAAGTGCAGGGTCACTCTGCCAAGGGCTGTTAGCACGCAGCACAATTTTCACTTTGTATCTCAGTCAAAAACAAAATTTCCATCATCAGATTAACAAATTTTGCCACATCACATTTCCATCTTCAGTTTACTTCCAAGTCTTATTCAAAATTAGGCCTATCATAAAAGCAAAGTAGTTTACCTACGATTGTCATGGCAGGCTCTGTTTTTGGACATTGGCTTAGATTTGTGCATGGGTGATATGAAGCTACCCGAATGGGGACCGTTCTCAAAAACGAACATAGCATTCTGTGTGGAATGTCACGTTCCAAATGAAATGACCGACCGCTACGGAATGAGAACACTGCGTTCCAGTGGAAACGTTCGAACAGTTCCGAATTATGAGACGCTCCCTAAAGTAGGGTCATCCCACCGCAAGCATTATGAGTCATGTTGCATAAATGGGATGGCCTGTGACTCACAGTGGCTCTGTTGCCCGGGATGCAGGGGAAGATGTGCCCGCACAGCCCAGTAAGCAGTTGTCGATTGTCACATTCCTTCCTTTGTTCAAGTAAATATGTTAATTTCACTGACCGGGTACGAATTAGAACATATTTGTTTTCTTCGAGAATAATGGGCAGAATGTACAGCTGTGGAAGGGGCGGAGAAAGGTGTAGTGGAATGTGTTGTGATGCATGTAGCATACCGTCAGGGGGGTGCGCAGGGTATAGGAGAT
Organism: Acanthaster planci; assembly: GCF_054643075.1. Lineage (NCBI taxonomy): Eukaryota > Metazoa > Echinodermata > Asteroidea > Valvatida > Acanthasteridae > Acanthaster > Acanthaster planci. Next base: position 7,460,879 of record NC_141789.1, read on the forward strand.
TCACTTCATGTTGGTCTGACACAGGCGAGACACGCTTTTTATTTCTATAAAGATTTGAATCCTTGTTCTTCATTTGGCGCTATCTGTTTCAGCAGAATTTTATTCATGAATATACTAACAATATTTGTTATCTTATAGCTATGTCAAAGACTTTGCTGAAACCAGCAGTGTTCAAATCTATCTAGTTTACTTGCAATAGACCAGTTAGGTGCTGACAACCCTTCCTTGTCGATCAGGAAAGCAACATTGTCTAATGCCACCTCCACCATCAACAAGCAACAGAAGTTGATTTGCTTGGCTGATTTCATCGCATAGGGTTAAGCCATGGTTATGGAGTATGAGGAGTATCAGCTGGCTGCAGACCAGGATGACAACAAGATTACCCGTGCAGAAAATTGAGCTGCCAGAAAGATTAAGCAGAAGAGGGTAGCAGAGGTGGCAGTCGAGCAGACTAAGAAGTTCGAAAGCTCTTACGAACGGCCTGCTTCTACTTTTCGTCCCTCTGAGCAGCCCCAATATTATGGTGCCCAGGTCAACAAGCCTTGAGATTTCAGAGGAGTGTGTTTTGTGTGCAGGAGCATCTCTCATTGGAAGGCAACCTGCCCCAGCACAAAGACCGAAGTGGATGTGTAAGCTCAAACCCGTAAAGTTAAGTTCCATTCTGATGTTGAGTTGTATTCTGATACTATTCCATCTCATATTATTGACAGTTACTATGAATATGAAGAAAACCCAGGCATCTGTTCCATTAGGGCTGCGGATCGTCTTAAAAAGCATAAGGCCCTTTGGGATCTACTGCGCCCACCAGAATTTGTTTCCAACATAGTAAAAGAAGATTATGCATTGTCGTTGACTCGCGAGCCTCCTGAAATTTGTCCACTAATAACCAATTGGCATTAGATAACAGTGATTTTGATTCAGAGGCAATCTCTTAATTGGTATTAGAAAGTACTGGAGTGTAATATACCAGACCATAGAGGGCGCTAGTCAGTCACTCCTTTCGGATAGTTCTCAGAGCTCACGTTGGAAATAAAAGAGTAGATGAAGTTGTCACCTAAATGCAGGTCGTCCTGGCTCCATAATAACCCTCCACACATAACATGGTGGCAGCGCGCTCCTACCTCGCCATTTGCACTACCGATATTCACATCATCGCCTAAAACAAGGTGAGATTTGACTCGGAAATGTGTTTCTGTGAAAATGACTGAGTGACAATCCATGTGCGCATGTATACATAGACTGTGTGTGTACAGTAGCCTCGCGACGCCTGTGTATAGCTTAGGATCGTCACGGTGCAGCATGTACTGATACTCGCATAGTCTATTGAGGTCAGAGGTCATCTCAACTTACAAGAAGGAACAATGACAGACTCAGTTACACCTCGCATGACCTGGGATGACCCAGATTTGCCTAGTGCCATACAGATTTTTCGGCAACAATGTGAGCTATATTTCTCTGTCAAAAATGTCAAACCAGAGAAACAAGTCGACCACATACTTCTCTTCATGGGGCCTACTGGACTTCGCATGTATAACTCATGTAGCTTACCTGAGGCTGATGCGAAAAAGCCTGACATTGTTTGGGATCGCTTCTCTGGACAGATCACTCCGAGAACAAATTTCCGTGTTGCTCGCCTGTACTTACAGAAATTTCAGCAGAAGGATCGTGAATCTGTTGACGACTACATATCACGGCTAAAGCTACATGCCCAAACATGTCAATTTCGTGACGACAAGGAATTCGCAAACAGAATCATCGAACAGTTTATTGCGGGAACACGTCACCCAGATCTGCAAAAGCGACTTTTGGCTCGCGATGACACCTTGACCATTGATCAGTGTTTGGATATTGCTCGTACCCACGAAGCATCCTTGTCACACATGGAACAGCTAACCAATGTTCATCATAGTCAGTCTTCCAATGATGCATTACAGCGCTGACGCACATGTAGGAACTGTGGTAGGCAACACCCCCTGATGTGGGGGACGAGTCTCCTACGTTCACATACCCCTGTCCAGCTTATATATGCAGAGTAGCACCGTACCCTGGAAGAGGGTTGGTGACAGGAGAATAATTACAAGAGAACATAGGCGGGCACTACTCAAGCGAACACTCACTATTCTAGAACAAAGGAATAGCATCTACGATGAGGAATTCTTTGTTCAGTGAGGGACAGCACTGGATGTTGTCCCAATCGCTGAGCGTAGGGTTGCTGCGCCATGAGTCGTCTCACTCCGCAGGACATCCTTCAGGTAGCACTCGGTGAAAGTGGAAGGAGATTTCCAACAAGACGCCTGGCTAATGTCTGCCAAGGAGACACCTTTGAAGAAGGACCAGAACGCAGAGGCGGCCCAAACATCATGGGCTCTGATGTGATATCGAGTCATCTCGCCGAATTGGCCAGTCTTGATTTGCAAAGATGATCGCCGAGACCGCCCAACGAGCTATGGTGTCCTTCACTGCTGGATGAAAGGGTTTTGTGGTTGTGATGAAAAGTCTGGAACCAGTCTCACGGCAACACTTGGTCCTCCCGAGATACCATTTGAGGGTATGAACCGGACACCATTTTTGTCGGAGCTATCTATTGAAAGAAGGGTTATGTCAGGGACGAAAATGTCTGGAGGCCAGAAGACAGGTGTCTGGTTCTTTGTCAGGAATTTGATGGCTGGGATAAGACAAACTCTGTGTGGCTCCCAGCGTATGTGACCTTCAGCAGTTGACAGGGCATGCAGTTCACTGCTGCGTCTGGAGGTAATGACCGCGAAGAGGAATGCCAGCTTGATGCTAAGATGGAGATCAGATGCATCGGACGGCAGTTCGAAGGGGGGAGCGGTGAGAATGTGAAAGACGTTGCCAAGGTCACAAAAAAGAACAAGGCATTTGACATAAGGATGCTCGACAAACATTCCCCAAAGTAGATGGTGGATGGCAGTGTTATCAGAAATTGTTGATCCATCGTTGAACCCTGAATGAACAGCTTCAAGACTGACCGATAGTTGTGGATAGTCCCAATCTGGAGGCCCAAATGAAAGAGATACATGAAAAGTCTGCAAATGAGCTTACAGAAGCTTCGGGTTGGAGAAACATCGTGGTCGTCACACCATCTAGCAAAATGTTGTATTCGACTGTTGTAAATTTTGCTTGTGGAGGGTTGTCAACCCCGTGCTGGATGCAGCATCTACAGAAAGGCCTGATGCTCTGGATGATCGTTGGACAATGTCCAACACGACAAGTGAAGATCGTTCGGAGCTGGATGGAGGATTCCGAACCTGGGTTGACAAAGAATATCCTCCCTGTGCAGAAGGATCAGTGGTCAACAAACCAGGAGCCTTGTGAGTTTCAGGAACCATGGTTGTCGAGGCCAGAACAGGGCGATGAGGAGAATCTGGCATGGTTCTAGTTCTATCTTGGATAAGACTCGAGGAATGAAGGATATTGGAGGGAAGGCGTATTGCAGGAGGCCAGACCAATTCACCTGAAGAGCATCCGTCGCCCAAGCTCGTGGGTGTGGAAACTTGGAGCCAAATGTGGGAAGATGGATATCGTCGGCGGATGTGAAAAGAATGACGTGGGGGCGCTCGATCTCTGCGGAGGTTTGGGTAACCACACTTGGATGTAGAGTCCACTCCGTAGGGTGGACAGCACCCCAAGAGACAGCATCTGCTATGTTGTTGGACATTCCTGGTATGTGAACGGCATGGAGAGTGATCCTGTGATCGATTGCTCACATGAAGATCTGCCATGTAAGGATGCATAGCTGGGGGGAGCGAGTACCGCCTTGGTGGTTTATGTAAGCTACCACGGTGGATTTGTCACTCTGGATTCGAACCAAGAGACCCACCAACTGCTGCTGGAAGTGATGAAGAGCGTTGCCTGAAGTTCCAGCAGGTTGATGTGTTTTTTGTGGAAGGAAGAGTCCCAAACTCTTGATGCATGAAGTGGAGGAAGGGAGGCCCCTCGTCCGAATAGCGACGCATCCATTGTCATTGTGATGTTTGGCTTCGGAGGAACAAACAGATAACCCGCCTACAGGTGCTCGCTGATGGTCAACCACTGGACGTAGTTGTGAACATCTGGTAGAAGAGGAACCAAGGTAGAAATTGGATCACTCTTGGGGCAATACCGAGACAGGAGATGTAGTTGAAGTTGCTGCATCCTCAGTCGACACCAAAAAACAAGGTTGACGAGGCTCGCCATAAATCCGAGAAAGCGGAGCCAGGCCAGGACTGGAGGAGCCTTTGAGCACAGGAACAAAAGGGCACATTGTTGCAGATTGAGGATGCGTTCTGGTGACAGAGTCGTAACACCTTTGAGAAGATTGAGACCTGCCCCCAGGTAGGTCAGCCATTGTGATAGATCGAGGGCTGACTTGTTGTAATTGATGAGGAACCCTAGGCGTGTTGCGACATCGACAATGAGAGAAGTGGCAGAACTTGCTTCGTCGGGGCGGCAGCCGACAATCAACCAGTCGTCTAGATATTGAAAAATAAGGAAGCCGGTGGACAGCTGGTTGGGATGCACCAGTGTGATGGCTAATTTGCATAAAAATGCTTCAATCTCCTCCTCCAGAGCCAGGCACTTGAGTTTGTTGCATGGAGGATTGGAGCGGAAGACCATACTGGACGGTGGGGAGCTCTTGAACTTGAGGGAGTAGCCGTGAGCAATGGTGGAGAGGACCAGCTGTCTGTGGTGATTTCCCGCCAGAACCCGAAGAAGTTGCCAAGGCGGCTGCAAACGGAAGTAGTCACCAATAGGATGGAGGGCACAGCGTGAAGATCCACGGCCTGGAGGGTGCAGCTGAAAACTTCTGGGAGCCGATGTAGGAGGAGCTCGCTGCGGGGCTGATGACCGAGTAGCTGTAATATCCTAAGGCGTTTAGCTTAGAATGAGAGAGTGAGACATACGCGCTGTTTTGGTGGCTGTACTGCAATCACGAGGAGTGCGTGACCCTTGACCTTTAATGCTTTCCAAGAATACTACATCCCTTTCCACTTTGAATAATAACTGTATACATAAAAGAGTGATTTTGTAAATGTGAAGCAGATGACTAATTAAACAAGATTAAAAAAAAATGGAAATTAGCTGTCCGTTTTTGTACTGTCTCCAAAATATATGCCTTATTGTTATTATCTTTGTTTTGAGCTAGAGTCACAGTTGGTTACTATTATTACTATTATTATTTTTTTGAGCTGGTCACAGTTACAGAGTTTCATTTTTTTTCAGCCATTTTTACTTTTTCCAAACTTGAAGTTCTCTAAACATAAACAGGAAACAAATTGGGTAAACACACTTGTGCAGATGTTCTCAAACAAATTAAACAAAAGTGTCCAACATGCAGGTGTCTTTCCTACAGTCTTTAAGTCACATAGTCTTTTAGGTGAGCAGGTGGGTGGCGATTTCGAGCAGGGTTCTGGTGCAGTGCTGGGGCTCGAGTGGGAGTGTGTGTCGGATTTGTCACGTCCTCAATGTCGGATTTCTCAGGATCCTGCTGGGTTGGTGTCTTGGTCTGGATGCGTTTGTATTGCGAGAGGTTGCGTGTGACTGTGAGTGCCATGCTGAGCTGTTACCATGGATCCTTTCTTGGCAGTCACAGTGTAGGGGTGAGTATGGTCTGAGGTTTGGTGTTTTGCGACTAGTCCATCGCGTCGTAGAAGAACTGTATCACCGATTTCAATGTTCTTGGGACGTGCATGCTCTCTGTTGTCAGCCTATTGTTTCATCACGGCTTTCTTGCATTTGTCACGCGATCTGACAGGTTCGGCTCGTGATTTGTGCGTGGTTTCAGGGAGACGTGTGCGAAGAGGCCTGCCAAAGAGTAGTTTTGCGGGTGCAACTCCTGTCGTAGCATGCGGCGTCACTCGGTATTTTCGCAGGAACTTATAGAGAGTTTGTTTCCACGGTATTCTGTCTGTGATTGCGGTGCGATATGTCTTTTTGATTGTTTTCATGAACCGTTCCACCTTCCCATTGGCACAGGGCCAACGTGGGGTGACTTGCCGGTGGTGGAACCCGAGGTAGTCTGCAAAGGATGAAAACTTGGTGCTGTTGAAGGGTGGCCCGTTGTCAGAGCGTACTACCTTTGGAATGCCGAACGTGGCGAAGATACGATCCAGTTTGGGAATTACCAAACGGGCCGAAGTGGAAGTCACATGACTACGAGGAGATGTTCTCCTGTGGGGAGATCACAGAAATTGATGCTGACTTCGAGCCATGGGCCGTCTGGGAGTGTAGACATAGTGAGTGGTGTTCGAGTGTCATTCGGGGTTGTCAACTGACATGAGAGGCAGTCGTGAACCGTGTTGTCTACTAGTATGTCCATGTTGGGAAACCACACTTTCTCACAAAGTAGCTGTTTAGTATTTGTCATGCCTTGGTGTCCTTCATGAGCAATGTCGATAATCGATTGTGCGAGTGCTTGTGGAATTACGATACCATTTCAACGCAGCAGCAGGTCGCGATCAGTTGTTGCCGTTAGTTCTTCAAGCACTTTGTGTAGACTCTTGAGGGTCGCAAGAGTCTCTTGGTTGTGGAAAATCCTGACCTCGCTGGCGTTGGTGGGGTCAGGAACTTGTTGGATGGCTTCGACTTTCTTCTTGTTGGAAGCGTTGGAGTTTAATAGCAATATTGACGTTTCGCATGTGCACGCACATACGAATCTCACCTGGTCGATTAGGTTTTTCGACCACATGTGTGGGTGAGACCCACAGAGTTGGCTGATTGCGTACCGGCTCAATGATGTCAAGGCGAAGTAGCTTGTCAAGATCGTTCTCAACTTTCTTGCGGACATGGAACGGGATACGACGGTGTGGCAGGGGAATCGGTCAGACAGTCTCGTCCACGTGCAGCTTGCACTGAATGTTCTTTAACTTGCCGATACCAGTGAATTGTTCCACAAGACTGTCCATGGGCTTATGGGAGTTGTCGGGGTGAAGGTTGTAGGCCACATGGATGACGCGGAGAGCAGACGCTGTTTGGAAACTGATCAATGTGTCTCCAATGGTTTTGGTGACACAGAAGGTGCAGTTCACTTGTGACCCCTTATAAGCAATAGAAGTGTCAAATGTGCCAACAATCTCCAGGGGTGTTGAACTACCATAGGCAAAGACTTTGGCTGCATTGTCCTTGCACAGTGGTGGTTTGGAGGACAGTTTGTTGTATACAGCCAGACACATGACATTAACTGACGCACCTGTATCAATGATGGCTGGCAAGGGAGTTTCGTTGACTGTTACCGTGATAACCGGATGTTTGGTGTGATCGCGATGGCGATACTCCGAACACATACTCATCGTCAGGTGAGGTTGTAGCACTGACAGTATGATCAACTGCATGCACCGTTGCCCTGTTCTGACATTTGGCTGATTTGCCACGACTTAAACAATGTTTGGCAAAATGATTAAGTTTACCACACGAGTGGCATGTCACCCCTTTTGCTGGGCAGTGTTGTTTGTGAGGAAACGTACCTCCACAGTTGCGACAAGGTACAGAGCGTCTGGGCTTAGACGACCGTGAGGATCTGCTCGGTTCACGTTCCTTCATATAGGTCTTTGCAGTCATACGGTTGGTTGCGTCTCTGCTTGAGTGCTGGGAATGCTGTTCCATGCCTTTGGATTGGCTGTCAGCTAGTTTGTAGGCTCAAGCTGTAGTGAGCAACTTTGAGAGGCTGAGCTCTGTTTCTCAAAGTGTATAGAGTCTCAGCTTTGATGAGGTACAACCATGGATGATTTGTGATTTCACCTCACTGTCCTTGTCATGGAATTCACAAGTTTTGGCGAGTTGTTGCAGGCGGGTTGCAAAATCTGCGACAGTTTTGCTGTGTTGTTGTTTTGCCTCACAAAAAACAAAGCGTTCGTACTCGATGTTCTTCCTCCACAACACAGAAAAATCCCAGACTTGTCGCCAATTGTGATATCCTAAGGCGTTTAGCTTACAATGACAGAGCGAGACATACACGCTGTTTTGGTGGCTGTACTGCAATCACAAGGAGTGCGTGACCTTGACCTTTAATGCTTTCCAAGAATACTACAGTAGCCACCTGGAGTGGACAGCTAAAGAGATACGCAGCTGGTGGTGCCTAGTTCGCTTGTCTTCTCGGCCGTGGTGGAGGCTGACAGTGTGGAGGTGCAGGTTCAGCAAGTGAGTTTTTTTTAGCAGTCTCAATAAGTTTTATCTCCGACTCAAGGACTTAGGTGAACTTCCCAGCAAAGAGATCATCCCCCAGAAGGGGGAGGCCCATATTAAAGCCCTTTCTTGATGGACCCATGGGGGATATCTATGGCGTCCACTGCATTGTATCTGTGGGTAGAAGTGGCCAGAATGGAAATGCAAGTGAACTGTTCGAAGATCGAATTAAGGCCTCATAAAGATAGGGCTGCAAAGTCTGGAGAGACCGGACAGTCTTCTTCACAGGCCTGGACAATATACTCTGATAGAAGGAGAAGAAAGGCTGAACTTCGGAGGACAAAGCGGGATGCTGTATCAACACAATGGAGAGACAGGTCAAGGGTAGTCTTGTCCTTATCCCGGAGGGTTTTCTCCTTGCCGGACTCAAATGAGATCTTGTCTCTGGCAGTGCCAGAAATATCTGGGGTTGACAGAAAGCGAGAGACATCCTCCCGAGGAAACTTGTAATAAGATGAAGCTCTGGTCGGGAATGTGCACCAGCATTTATCCTTTACCAGGGCATTCATCATTTCCACACAAGAACGGTCCAGCGGAATCTCTGGGAAGACAGGTTCAGCTGAATCAAGGTGTGAAGGGTGGCGCTTGAATAAAGAACGTTCATGTTCTGTCGGCGCAGGATCCAATGACAGGAGCCCCAGAACATGGATCATGTCGCGTTGCAGAAGGTGGAGGCAGCCTTCCACTTGAGTCAGACCAGCCACCGAGTCGATATCATCATCCTCAGAAGAGTAGGGTTGAAGATCAAGTTAGGAGGGAGGCGGATCGCTTTGAGTCGAGGCTTGGTCCGGCGCCAGTACTTGTTGGGGAGACAGATCTGGACGGACAGAAGTTGCCCTGGACTCAGAAGGAGGCCCATGAGTAGGAGGTGGAACAGTCAGGAGAGGATCCGTATCAGGAGCCATCGCCGCTGGCTGAGGCTTAGAGTCTTTCTTGTGGGCGAGCCACGAGAAGGCCTCCAAAACAGACTGGAGATTCGCCATCCATGGAGGCGGATCCAGTTGGGAATGGCGTCTCTTCTTGGCCTTGGACGAGAAAGAAGCCAAGGAGGAGGACTTGGCCTTGTGCTTCTTGGACCTCGTCGAAGTGGGGGGGGGGCTGGAGGCCAGCACCAGCAGAGGAAGGGCCTGGCAAGGATCCCCCGAAAGGTCAGTCGTCTCTTGCAAAGAACGTCCAAGATCAAGATCAGTAGACTCATGACCGGAATCCACCTGCGGGTTGGAGCTGCGGGTGAGCTGTGGCAGATGGAAACCCCAGTGACATAACAGTCCAGAAGGGGCACCATTGTCCGAGGCAGCAGGAGGCTGGGGAGCATGCAGGGTTGTAGGCTCACCCATGACTGAAGCGATGGAGTGTGGTGATCCCGTTGTGGAGCCAGCTGTCCGCCTGGAGGGAGCCAACTGGCCTGACTTCTGAGCGGATGCCGCCTGGCGAGCAGGGGCCGGTAAAAGGCCTGTGGCAGACGGTGGACCGTTGCCCCGCTGGCCCTGCTGAGCCATCGGTTGGTAGGGCCGTCCGGGGATGCGGTAGGAATGCCCAGACCCTGCAGCATAAAAGGAAGGGACGGCTCATTACTCCCAACGGTAGTGATCAAAGGCATTGATGCGGAAAATCCGCTCGACCCAATGAATAGGTGTACCCTCGTGGCCTGCCACCTCGGGTCCCTGGACTGCTTGGCCGCACCGCAGCCGCCGGTCACGGTGCCGAGGGTGGGCATAGAAAACGACAGCAGAAGACCAGGAGGCTTGGCTTGGTGTTGGGTAGGTGGGTGGTAGTCATCAGTGATCAAGGGCTTTATTACGGAACCACACCCGGCCTACTTGGGTCTCTTCTCATCGAGGCCACTAATTGGAAAACGCAAAACCACACCACGGGGGAGCAGGGCCGGCTACCATTTAGACCCGGTTTGAAAAGGGCCTCCTGGTAAGTTCGCCCTGTTGCAAAAACCCCTTTCGTACCGGCCTGGCTACCGGCCTGGGATGCTGAACTGGTTGTTGATCTCGAACTTCTCCATCCTTGGGTCTATTGTTGCAAGTACTGGTACATGTAATCTATCCCAGAAGGAACCCGCTTGTGGTTTTTAATCCGTCAGCTCTGTACAATGTTTACACTAATCCGCTTAGACCCCTATTCATCTGTGGAAGCATGGTGGGGGAAGCCTTTCATCAGGGACTTTGAAATGCCGATGTGCAGACAGGCCTGATTCCTCTCTTTCACGTTATCTACAAAGCTTCAACATGATAGAACATGTACTTCATGAGATATAGGGCCTTAAAGAGTGCACCTTTAATATCACGTGACTTGTCTCCTGATGATTTCACGATCACATGATGTCAATATGTTACACCCGTGTATGACCGAAAGGGCATACATGTGCAGGTGTTACATTAAAATATGGTGTGATACACAGTCCTGTAAAAATAATGGAAATACACCAGTCAGGAATATAGGAAAGCTTGTGACTTTAATGAAGATGATGTTGCCTTGAACATTGCATGAGAAACAACGAAAAAATGATTGAGTCAGTACAAAAACTGGCAAAACACATAACGCAAAGATAAATTCCTTAAAACTCTGACTGCCTAGAAAACACTTGCGATATCGATATCTATCCATGAGCTAACCTATCAACCTAACACAATATCGATACTAGCTAGCCTTAGCAATTATCAATATGCTGTTCTCTGGCATCCTTGCCCATACATAAGTCTATCACCATCACACAGCCCAACTGCACTTTCCCACAGGTGGCTGAGATAAACAATCCGAGATTATATCTGGCTGAATGAACACGAGTCATGTACTGGACTCAGCATGGCCTTGGCTGACCCATGTGCATGTCTCAAGTTCCTTTGTTCTAAGTAAAGGTAGTACGGCAAAATCACAAGACACATGTAACTTACAACAACTTCTAATCTAAAACACAAATGATTGTTCAGAAATCAGTCTTAACTAAAATCACTATTTATACATAACTAATTCTGGCATCCAAGAAACCTTGCAACAATCCTTGGTCTAAATTAAGTAAACTTCACAAATCAGCTGTCTTGACATGAACCATAATTCATCATATTAAAATCATACTATCACAGCTGTCTAGAACCTCATCTTTCAGAAAACTTGGCAAAAATGCAGTAAGGTTCCAAAGAATACTTTAGTCAAGGAGGGAACCTTGTTATTCCTACAGAAAGCTTCACACTCTCAAGGAATTGACTATCTCAATGTCTCAAGACTAAACAACTGATTTCTTCATGTCGCTTGTTAGTAAAATAAAGTACCAAAATAACAAAACACAATTCCAATGATATCTATGACAAGGTATAATACAGAAATGAAAGATAAAATGAAAATCAACATACCTGTAAAAATAATGGAAATACACCAGTCAGGAATACAGGAAAGCTTGTGACTTTAATGAAGATGATGTTGCCTTGAACATTGCATGAGATGGAGAAACAATGAAGGCAACTTCCTGTCCCTGCTGATGTGGCACTTTTGGTCAAGTCCATTATGTTACAGGGGAGAACAATTCTGGGTCGATGCATTATAGGAAGGGGGAAAAAGTTAACCAACAATTAAAAAAGGGGGGGGGACTTTCCATGACCTCTACAAATATTCCTCTAAAGCACTCCCTTTTAAAGATATCTGCAAGATTTGAACACAATCGAACATGTACTTCAGGATATAAAGGGCCTTAAAGAGTGCACATTTAATGTCACGTGACTTGTCTCCTGATGACGTCATCATCAAACAAAGTCAATATTTCTCTAAAGCGCTCCTGTTCCAGGATATCTGCAAGATTTGAACCTATTTGAATCAGAAATATTCTTTGGGAGGTATAGGGCCTGAAAGAGTGCACTTTTATTGTCACATGACTTGTCTCCTGATGAAGTAATCAGCACAGCAGGTCAACATTCGTCTGTAACACTTTCCTTTCCAGTCATACGCAAAATTTCAACAAGAAAGGATATGTCCTTTAGGAGATAAAAGGCTTTGAACTTCATGCCAAGTCAAAAACATGTAAAAAAAACTATGGGGAAAATAAAATATTCAAAAATCAGTATAAAATAAGCTGATGACGTCATCATGATGACATTCATTTTAAATCAATCTTGCATCTGGGTCTTTGTTGGCTATCACTTTGTCAACGATTAAACATTCTAAAGTTACCAAAATTGTGGCTGGAAAACATGTACAAAGTCAATGGGCTATGAACTCATTCGCAGAAACACTGTCATGTGATGTGATTTGCACTTAAACTGAAATACTTTTATGAAATACTACTTCATATACGGACTCTTGGGCAAATTTCAAATCAACTAATAGAGCGTAAAGTACCCGATTTCTCTTTCGTTCTTTTTTATAGTGATCTTGAGGCGAAATAAAGGACTAATCGTTTACTAGTGATAAGTAGAAAATGTGTACAAAACCTATGCAGAAAAATAAAACATTCAAAAATCAATATAAAATAAGGCGATGACATTATCATGACGTCATAAATTAGGCTTTTATTTTGCATCATGGTCTTTGCCAGCTGTTACTATGATGACGAATGAAGATCACCAAATAACCAAAATTGAATCTTGAAAATCTTGTTTTATGCACATCTTTGAACCAATGACCCTTCAATGATGTAAGTTTGATGATGATCCAAAGTTGCATAAGGACCAAAGTTGATGGCAGAAGAAACGAGCACAAAAGACATAGCTTTCGGTCAGAAGAGGCAGAAGAAGCAAGAAACAAGAGCTTTCTGCCTGTTTGCAACATGCAGAGGGCTTTTCCTCTTTCATTTTGACTCAAAAATATTGAAATATCTTGACTGTAACACTTGACAAGTTAATAGTTACGACATGATGTTGTTAAACATTAAACGAATATTCTGAATTAACTCTATCACTTGAGGCAAAGAGCAAGAAAAGAGATCGCACAGACGGTTTGATGTTTTGAAGCATACTATCTTGCCATACACTAACACCTTTGAAAGCAAGTTAATATCTCCAAAGCTGTCCCTTGAACATCCTGACCATTTTGTCATGTTCCTGGAGGCTGTATGCCTCCCTAGAGACTTGCCATGTGAGCTCGGGAGGTGTGAGGCTGGATGTAAGCATGTTCGCACAGGTAAGACTGACAAGGACGATAATAGAAAGAAGGTACATCAAAGGCACTGAGTTGCCCTTTAAAATGTAGAGCTTGTGATGTTTTGAAGGGCACTAACATTTTCTTCTCATAAGTCAATGAAATTTTTGAAGGTGAAAGAACAAACAAGTAACGAATGTGATTGAGAAATAAGACGTAGTAGCGTAGGAATGTTCCTTGTCCGTAGTAATGGGATTAAGAAAAAGAGGAAAAACATGGCAGCCACTATTCGAGCGAATGGGGGCACACTGCTGGTGATCGAAAATTTCGCGAATGGAAGTGATGGATTAGGAAATAATGTATGTATTGGTAATCTGCATATGTTGCAGGCAGTAGACCTTAACTTTTCAAAGTCCTAAAAATTACCAGTTTTGATGAAATGGATAAGTGTCTTGGCTGGGTGAGTTTAATTTTATTTCATTTTCTGAAAACAGTAATAAAAAACATGGATTACATAACAGTAAATCAAACAAAAACAAATGGTACTAACAGTACTGCAAGTATATTTGCTCTCTCTGGACTGGTTTCATTTCTTTCCAACACATAAGTGGAGCAATGCCAACCAACCAAAAAACACGGCATGCATTGTCTCCAGCCAGAACGCTGTGTCACTGCGCTTGCATGAGGCTCGCCAGACACCTGACAGCTGTGCTAGGTTGCACTCAGGCATGGCGTAGCATCTGTGACTGATTTCATTCTCCAGATGTTGTCGTATCACCCAGAGTATAAGCTGCAGAAACATTTTCAGCACGGGAATCAATCAACGTATAAGCCACAGCCTATATTCCAAAAATTACAGTACGGTACTCTCTTTGCCAAAAACGTGTGCTCATAGTGTGAATTTGACTGAACAAATGATGAAATTGGTACAAGTGCTGATGCAAATCATTTAATAGTGCTTCGACCTTTCTCTGCAAATGCTCTACCAAAGAGAGAAAAAGTAATTCAGTAGAATAAGTTTGCCAACTTAGTGTTATTGTAATGAGAAGACCTCACCCAATGCATTATTCAGGAGGATATGATGTACATATGGTAACAATGGCACTGGAGTCGTAAGTACCTCATTAACTTTGCAACACATGACTAGGTAGAGCCGCAGGGTTCACAAACTGGAGAGTCCTTAGTAACAGACGAATTTCTGCGTAAATTCACAACGGTTCGCAGAGTTATTTTTGAAAAGAACCCTAAGATATCAATGCATTCTTCCTCTGTTTAATGTGATAGGCTGATTGAAGACAGCAGATATTATTATCACTGAAAAATATGTCAGTGTTGATGGGCAAAAAGGGATGTTTTATTTTACACAGTTATGGTGACTATAACATGACTTGTCTGTGCAAAAGGGATGACATATTCATCAATAGACAATCAATTGAGCTGACACAAAGCCCATTCACAGGCTCCTGTAATGCATTTACCTTAACAACTAGTTACGGCGTTTCAACTACACAAGTGCGATGACTTGTTTTATAACGTGAACTGACAAAACTCCTTTTCATCGGCCTATATTGTATGTGTGATGTGGTCAACCATGATTTGGATCACACATTAAAACAAATTATTATTATTAAATTTTGACCATGTCAAGAGTCGTGAACAAGACCTCAAGGTCCTTCTAAAATCACTCTTCGGATAAATGATATAAACGATTAAAGATAAAATAAGAAACACTAGAACTAAAAAGCTAAAACTAAAAACCAAATAAAACTATGCAAAACAAGAAGAAAAATGTTGTTGCATCCTAGGCAAAAGAGATGATAGCAAGATGCAGAGCTAAACTTACGGGGAAAAGTTCAACAGGACTTCAGATGTGCTCATGGTCAGGCATGACTCAACATTTGTAACATTTATCATTTTACAGTTTGAACGGACGAAAAAGGGTTTTTATGTTGGGGAGACAGGAGCTTTGGCCATAAAAATGGAAATCAAAATCTCTCCGCCGAAAACATTAATTATTTGCACACACACAAAAATTAACCCAAAAGGCAGACCTGTCCATGATCATACATTTCAAGCTCTAAATGATCAAGCAGCATTATAAAAGGTATACACTGTCAAGCGTTTGCGAGATCGGCAGTTTCTGGACTTGCCTTAGACTCAACAAGGATCCAATCAAAAGTTGCTTTGCATAGTCACTGAATGTCATCATTTGCCTATATTGCACGTCAATGTGTGCCTACCGGATGACTGACTTGCATGTATTCTGCATATACTTTTGTACTATTGAATGTAGTGGGAATTTGGCATAGTCACACTGTCATGCAGTAAAACAAATCAAAAACTTTCTTTCTTATCTTTACTCTTAAATACATTAGTTTAATTGTAAACTGGATAATATTCAATCTTTTATGACCACCTCAGGAAAGGTAATCAAAGAGCTCTGGGGAGATACTAGGGGGTCTTTTTGCCATGCACGTACGATGCATGCTTGTGGAAACTTTTCCCTACTTTCACTATGACCAGGACAGCACCTGAAACTGCAAAAATTCAACATTCACACCAACAAAGTGTGCCATATGCAGATTGTTTCTCCAAGCAGAAAGGCCAATGTGTTTGTGTACATTGTTTGTGCTGTCGTGTAAATGAAATGTGCACAGCGGTGGCACATGGTGCTGTACACTTCTCCAAGGATATTGATTAACCATGTTACTGCACTTGCGCAGTCACATTACCATTCACAACTATAGGATTTGGAAGTTGAGTTATGGTTACCAAAACTACAGCCACTGCATTCATTTTAAGATGATGGCATGACAAGCAAACCCTTAAAACATTGTATGCAAAGAACATACCCATCTACTACACTGCACACTTCCACAGGCTCAACATCAGTAGTTTCGGTCTCAGGTTCTTCAGTCTGGGAGTCCTGGAATTTCCCCATGGCCACTTGAATTTGCTCCATGAATTCTTCTATGTGCTCTTCAAGTGCAGGCAGGTCAGCATCACCAGGTATCTATATGGTATTTAATTATTTCAATAAGGGAACTGCAATACATTTAAAATTTGTTCTGCATGTACATGTGCAATTTAAATACTGTGTATATGCCATGCAAACAGAGACCGTATTGTAACGAAACAGGGTAGGCATGAATGCCAGTCTAAGCCATGAATTATTAAGCATTGCGTTGACCAATCAGCGTCGCGTAGAGCACTAGGTCTGGGCGCTTGCGGCGTGCTTAGAGCGCGCACAATCAGTTGGTTTTTTTCGCTGCTGGGTCGCAGAGTGGCAGGATCGTGGAGGACGCTTTCTACCGTTCTGTGCTGTGACTGTGCGAGGTATAGTGTGGACGTTGCACCAGGGGCGCTGCGTGTAGTGACTATAACTGGTAGGTGTAGTAGCGAACCGTATTGGGTCTAGATTACTTTAGTGATACAGCTGAGTGTCGTGAACCTAGGCTGGGAGCTAGTGGTCTTTGCTGTTGGATTGCTTGTCGTCTGTAAGCACTGATAGTGGGGTGACGGCTGGAAGGCAATCTTGTCATTGTGCTAGCTAGCCTTGAGGTTTACTTGATGTACTCAGATCGCTGTGAGGGTAATTTCCCTTTCGTTAGATCGACCCTGTTTTGCATGACACTCTGTGTTATTTGTGTGAGGGCTATCACTATTTAGAGAGGTAACCCTTGGGTTGTAGGCTAGCTGTGTTTAAGTTAGTCGGGTGGTTAGTTAACCACGTGAGGCATATTGTATTGCCTTGTGAGGTATATTGTGTACATAAACCTTGGGTGATTTATATACCTTATTGATTTTTATTGCAATAAATCAAATACTTGATTATTGTCCTTGGAAATCCTGTGTCACTGTGAGGTTTATTTAGGTTTCCCTGTGTTTCATTACTGTATAGCCAGATAAATCTAGTCTTTCCTAATTGGTGGTAAACTTCCACCCAACGAACTGCCCCTAGGCTTAGTCCGCCGGTCGTTTACTGATATCCCCCCTTGTGTCAGGGTAGCCGCTCATCCTTGCTCAAGGTTAATAAATATATTTGTGGGGTTGGGCCAGGTCAATTCCATCCCTGATCCGGCCGGTTACTGGGTCCACCACAAGAGGTGTCAGTTGCATTCGCCACAGTATCAACCTGATTACCAACATTTGACGAAATTAAATAAAACTATCAAGCACACTTGAAGGTCAAAATGCAGTCCTGATTTGAAGCCCATAGGCATGAAAAAAGCACACCTGGGTTTTTCAAAGCATATGAGTACTAACACTAAAGTATGTTCATGCTAGCAGTATAAGGAAACACATCATATGGAACTCACAAGTGATTATTTGCACTTGTTAAGTGTCACAGTCACTTCTGATGACTACCTTGTACAAATCAATGTTGAGGAAACATGCCATACACTCCAATAAAATAGATTAAAACCACTTGACAATTCTCTATCACCTATGTGCACTTCAGTTGAATTTACATGTACTTCCACCACATCTTTAAAAAACTAATGAGTTTTCTAATACATATATGTATGTATCATTTAGAAAAATTTAGGTGCACTCGTGTGTTAAGACTCCAGCACAACCATTCAGCTTCTGATTATCTATACCTACGCAAATTTTGGGTGTTATCTTTCCCAACCCACATTAGGTCACACTTAGAACCTTCATAAATCAAACTTACTTTGAAATTTGTATACAGAGAAGGCAATCTAAAGTAATGTGCAAATCACTTGATTCGATTTCAAATTGAGGTTAACTTTCAACTATTTTCATAATGCAGTTTTCAGACTTGTTGTATCCATACTTGTATGTTTTTTTTACACCAGCTCCTCAATTTTAGTCAGTTTGCGACCATTTTCCAGGATATGTTCAGTCCTTCACAATCCCAATTGTCTCTCTGATAAAACTTGAAGTTCTATATGTCACTATCAGATAAATCTCTAAATATCTTTTCGTGAACAATTTCAGACTGCATATCATTGTCAATCTCCACGTTTAACACCAACCTTTATACTTCAAGTATAAATTTCCAAGGTCTTTGAATTTACAAAATGGACTCCAAAGAACCACTTTTGATTCGAACTCATTATTAATCCTCAAAACCTTTGATAATTCTTAAAATTTCTGCATCTCAATGATACACAAAGATTCCAATCCTCCTTTTTTCCCCCCACAAAATTCAATTCCAAGAATCTCCTGCAAAATCCTTAAACTAAGACCAACTTGAAATCCGAAATTGAAAATCATAGTCACCCTACATACTGTACTAAATTGTTCAAGATCAGAGAATTTCAGTCACAGCAGAATCATTAAAACAACACATTAGTGATTCAAAATGTTCTTTGAGCATCAAAGATCTGCACAGTTCTTAGTCATGTTAGTGAAGTTGGCAATACTTGGGCAGTTCCCCACTCTGTCCACAGTGCTGTGCTCTGATTCTGAGCCACAGAGTAGTTATATCACCTCTTGGATAGTGGTCAAAAGAGAAAGTTGATCCCAGCACCCTTGGAGATGATGCCAAACTTCAAAACTTATATTTAAGTGCCATCTACCAAAATCAATAAACAATAAACTAAAGTGAGATTTACTTAATTGAACCTTCAATTTTACTCCTCAACCTTACACTCCTTCTTTTGTGTGTTCTTATAATTTGGCAGAAAATGCAGACGAATCAAAAGAGAAAAATTAATGAACTTTGATATGAAATTGAACCAAATTAATTTAACTTATGATTAGGAATATCAATATCAAACTGAATGGTGAATTGGTTCTGCATGTCAAAGGATAATGATCAAACTCAACAGTCTTCTGGCACTGACACACTGGCTTAGGTTTGAAAACCACATGCTGTTCAACGGTCTTGTAAAATCATGTCAAGCTGTAATCCCAAGTGACTGAACTGCACCCAAAGAAATACTCGCAAATATGTCACAACTATCTAACTACATTCTTGTACATACATGTACATACCCCTACACCATTATACATACCCATCGTTAAGTGTGAATACAGTCAGCAGTCGATAATACGAAGGCCTCCAGACTTACTCAATTATCTCATATTATCCAGAACTTCGTCTTAAGCGAAAAGTATTTTCCCACCCATATGCACTGTTTGTCAATTGTACTACTGATGAAGGGTAATGAATTTGCTTTTAAAACAGTTCGAGCATGTTCTTTATGAAAGTGTAATGTACATGTAGTTCTAATATAAAGGTATTGTAATAAAATATGTATTATGCTGTGATTGAGAAGAACTTGATGAAGTGGAAATTTAATGAAATGCAACAACTGGGCAAGCAGACTCATCGCCGGTCACTGTCAAAACTATTCAACCTGCACAGCATGGTCGCTGTTGTGAGCGAACGCACACAGAAGTACATTAACATTTTAGTTGGTGACTGACTAAAGAGATGCAATTTTAAACATGTACAAAGTGAAAGAAACCAGTGCATTTTGGGTAGACAGTAGCAGTTGTAGATCGGGGCCTGGGTAATATGTTTCTTGTGGGAAATGAATTTTTTTTTAAGTTTTGGGATTTAAACTCGTAAATTTGACTTTCAAAATGACATACGAGTGGATTTTAATGACAAATGAATTTTACATGGGTTTATGAGTTGGGTAGAGGCATTTTCTGCTCTATTTTTCGTGTTTTGGTGGGGAGTTTGTATATAAGAGTTTGTTCTGATCGGGCTGTCTGGTGGCCTTAGAATCGCAACGCCCACTGTCTGTCATGTTTGTTCCAATTGTGCAGCTTGAAAGCACCTACAAAGAAAACCCGTTGATCACTTTGGATGTTAAAATGCCCCAAACGGCAGTTGTGGATTAGCAAGCACTATGACTGACCTAATACAACGGCACCTGTATTGAATGGGTTCGTTGATTGACGATTTTTTTTTCAGAATGCTCGTACTATACATCTGCACTTGGCCGGACTAGAAAAAGTGCCCATTTTAACCAAAATCTTGTATTACCCAAGCTTGTAATATAGCTTTTTTTTCCTCCGGGACTGGCAAAATATGCTCGTCTTAACCGGAATCTCGTCATAACTGAGCTCGTATTATCGAGAGTTAATTGTATTAGAGAAATAAAACACACACATATAGACTAGTTTTCACTGGGATCTTTTATTCGCCTACAGGGAAAGCACACACATACTGATTAAAAAAGAAAAAAACAGGTTAAATGTGACAGGAGTACAAATGAGTGATAATATGCAGGTGTAATCATGTGCCTCAAATCAGAAGGCCCTCTCCTGTACGTAACATACATTCAAACATGCCATTTGATGACCTTATAACTTTTGTGCATACCAAAATGACTCCAGCAACAGTATGGTGATTTATGTAATGCTACTCATACCAACTGCACTTGATCAAAGAGAACAGCTTGAAACGAAACATCCAATTGTTGATTCTGTCATCAACAAAAGGGGAGCTGTTCTTTTCCAGTGGCTGCAATATGTTTTTATTCACTCGGAATATATAATAAAAAAGAGGTTGTTCACAGTAATCAAGGAACCTCAAAGAAACTTTCTGAACATATAGACTGAGGACTTGGTGGTCAAACGATGGCACAAGTGGAAAATATGTGTGTGCATGTACCAGGCTAGCATCAGAATGATGATGTGGCGAGATGGGCCACATGGACCAGAAGACAATACCACAGGAGATGGCCTGTGGTTTACCTGATTGACTATTCATGAGGTTTTCTTGGAAGAGCCTCCCTCCCAGGCGCTCAGCCAATACCTCTCCGAGACTAACAAGGGCTTGGCTAAATTAAGCAAAGTCCGGCAGCGAGGTTGTCAAATCAGTTACCATGTAGTCGCTTGTTATGCCGCGGATTGGAGTGTTGACCTGCAGTTGCACAGGTGGATCTCCTTGGTAGTAGTGGCTCAACACTGACAGAAGGAGACTGGGATGTCAGAGGGCTCTTGGGCTCAACTGCTTCATGAGGCTCCTAGGGCTGGACCATCACTAATGAACCACTCTGCTTGGGCTGATGCTGGTCCAAGGTTTCCACAGCAGCGAAAGGGCTTTGTGGTTCCAGCACCTCAACTTTGCTGTCCTCTAAAGTGCTCTGTGGGGCAGCATTAGGGGTCTCCACTGCTTCTGGAGTCGGCTGACTGGGTTCCACTAGATCAGGAGGACTCGGCAGTATGGCCGTCATTGGTTGGGTATTTCCATCCTTCAGCAAGACTTTTACATTCTGTAGTGGCGGGGCTTCCTCCCCAGTAGTGTCCGCACATTGGCTGGTTGTCGCTTCTCCGACACTCTGGTCCACTCTCCCGTCGGTGCTCCGTGGTATCTGCTTTCTGGCTGTCTGGGTCCTCAGCCACTGGGGGCACTCTCTCTGGAATTTCAGCAGGGGCACTTCTTCTGGAGCCTCTTCTGGGTCGGGGTCATCCTCCACAACCTCCAATGGGGGCACTCTCTCGGAAACCTCAGCTGGGGGTGCCTCTTCTGGAATCTCAGCTTGGGGCACTTCTGGTACAACCTCTCGAGTATCCAGTATCTCCGTCCTTGTCACTCGCTTCTTCGGGCTAGTGCCATCTGCTAGTTGTACCTCATACACATTGTCATAGGGTCTGGCTGTTATCTTGTAAGGTGTTGCCTGCCAGTGGTTGCCAATCTTATTTCGCCCCGGTAGCTGATTCCTCAGCAGTACCCACATTCCCACTGCAATGCCCTTATCATTGGCCTCCTCTTCATTACAATTACACCTCGCCTCACTCCTCTCAAGTTGCCTGCTCCTGGAGGCCTCTGTAGCAGCTCATAGTTTCTGCTGGTGTTCCTCCACCCAGGAGTCACAGGTTAGCGGTCTTTCAAAATCTTCTTTTGGGTTTAGAAGGAGATCAATGTGAAGCATTAGTTATTGTCCCATGAAGACAAAGAAAGGGGACAATGTGGGGAGTACAATTGTAGAGGAATACCAGCTCCTGGATGTGTTGGGCCCATCTCTTTTTCTGCTCAGGTGGGAGCGTGCACAGGCGGTCATGAAGTGTTTGGTTGAACCCCTCGCATTGGCAGTTGCCTTGCGGGTGATAAGCAGTCGTCCTACTCTTTTCAATACCACAGATATGGCAGAGATCCTTCACCAGTAGCGATTCGCTGTGGATGTAGCGTGGAACCCCAAACGTCTGGAACTACTCCCGGACAATGACTTGAGCCATCATTGATGAATTCTGATCTCGACAAGGTACAGCTTGGGAAAATTTACTGATGACATCTGTCATAACAAGAACATTCTCCCTGCCATCTGACGAGTTTTCAAGAATGGTAAAATCAACTGCTAATATGTCAAGTGGGCACTCCACTAGTAGCCTCCCCATTGATGGTTGGACAGTACATTGCTCACAACTCAGGCACCATTTCTCAACTGCCACAGCCATCCTAGGCTGGAAGAATCTCTTCTTGATTAGGGCCAGAGTGTGCTCCCATCCTTGGTGCCCTGCCTGGTTGTGGAGCACTTCCATAACCTTTGGTTGAAGCTCAGAAGGTAGAAGCAGCTGGTGAGAGTCGCCCTCAACTGGATCATGAGACCGAACATACAGGACATTGCTTAGGAATTCAATTCGGTCCCACCTCTTGACAAGAGCCCTCAAGGCACTAGACTCATGCCTCATCTGCCGACTTCCAGGTTTACCTCCTCGTCTCCACAATTTCAAGAACCGTGATATCAATGGATCACTCTGTTGTAACTTCGCCAGATCTTGACAGGAACAGCCTGGTATAGTTGAAGTAGCAGACGGGGCCTCAGCAGCCATGGTCATGCGCAATGTCAATCCATTGGTTGCTGTCCCAGGCTGGATATCATGCATTGCGGTGGAACAAGTAACTTCTCAAAGGGTTTGCTCTGCATGACTTTGCTGCAGGCTGAGGGCATCTGCATTGGTGTTTGACCTTCCGGACCGGTCCTTAATTTGAAAGTCAACCTGTGCCAATTGACTCAGCCATCGCATTTCAGTCGCACCCAGTTTAACCGACTTCAAGTAGGAGAGAGGGTTGTTGTCAGTATATACGATGAACTTTGCCCCAAAGAGGTATTCGTGGAATTTCTCTCTCACCAACCACTTCAGCGCAAGTAGCTCGAGCTTTATGGAACTATAGTTTTCCATGTTCTTTTGTAACGGAGCAAGGCCTCGGCTGGCATAACTGACAACAACTCACCCACCTTCCTGCTTTTGTGACAGGACTGCAAGTAGTCCCTCCCTGGATGCTTTGGTCTCCAAAATCAGTGGTTTGGTGAAATCTGGATATCCCAACACCGGTGGTGATACCAATCGTTTCTTCAACTCTTCAAAGGCTTGGGTGCAGTCTGGGCTCCACCTCTCTAGAAATACCTGCTGCTGCTGTGCGGTCGGTCGGCGCCACTTCCTCCCCTTCTGGCATCCCTCTTTAACAGAAGTGCATGCAGCAATGCAGCGATCTTGCTAAACCCCTCCACAAACCGATGATAGTATCCAGCTAGCCCAAGAAAAGAGTGAAGCTTCCTCTCAGTCTTAGGAAGTGGCCAGCTCTGGATGGCTTTGATCTTGACTGGGTCAGTTGCTACCCCGTGTGCTGAGACAATATGCCTAAGGTACCTGCACTCTCTCCACAGCAGGTGACATTTACTTGGCTTGATCTTCAAGCCATGCTGACGAAGTCGCTTGAACACCACCTCAAGCCTCTGCTAGATACAGAAGAAACGTACTGAAATTGAGGTTTCCCATCACAGCCTCCATCAATC
This sequence comes from Acanthaster planci, assembly GCF_054643075.1. NCBI lineage: Eukaryota > Metazoa > Echinodermata > Asteroidea > Valvatida > Acanthasteridae > Acanthaster > Acanthaster planci. The sequence goes on from NC_141789.1 coordinate 7,484,863, forward strand.
TCTGAAAGGTAGCAGAGGCATTGCTCAGGCCAAAAGGCATCTGTAGGTACTCAAACATCCCACCAGCGCCCGCTCGGAAAGCTGTCTTGGGAAAACAGTCGACTCCCGTGATTACGAGGGCTGGCGTACTTTCACAATTCTGTCATTATAGCCGGAGCGTCGTTGAAACCGGAGTGCAATTTTTCACACTCATTTTGCACAAGTTTACAGCCACGTACATGTCTGTTGTAATCATGTACAGGTACACCGATACCGCAAGCCGAACACATGAAAAGACGATGTTATGTGTCTCTTATTGATGCTGAATTTTTATCTAATGTTGATGAATGAAATGATATAAATAAAGTACATTTTAAAGTCAAATATTTGACCACCTGGATCAGAAGAAACCGAGAAGAATAGCCGAGTAAGAAGAAACATTCAAGTCCGTGCCGGTAAGTACATGTACATCACATGTCCTGAGTGTACGTTTTGCTTTAGTCATGAACTGGCTAAAACCAGTCAAAAGAGGGTGCCACTATTACCAGTATGTCCGGGGTTTTTGTTGAAATGTAGATAAGATCATTTTTCTAGTGGAATTTTTCTGTTATACATGCAAATAATAGCTTCGGATTATGTTGATACTTTTTGTAGGGCATATTTTCCTGCACCTGTTTTAAGGGGGGTGCGTTTCACATTAGATTTGCATTTAATGAAATGGGACAAGAGAAGGCACAATGTCATTGATTAAAGATCGGTGAGATGAAACAACATTATGTTGAAGTTCTTACAAAGGTGCATTGATAAGGCCTTGAATATAATGCCCGAATCGGGACCAAAGGTTTGTCGTTGACAGCTGCAGATAATACGGTTTGGAAAAAAGTCGCTGTAAATGGGTTGAGAGCAATACTTTTGCTCGCATGCGGTCGGCACAAATCGTCATTGTAGGCGGAGTCTCGCGATATCCGTGCACGTAATAACCAAATAGTTCTCCATAGCAATGAACACAAATTGTTCAGGACTGGGAGAATATGCTTGTTGCATCCGGGTTATCGTTATGACCGAGCTTGTAATAATGGGAGTCTACTTTATCTGTTTCATCGATGGCAACTTGGTTACATCCCTGGGCCAAATCAATGGAACTGAAGAGAGTGGCCCCCTCAAGAGAATCCAGAGCCTCTTTAATTTGTGGTAGGGGGTATGCATCCTTGCGGGTCTTGACATTTAGCATCCAGTAGTCAATGCACAGGGCAAACTCTTTTCACATGGCCCAACCCGCCGCATGAATAGCACGTCAGGCCACTGAATTTCTGCATGGCTCCCATGGGGGATTTGGCTGAAGGCTTTGCAGCACGTGAACCAACTGTTGGCAGAGCTTATCCACGGCTGCCTGGGTTGCTTGAAGGTGTTCCGCCTGCTGGTCCAGACACTGCTGAAGTTTTTCATAGTCTAAGCTAACACAAGCTGACACGGCCCTTGAAACGGGCAGTGATGGAGTCTCCCATGCCAGAACTTTGCTACGGAGTGTGGCAAAGCTCACATCCTGGTGTTCCTGGACATACCACTGTAGATCCCATTGCAATGTGTGATCAGCCAGGCCAGCAGCAAACCTCTCGCACAAGATAGTGTTTTACTTCTGCATCTGGGGACAGTCCTTGGGTGATGTGAGCTCTACCCGCCAAAGGAGTTTCATAAGCTGCAATGAATAGTCTTGCAGAGACTCTCCAAGCTGCTGTTGTCTCCCGTAAAAGTCACTCCATCTGGTTGATGGCGTCTCATGGCAAGTGTATGTTGTCAAAATCCAGTTGATGACATCCTCTGCTTTCGTTCGCATTTCTGGGGGGCAAAGCCTGACTTCATCTTGGGCATGTCCAGTTGTCAAGGATAAGCTGAACACCCTTGGCATCAGTGAGGTCCTTTGTGAGCTTCTGCATGTCCTCCACCCACTCAACAACCTCAGGGTCTCTCTCTGAACTGGGCTGTCCCAAAAGCTTGGTAGCCCTGTCCCTTGGAACCACAATAAGCTTGGTAGCTTTCCCCTTGCTCTCCATTTCCCTCAACTTTGATGTGAGGGCCTTGAGCCGTGATGCAGCTCCTCCATTCTGCAGCTGCTACTGCACCAACCCTTTTTTCTGAGTAAAAACCACCCGATCCTGTCTACGATGCTACTCATCAAATCATTTTACTCATTTTCCGCATTGAAGTCAAACGGTCTCAAAGTTAATTTGCTGCCAGTAGCTTCAACTATATATTGAAAGTTTTGTTACATTTTTTTTTTCAAATGAAATCAGAATAGAATTGCTACAATCGTGAAATATAATTTTGTACATTCAGAACACATTTTCTAATTTCCAAGAGTGGTGAATTAATGCAAATTACCTACCAAACAAAGAGTAATAGAAACCAATTCTAGTGATATTTCCATGTCAAATAACTAAGGTCAGGTGTGACAGGGACATGAAAATCTCACACTTTTGGACCCCTGTTTTCTAGAATTACCCACATAAAAAAATTGAAGTACTCTTACGCTTATTTCTGTCTTTGCTTCTCGTGCTGCAGTCAGTAGTATGGACGGCTTCCTTGTCCATCGTCGCAGGTTTCAATATTTCAGTTTTGCGTCTCAGCAGGGAGTGTGGTACATGTAAGTGTTGTCATCAAGGAACAAATGTGTCATTGACTTTCTTTCAGGCTGATCGGCATTGATGCGTGTAGCGAGTTTAATAGACGCCCCCCTTTTAATCCGTTTTAATGGATTAAGGAGAGAGCGTCCACTCTTTCTGAAATCAGCAAGTGTTCTCACCCTATAAAAGGCGATAAACGAAAACTGTACATTTCAGTCTGTGAAAGATGGAGAAAACGGAAACGGACGCTCTTCAGCGGAGCTACATCAGAGGCTCGAGGTACCTTGCCTAAAAAATGTGGCAGAAAACCTTATCATAAAAAATTTGATGCGCTGGTGCCAACTGTTGAGGCAGCCCTTTTAGATCATGGGTTTGCAGCTCAAAGGAGGAAATCTGAGACCTGGTCATCGGTGGGAGTGTCAGCCAAGAAGTTACGGGACGAGCTTGTAAAACAAATTCCAGCACTTCCAACAGGTATTTCCGAACGGCTGTTTGTTGCTCCAAATCGAAATCATAAGGCATCCATTTTATCATGGCATCATTAATGCCAAAGTTGGTGTAAAGAGAAATGACATAAGAAAAGCCACGACGCATCTCACTTCTGCTGTGCAACTGTCAGCTACGCCTTGGAGATGCCCGCTTGCTTCGACGATGAGGTTACAGTTTGGTCAGTGGACGATAAAAACAAACTACTTGTTGGAGGTGGGCCATGCATTGACAGGAGGATGGCGTTCAAGTCCTACTTCATGAAGGGAGACATGGTGCATTACCCAGACCACAACTTTGCTACTGGGTACAAGATCATTCCAAGTGGTTATATGTAACTGCGCAATAAGTCACCCTCATCCAAACACCAGAATCAGCGATCAAGGTCCCTCAGCCCGGTAAAAACACAGGCAACATCTCATCGTTCTTCCCACGAAGACCCGCTTCCACCTTAACGCTGCGCTTCATCCACGTACCGGCAGGACAAGTTTGGGCGTCGCCATCTCATCTATCCAAGAACCGGTCCTTTAACGATATGTCTGAGGGGGAACAAGTTTCATAAAGCTTCCGTTTACAACCATCACACGGACTTGATGCCTCTACTTCGTAGTTCATGGTGTCTGCAAGAAAGGGAAATAAAAATGCAGCAATAATTGTATGTGATAATGGTCCAGACTGGAAAAGGAATAGCCTGAAAGTTGTAATGATGATGGGCAGACTTTGGCGGGATCTTGAACTGGACTATGTGAATGTTGTCAGCTACTCTCCAGGAGACAGTCAATATAATATGATTGAGCACAGTTGGGCTCCCGTGACAATGTGGTTAACAGGTCTTCAGCTAATGTCCACATTTCCGGGTGAGGAGAAAACTCCAGACGAACAGAGAAGAAAGGCGACACAAGGAGGCTGCTGTCCTTGACATCGCAATCAGCGAGTTAGAGCGATGTCTCAGAGGGAGAACTTATGATTCTTTTGAAGTTTCACCTGTTGCAGTCCCTTCCTTATTGTCACATATCTATAACGATGAATCAAGCATTGATGAACTGAACGACGCAAGCAAGAAGAAAATCAACAGCTCTGCTTCACTTACCGCTCTCGTCGATGAGTACCTATTCCTCTCCAACCATTCAATACAACGATCTTATCAGCTAGAATTCATCAAATGCCCAGAAAAGACGTGTCATCGTTGTTTTAAAAAACCCATACGGGCACGGGCACTCATGACCTTTCTAAGAGAATTCAGCAACAGCTGTTCCTTCACTCCCCAACTATCAGACACGATTCCAGGACACTTCCAAACTTGGCTAGAAATGGCAACACTGGCAACAACTGGGAAACTCAAGAAATCTGATTTAGACGACGGGCTGAGCTCCACTTTTTCAGGGGAAGATCGGCGATGTAAGCATGGCTGCAGAAAGGTGTTCCAGACCAAAGCTGACAAGGAAGGTCATGACAGGCTCCTTTACTAAGAGAAATTAAACCAAAAACAAACGGCTCTTTTCAGAGCCACACATCCAAAAAGAGATAATCTGATGCAGTCTGTGTCAGAGGAGGAACCAATAAATAAAAAAGAAAACCATAATTCTGTTTGTTGTCTTTATTTTCCGGTTGTTATTTAACAGATAAATACATCTTTACCGCACCATTTATTGAATATTTAAAAATCTGTAAAAGAAAACTTGAAACATATCATATAGGGAAAGAAAACTTGAGGAATGTATTTAAAAAAATCAATCAATCTGAACTCAGTATTGATGCATAAGCCAAAATAACATATTTCTTATTAATATAATAAAAAAATGATTTCTTTATATTGTTTATTGGGCATACATTTACAGCCTTTACATGCATTCATTTAATATAAACAAACAATTAAAATCACATTAATCTTTGGGCTTTGACTTTTGTGAAAAAGGCAGAGTATTAGCCTGTAACCTTGCATGATCATATGAAAGAGGAAAAAATATGAAACCATTTACTGATAGATCACACAGAATTTAGACAGAGCTTGGATTTTTTTTCTGTTGGCAGGAATTGGGAAACAAATTTGTTCAGGCAAAATGTCCACAACCAGCAAACTGTCAAGATAATTATCCCCTTTCCTGCATTGCGTTTCAAGTTAATTCCACTAGAATTATTAGTTGATCATTGAAGAAAAACATACAACACAGTGGGGGGATCTTTGCGACCAGGCTGCTATTTTCATCGTGAAGAGTACGCGCAGAGAAAAAAAATGAAATGCAAACCACTCAAACCACCACTGCAAACCTGAAATCAACGCGATGTCTTTATGCCGCAGACACATGTCGAGTTGACTAATACAAAATTAGTCCACTCGTTTTTCTATTCCTCATTTTTTTTAAGGTGATCAAGGATAGAATGCGGTTTGTAGACGTAATTTACAGTTCTGGAATCTTATCTTGAAGCCAAAACGAAAACAAAATGCAACGTGCGCACATGTACTATTGACTCGAAGAAAAAAGCAGGTGCAGCCGACGCGAAAAGTGAAAAGTGCATAGTAGACGTACCGTATTCGCGGCGTCCCAAATTTCAATCATATTCCCCAACGTAGTGTATTATTGGAAAACATTGAATTCAAAGAACTAGACTTTATTCTACGATTTTATTCCGACCCCCCCATCAGCTGGTACCATCCCACTAAAGGTGTAACATTTATACTGTACGTTCAAGAACACGACTGAAATTGGGGACGCCGCGAATACGGTCTGTTCGCGTACATGTCTTCCTCGATCCTACACATGAAAACCTGCCGGTGCTTACCGCTGAGTCCCTGCTTGCGCAAGGAGCAAAAAAAAAAGAAAAAAGGTTGTATCAATAACTGCACGTTAACAAACAGAACACACTCTCAAGTACGATTTGTGTAGATTTCGAGTGAGTATGATCGATTCTGCAGGTACACAATTAGGTGTGTGTTTGACTCATGATACCGAGACAAAAATAATACTACGATAACAGGGTATCAAGACCTGAAAAAAAGGGGGCTGGAAACCGACAGCATGGCTATTTCGCATTTTATAAACGATGCAACTATTCAATATTGTCAGGAAATTAAAACAGTCTGCAAATCCTGATGGCTGTGGAGCAATTGGAATGACTCATCCACCAGACCGCAGAAGCCCATAATCCGATAAGTTGTCCATTGTTTACTGGGAGCAGTTTGTCGCAGGGAGCAATCAACCGTGAACAGTTTAGCCAGCCTAACTGAACCGTTTGTCTATGCCATGTGGACCGTCGGTGGCGCTCAGCGTTTACAAAGTGTTGAACGCTTTCAAAGGCGTTTGCATTTTGACCTCACGCCTAACAAGGTTAAATAGGCGGCAACAATATGCACTATACAACACACTGTGTGGGTGTACTCTTACAAGGAAAATGCAGTGAGTAATGTGTCTAAGAAATGGCAAACAGGATATATACAGGAAATTAAAAAAAAGTTATCAAAGTTAAAAATTAAGATTCTGAAAGCTAAATTCAATAAAAGAAATGAATGCAGATAATTCAAGTAATTGTGCAGAAAACACTACAATGCATTGCAATGTACATGTACATGCGATCTGGGAGTCCTTCCATTGTTTGATGTATGTTTTGGGGTCTATCAGCCCATATGACAGATGCCAGCTTTCCCAAGACAGATTTGGTGTCTGGCAAAATAATAAATAATTGAAACTCTGGTAAGAGACAGGAAAATAATTTGTCTGGAAGTTTGTACATTGGTGAGTCCAAGTTTAAATTGAAATGTTGTTGCTAAACGATTGATTTACTGCGAAGAATTCTTTGTGAATCGGGTGTAATTTCAAAAGTAACATTTGTCCAGGGAGTCCTTTCTTTCGTGAAGGTAAAGGCCGATTTGCAAAGACTCCGCCACCATAGTAAGGGAAAAAGGCAAAGCACTGTTTGCAAAACTCCGGGCCGCTCTTCGTGAACGATGCGCAAACATAAGCTGAAATTCACAAACAATGCCTAACGTTGAAACACACATAATGTGTACCTCCATGTTCAGACCTCAAAAGAATTCACCAACGGAAACACCTCCACAAGTCACGAACATAATAATGCCCAGAATTGGAAGATTAGCCCAGAATTGGAAGATTCGGTATAATAAGTATTGTTGTTATAGTATTACTATATTGTGACAGGTCATTTACACATAGCCCTTGCGCAGCGCCCTCGTTTGATAGCTAAGCTTGTTCAACATTAGTTTATTGCCAGCTCTTTGTTCAGTGAGTCATTCACCCCACAGCGCTGGTACAGACAACACGACAGTAGTCCAAGATCTACCTCATGTTAGTTGCTGGCAGAAGTTTCATTAATAGCCTTTACACCTCGTGTTAGCTCTAGATTGACTGGGCTAGGGTAAGTCCATTTTGTTCTCGATGTTTCTAGATTTTTACACTTGTGTATTTTCAGAAAGTTATTGTGGTTTTCAGAGTTAGTTGAAGCTCAATTACATGTATTACCTTTGTTAAGTGTATTTTAGATAGACTTAAGACAAGTGTATCTTTGTTATGATAAGTGTGTGCTTTACTCTCAGCAATTCAGAAAGTTTAGTGTATAAATTCTTAGTTTCTTTGTTCTGCATTAGTGTCCATAGACAGTGCAGCCCTTAATCCCTTAGTTTGCTGCATGTATAATGAGCTGCACACATTTTCTTGGAAGTTGCCCATGCCTTAGTACAGGGAGACAGGATGTGAGCCACAAGGTTCATTGCCCTCTAGAGACTTCACAGACCACATTGTTTATTGGTGTGCGTACAATGGAGGTATAATGCCACTACATTGCAGTTGCTTTAGTAGACTTGCATACTAGCCCCTAAGATTCTGCTAATACTAGATGGTGGTGCAGACATGTGTTCTTATTATTATAAAATTGTGTGTTCTTTTTCTTTGAGTTTGATAATATGCTAGTACAGTATCACCGTTGCTTTGACTTGTTGAGATAAGTTATATCCTAAGTCAGTTCTTCATGGATCCTTAGGTTATAGTTATAATGCTGAGTGGACAGATTTAAGTTTGTGGCTTGGCATGCTTAGACAGTGGAAGTTGTTGCACTTTTCGAAGTTAATTCCTTTCTTGACTGCAAGTTAAAGCATACGCATGCCTTGTATTTTTAGACTGGAATGTAACTCTACTTAATTCTAGATTGGTGAACTGCACGACTTCATTTTCTGTTCTTTGATGATTTAGAATATTTTGCAGTTATAATAACTTTCTTTCCGAATTTACATTGTTTAATTGGAATTCTCCAAGGCATTGTATTTACATGGAAATTACTTATTGTATCTTTCCAGGGGTTTTCTTGTGGCGACACCATAATAAAGAACTTGAGTGAGATAATGCATACTATCCATGTCGATCGCATCTTCTCACTGTTACATTATCAACAATATTACTATAGTAATATACTAATATATTATATAATATTATATACTAATATACAATATATTACTATAGTAATACTATACAGTATTACTATATCAACAATAGTAGAGTAGGCCTGCCATTAAAAAATGCAAAAAAAAAAGACATGCTGTTCTTTGGTAGTCGGCAAACTTTTCGGTCATGAAACCCATTTTTTGACAACTCTCATGGCACTATTAAAACTGCTTGCATAATAAAAACTCCTTTCCACCTTCCCATCCCTCCAGTAAAACTAGTGTGAAAGATTTTTCAACCTCTTCGCAATGACATTTCAAGCTTTCACACAAAATTTGGATGCATTTTTAATTGAAAATTAACATGTCATATCAATGAATTTGCTTCTGGAATCAAGTCTTGAACCGCGTGCTTGGCAGTGTCTACATTGACATAGCGCCCATTTTTATTGGTCGTCAAAGTCTCCGTATGCCGCATAACAAATTTTCCAATTGGATGAAACTTCCTTGTGATTTCTGAGATGTCCTTAATACAGCCACAGCAAGAAAATTCACAGCGCCGCGACTGGCAATCTGATAGCTAGTGACATTTATTTATTTCTGTTTTGACCAATTTGCGCCAAAATGTTATTTTTCTTGCTTAATTTCTGTTGAAAGTGTGATTATTGCAGAAATATAAAATATTTTTTTACAATTGACAGATCGAACCGATCAAAAATGAAATGATTCCTTATTGAACAGAAATTCAAGTGATAATTTATTTTTTTGCTTTAGAGAATTCGGGAAACATATTTATTGATCTTAAATCTTAAAATTTTGCTTTGTTGGCCTGTTTTTTTCTGTTTCCAGTGATATTGAATTTGGTGTTAATTTTTTATAAACATTTTAAACTGCTAAGCTCTGCAGTCATTTTCATTGCCTTCTTTACATTTGATTTTTGTACATAAGGGACACGGTAAGTGGTGGCCTTGCCTTTCCCCGATGCGACGAACACGGTTCCTTCTATGGTTCTTGTTATCTTTTATCTTTGGGGGAGGCAAGGCTGATCGGTCGGGGATTAAGATGATGATTTTTTTCTTTATGTTCTAGACAGGGTCGGTGGTACAAAAATAAAGGATTTTTCTTGGTTGAAAGTGCCAGAATACGTAGAGGGTCAGTGACATTTTGTTTTCTAAGAGCCACAAATAAGGGTAAGTCACAAATGAAAACCATAGAGGTAACTACGTTTGACATAGAGAGGAAATGAAGAAACTTAATTATTTGATGTTAAGAAGCTCTTCCAACAAGCTATTTCATGTGTTGTGTCACTTGTGAACTCTAAAGAAATTCTTAAACAGTAAATGAAAAAAAAGTGTTAAGTGGTGCCGAGTAAAAGGGACTAGTTGAGTATTTTTCAGCTTTCAGTTCTTGTACTGAGTGGGAAATTTAAAAATGAACGAAGTCAAAACACAGCAAGAGCTTTGAACATTAAAACAGTATCAAATGCCTCACCAAATTATACTAGCATACATGAGCAAATATGCATGATAGAGACACAGATAGACCTGGCCCTAACTTAAACTACATGCGCAACATGTATGTATCCATATTTTGCAGAACTTCCAGGGACCTTACAGCCTCTTCTTGGGATGTATTACTTTGTATCAACGCAGTAAACGCATGTGTCTGCCAGTAGTCTAGTACATGTATGCATACATGATACAACATGCCCGTGTGTATCTCGACATGAATAACCCTGACTTTGATCGCCATCTTAAATAAGCTTTGCATGCATGTAGGCTAGATCTGTGTAAATTCTGAATTTTTACATCAAAGTTAGTATACTGCTTTCCGATTATGTGCCTCACAGTATGATTGATCCAGTAACCCTAATATGTTAATTTCAAGTGTTTCCTGTGCAATACCAGTCATACTTGGTACTTACTGTAACAAAATATTGAATGCTGCGTACCAGTCTGGTACTGGTACCCAGCTTGGTGGTTCCACACTGCATGGGTCTTTGCGCTCAATCGTGGCTAGTATAAAGGCAGTGCGCACTGGCTCTCTTGTCCCCGCTTCGCAGCATGATTGAGTGAGACAAACATAGTTACGGATCGGTATACATGCAGCTGTGCGGCTGAGTGCAACCTTCGGCGCTGATTCCAGGGTTTTGGCAGCAGCTACTTAAGCCCTCCAAGTGGGCTTGTTCATTATTGGAGAGAGTGGCCTCGGCGGTGAGTGAGCCATCTAGCCAGGAGCTTAGAATAAATAAATTTCTCATAAGTTGACACCTCCCTAGGAGTTGCCTGTAAAGGCACAGAAGAGAATAAACCAGTAGAAGATACAACAGTAATTAAGCCTAGATAGTGAGTGTTGGTGTGAGTGTTATCTGCCCTGCTGCGGTGCCTGGGGGTATATTTCTCCCAAATGGAGTTGCGTCCCGGGTCTTCCCGATAACCGCTCCTCGGGAGGGCCTAATCCCAAGCATATGTCTGGCGGTTTCGAGAGTCAGCCATATGCTTCAGTACTATTTCTATTTCTTCCCATCACTTCAGTTGTTCTCCAAGGCATAGTAAAATGTTGCTTCGCTTCAAAAAAGTAAGAAACGAAATGAAATACAACAAATGAAAAAACCCTAAGAAACTTGGATGGAACAGTCGCAGTCGATTTGTGGACTCCAATGTAGGCTGCTTTCAGCAGCACTTGGTTTCTTGCCTTTTTCCCAGATTTTTTTTTCAAGCCCTCAATCTTAATCTGTTCCCACTGAAGTTTTAGTTGGGTATGTAGAAATTAATGATGTTACACACAGTGAATCGTGGCTGTCTGCATAGGGTGCTTTTTATCCATGGGAAAAAAGACACTGTAGGCTAGATTGGTCCCATATCTATGTCCCTTTTCTTGATGCAAAAACGCAATGCGGTTTCCTCCATATTCCATGGTTAAAAAGGACACAAATTCACTTATGATCATCGAATATTATCTTCACTTTGAAAGTACACTACTTTCTGACCTTCCCCTTCTCCGAAACGTGACAACTGTTTTCTTAGGGTACTGAAAACAAATATAATTTTTCCATTTTGTTTGCCTTCTTCTTTTAGTGTTGCTGACCAAATCTTGAGGCTTTACAAGCTCCAGCCTACACCAAAGCTTTAGCCTGGATTATGCATGGCTGGCCCACGAGTACCGACGGAGCTTGTGTTCATTAGATTCACGGATTACCTGGCAATGCACTTTTATATAGATACATGTGTATCGCATACATACTGTACAGCACATATTTAGGGTGACGCCTAACCCTAATGTGCATAGCATGCATAGCATGCACATTAGGGTTATGGGTCACTCTCAACATGTACTATTCAGTATGTATGCAGAACACATGCATGCAGTACGTATAAAGTGCATTGCCATAGCATTTCTGTGGCAACGAGCTGGTCCGTTCCTCGGGTGGAGTGATCCAGATGTGTTCTTTGCCGATGAATATTCCAAACCCAAAAATAGCCGTCTTTATTTTTTGATCAGATGAATATATTTCGAACAGATCGTCAAAACATGTATAACACTGCCGTTCTTTGGAAATCAAATGCAAAATGTTCTTGTACTGTACCCATGAAGGAATCACGATTCAACTAAGCCAACACTATATGAGTTGGATGGGCCCCGACTGTCAACCTTTTTACTCTTTTAGGCAAATACAAAAAAAATCCAAATTGCTTACTGGCTGTCATGACTTAAAATACACAGTACAATTCGAAAGAAATAGAGGGCTTGACATTTCAATCCTAGCAGAATGTTTCCTTTTTTTAACAGCGGTTCTATTTAATTTACACGTCATAATGATTTGTAATAATTTCTTTGTATAACCAAAACAAAGGATAACCCTTTCATAGAATAAAAGGAAAAGTACCATATAATGAAAACTTTACGAGTAGATGCCACCATGGTGCAAACAACACGACAGATTTGTCCTTCATGCATGGTACAGGCACATGCATGGGAGATCACCTACAAACTGTCCTTTAAACACTTACAGATTAAATTTTGCAATTGATTTATCTTTCGAAATGAATGGCGGTGTTCTATATGTCATAACAATTTGCAAGAATATATTCATATTAATGGTCAAAAATAAAGACAGATATTTTAGGGTTTGAAACACACTGGCATCAGCGGAACGGACCAGCTCATTGCATGCCACAGAGCATCCACGGCAATGCGCTTTATACTTACATGTGCTCTGCATACATACTGTGTATGTTGAGAGTAACGCCTAAACCTGATGTGCATGCGACAAACAGAGCACAGGTACACGGTGAAACTAATAAACACAAGCTCGGTCAGTTTTCGAAGGTTAGCCGTGCATATATAGACAATTTCACCAACCCTCTAAATATTTTAGCATTTTCAACCAAGAAAAATCCTTTATTTTTTGCGCCACCGACACTGTCTAGAGCATAAAGCAAAAAATCATCATCTTAATCCCTGACCAATCAACCCGGCCTCCCCAAAGATAAAAATACAAGAACCATATAAGGAACTGTGCCCATCACATCAGGGAAGGGCAAGGCACCACTTACCCCGTCCCTTACGTACAAAAAATCAAATGTAAAGAAGGCAATGAAAATGAAAGGGAACGAAATGCATTAAGTTGCCGAGAAACCCCACGCCAGCTTTAATTGTTCATCAATTCTCTTTATTCTGTATTCAACTTTACCATCTGACCATAACCTTGTATACAATCTGGACTGTTGTCATTTCAGCGTAAAACAAATTACATGTACATGTATTTCATGTTGACTTCTGCAACTTTTTTCTCCCATTTAGTGGTCTGTACAGGAAATGAGGGGAATTTTATTCTGTTTTTCGTTTGACAAAGTAATATACTTTTTACTTTTTGCCCTAAAAATAAACTCCCTCTACCCATTCTATTTATTTAAAATCCAAGAAAAAAAGAAGGTTCCCGGAGAGAGATGAACAACAGAGTTTCTTTTTAATAGAAAATGAAACATTTGTAAGGATTAAAATGTACGGTAAAAGAAACATTCTCTGAACTAGCAAAAGTTTCCAGTGTCATCCTTAGTCTCCGGGAAAATTTCAAGCACAAGTGTGAAGGCAATGTTCATGTTTTGCGGAGCCTAGTAGCTTAAGATATTTGTAAGAAAAAAAAACACCAAATTCAATATCACTGGTAACAGAAAAAAAAAAGGATGAAAAACTTTAAAAAGCAAAATTTTAAGATTTAAGATCAGTAAATGTTTCCCGAATTTCCTAAAGCAATAAAAAAAATTATCACTTGAAAATCTGATCAATAAAGAATCATTTAATTTTTGATCAGTTCTCTGTTAATTGTAAAAAATGATTTGATAATTCTGCAATAATCACACTTTCAACAGAAATTAAGCAAGAACATTTTGGCGCAAATTGGTCAAAACAGACATAAATAAATGTCACTAGCTTTCAGATTGCCAGTCGCTGTGAATTTTCTTGCCACGTCTGTATTGCGGATGTCTCAGAAATCACAAGGAAATTTCATCCAATTGGAAAATTTGTTACACGGCTTACGGAGACTTTGACAACCAATCAAAATGGGTGTTATGTCATCGATATGACATTTTGTGTGAAAGTTTAAAATGTCATTCATTGCAAAGAGGATGAAAAATCTTTCACACTAGTTTTACTGGAGGGATGGGAAGGTGGAAAGGAGTTTTTATTATGCAAGCAGTTTTAATAGTGCCATGAGAGTTGTCAAAACATGGGTTTCATGACCGAAAAGTTTGCCGACTACCGAAGAACAGCATGTCATTTTTTTGCATTTTTTAATGGCAAGCATACTCTTTTAATATATCGGCGATACAGATCATACCGAATCTTCATTATTATCGGCATTATCATGTTCATGACTTGTGAAGATGTTTCCGTTGGTGAATTCTTTCAATGTCTAAACATGGAGGTAGGCATTGTGTATGTTTCAACGTTACGCATCGTTTGCGAATTTCAGCTTATGTGTGTGCATCATACACGAAGAGGGGCCCGGAGTTTTGCAAACAGTGCTTTGCCTTTTTCCCTTACTATGGTGGCGGAGTCTTTGCGAATCGGCCTTTACCTTCGCGAAAGAAAGGACTCCCTGGACAAGTGTTACTTTTTGAAAATGCACCTAATTCAAGAAGAATTCTTTGCAGTAATTGATCCCGAAAAGGTTCTATATTTCTTAGAGGTAGTGTTCTCAATGCTAATATTGGCTTAACGTCAGCAACTCAACTTCAAATATACAAACCAATCACTGTTACGTGCGGAGAATGCACGGCAGAAGAAAAATCAAAAGACGGGAATCAGGACACTAAAACATACGAGCAAAGGACAATAAAGGAACTAATTTGGAATAACATTTAATTATTAACTTAAATCAGCAAAGCAGTAAATTAAAACAAAGTAAATCTAGTGGTTTGCTGCAACTTAAACTTCTCATGCGAGAACATTGTGAATTTGAACAGTCAAAAGCATAAAAGGAAATTATTTACATTAGCACAGCCAAGCACAATTAATTACACTGAAAATTAGCTAGCCGGCAAAAACATATTAATATGCGAAGAGGCAAATTATATTCGGCCGAGTATGATTACCTTAAGGAGCCAACACAAGAACAGAAGAAAATTAGGCCCCGCCCAGTCAGTGCCATGGCTAAAAGAGCGCGGTCATCGGGCCAAGCACCTCCGCACTCCGCGCCAAAACAGCCCAGTTCAGACAGGCAGGTCAGTGTCGATCCCCCGAGATTCGGTTTCTACATGGAGCCACGACACTCCAGGGTCCACCGTCCCTCAGCGGTGTCAGCCTTGGCCACGGTGCGGCAGTAATCGAGGCGTAGACGACAAGGAGGTGCTGACCCAACGCCGGCTATTTCGAAACGCACATGCTAAAAGCTGTTGCTACGGTAAGCATGCTTCATTACCTGTTTATTATGAGGAGTACCATACATCCTCAGCAAATTTGTAAAGCAATTTGAAATTTGGCAAGATTTATTTGAAATTGCTCACCAATAAAGTTGGTGGCTCAGAAATTTCTTTGATGCTGATCTCGGATGCACTCGTGACAGTCTGAGCAGTGTGCAATACTGTAAAACAAGCAGATTAATCACATATATAAACAATGCATTACGTGCAACTTCCATTAACCAAAATCTCTAATGCTACTCACCAGTTTCATCCTGACTGGATGGCAGTAAGTAATTGTAAGATAAACAATCGCCCTGGCATCCACTTCCCCCAATGCCAGTGTGAACATTGCCCTGTCAATTACGGCACACTGGCTGCACCTGCTGATGTTGTAAAATGACAGAACTGTTCAAGAGCATAAGCAAAGTCTGACCCTTTTTTATTTAATTTCTCAGGATATACTTGGTCGATTTTTATGATTCAAAGTGCTTACCCAATAACTTGACACTTTTGACACTTTTCCCAATGCCGTACAGTGTAAGCAAGAACCTAGTAGACTTTTCATGCTTTTGTATATTTTTTTCTTGTCGCAAACTCACAGACAGTTCCATCACCAACCACGTGTTCAAACTGTGTTAACTTTTGATCAGAAACATTGTAATCAAACGGCTTGATCCAAAACCAGTGAGTACCAACCTGGATTTGTCACAGGCAAACTTGGGTCTGCTCCAAATGGGTGATTCACATAATGATAATTATGTTTTTAAAAAGTCCATTTTGATTTAAATGCTCTTGAGATGTTCCTAAACCACAGCAGTTGCTTCTGTGGAAAGTACACTAGAAATAGCACACTAGGGAAATAGCCTCTAAACTTTCCACTAAATTGCAATGTTGACACACCTTTATTACCAGAAACTGACCAAGTAATCTTGTGCATGTTCCTTAATACGACTTACCTGACCTACACAGTTAGTGCAGTGCACGTACCTGCTGCAAGATTGATATGATACTGAAGTATCATGGAGAAAAATGTCCTCTATTGGCAAACTACATTGTAGCTAACATTGTATGCGTCGCACGGGGGCCTGGTTTTGCTTGAAACAACAGCTAAGGACATTTGGATCCAAGACTAACTACTACTGCAAAATCAACCACGATCATGTAAAGTGTGCAAGCACGACGCGGTGAATTTTTTGCTGAATTTTGCAGTGAATCAACACATTCAGGAGACAAAAAAATTATTGCAGATCATTTCAGATGATGTAAACTCATGAGGAAATGAAAATTTGATGGAATCGCTGAGTACAATGCGTCACTGAGTTTTACTTATTCAACACGATCAACATTAACTGCTCCAGTTTTGTTTTCCTTGTAAGGCTTGACCACAAAATTGAATGTTCACAAGGTCAGCAAAGTTTGTGAACTAAATTTAATCCCTAGTTACCAGCCAAAAGCATTTGACAAATGAAATCAGTCAGTAGCTGTGCCTCAGCACAGCCTCATCCAGGTAGCAGGCTGGCCACATTGCAAGTGGCGCAATGCTTATTTGGGGACAAGACAGTCCTGTTTTCAATGGTTGCTGTTAAATTACAACCTACTAACATGTTGGAAATTGAAACCAGACTAGAGGGACCCAATCAAGAGGAGTGAAGAGGAAGTACCTGTACTAAGGTGAATCTCTTCAAACCAAACGGTCCTTTTCAAGACCACCACATCTCTAAAAGAGAATATTTCTAGCCACTGCTTTCTTACATAAACATGATTTTAATAAAGGAGTATAACCACAAACCCCTCAAGTATTCCCTATTTTCACTTCCTACATAGTGAATTGAGGAAAACAACCACATACCCTAAGCAGTATTCCTTATTACTACCAATCCAAAAGTCAAAGCAATGGCCAAAATAAAACTACATAAAGAAAAGAAGAGAACACACAGTCAACGGAAAAAGAATAGTTTCTCTACAACATGCCAAATAAAGGCCAAGATTACCAAATCCAACTAGATAAGTTTATTAATGGAACAATATAAAACCTTCATAAACAACCTATCCAAAGTGACACTAACATAAACCAAAAAAGACCGTTTTGGGAAAAGATCTCAACTTTGTTCCCATTCTCTCTAACCTAAATTACACCATGCTCATAAAGGACACAAACGCCTTTATTTCAAGACTCAAAATTGCATTTCTAATGCGTAATGACGATCCAAAAACCATCCTTTCAAACTTCCATCAACGTGGCATCCAAAATCAACGCCTAGTGCAACATTACAAAAATACTTGGAAGCCACCAAATTCAAACTTGCCCACATCAGAGGAAGACATTGGCAAAAAAATTTCAAAATCAGAAGTAACCACTCTCACAAAGCTAAAAAACAACCCGGACATCATAATCAAACCCTACAACAAAGACAGAGGCATGTGCATTATGAACATCCAGGACTACCTCAACATAAGTTATCACCATCTTCAGTCCCACCATCACACTGAATTGGACCAAGATATTATCTTGCAAACCATAACCCTAGTTCACAACACACTCATTGAAATGAGAAACAATAACTATATGGATAATGCTACTCTGAGATACCTACAATCCTGAACAAAATAGTTGGAACCGTGGAAAGTACGGTGAAAAGATCCCCCCTCTCCCCCTTTCAATGTCGCGGTCATTTATTGGATCAAGATTCGGCCAGACTTACCCAATGACAAACAACATTGACAAGGCACGAGGGGGGGAGGCATATTCCAACGAGATTTGTCCAGGATTGTCTGTGTACAAGGTGGGTATGTGTATCGCGCGTGATCCAAGTTTCTGGCTAAGCTGAGGGTTGTCCTTCTTGAGGAGGTCAATCAGTGGTGGTTGGCGCGAGACAGCAGGAGAAGCATTTGCCAAGATGGTCTTCCATGGGTTCATTTCCCCTGAAACTTGGGCCCACATTTGATATTTGCAAAATAGCGGCAAATGTTTCGGTGAAATTGCTGCATTATGTCAAGTATCCCAAAGTTCAGTTCACCGCATTTGTTCCAGTGACTCTGGTATTGACTGTTGTCGCCGTGGAAGAGGTGGACGGAAAAGAATTTTGACTGGTCGAGAGGAGCGCCTGTTGCAGAGAAATTTGCTGAAACTTAGAAGAACATGAGGGAGTTTACGTCGGCGAGACTACATGTGGATTCATGCATGTTTCGGACAGGACTATTAGACGCGCTATGAACCGACTGGGATTCTGATATAGACAAGCGCGTAAGAAAGGACTCGTTACGAACACTGACCAGAGGAAGAGGGTGCAATTTGCAAAGAAAACGCGTCGTGATTACCCAAGAAATGCGTGGACAAGGCGTATTGCATTTTACCTGGATGGCACGTCTTTTGCTCACAAAACGAACCCGCTGGATCAAGCACGAGCACTGGGAGCTCGGGTATGGAGAAGTCAGAGTGAAGGACTGGACCAGCATTGTACAGCGAAAGCAAGCAACCTACATCTAAAAACTTCTGGAACTCATTCTCAACCGAAAATGTTTCCATTTCGAAAAACAACTTCTTCCTCCAGAGAACTGGATGTGCAATGGGCTCCACAGCAAGCCCAGAAATTTGTGATAATACTTTTCATGAATTTGAGAATGAAATATTCAAAAGAGCACAAAACGTCCTCACATGGTGGTGATACAGAGATGACATACTAGTCATCTACAATGGAAATGTCACTCAATTCCAAGATTTCATCGCTCAGATGAATAATCTTCACCCGACTTTGCAGTTCACTTGTGAGGCCTCCGACACAACCATAAATTACCTTGACTTAACCATTTTCAAAGGAGAACGCTTACGTGAAATAGGTATCCTAGACAAAAAGGAACACAACCCAATTTTCAGAGAAACTACTCACTAGAGGTTACACCCCAACAGAAATTGAAGCAGCGACATCCAAAATATTACATGTCTAATGTTCAAGGCTAACAAATAATACAAAAGATGTTACGAACCACAACAAACCTAAAACACACAGGTCTTCGTTACCACCGACAACCCAGACATTAACCACTGTGATCTGCATCAAGCAATAAACAGATGTGACAGGATATTTTTTTCTTACATTTTAGTGGCCTTTAATTCCTCTGCATGGTCCCCATATTTTCTATTAAGTAATGCAACAGATGGGGAGACTCTTCCAAGTAAACCTCACGAATAGGCAATTAGGTAAACCACAGACCATTTCCTGTGGTGTGGTCTCCTGGTCCATGGGGCTCATCTTGCCAAATCATCATTCGGATAATAGCTGGTACATGGACACACATACATGTATTCTCTACTTGGGCTATCGTGACACCGGGTACACCAAGTCCTAAACCTACAACTGTATATGTTCAGAAAGTTCCTTTAAGGATTCTTGGGTGAGTTTACATTTTTTTCCATATCTTAGGGGGAGCTTCTTTCTGCATATTGTATTTTAAGTGCATACTAAAAGGTCCAGAGACTAGATATTTCGCTGTGAAGATTCCTCAGGAAGTTTCTAGCTACATTCACAATTTCCAGTTTCTTGAAAGGACTTGGGATTCATTGACTTCTAGTTTTTGCATTGACTTTTGGTTTTGTCCAATGTATATAGCTGCACTGGAGTCCTTTCAGAGTAAAAGTAAATTTCTAGTGTTTGGAAGACTTGGGATCACATTGTTATTTTTGGTTTTGAGTTATTCTGCTGTTTGACTTCCTATGTGTAAGTGAAGGGTCAAGTTATTTTACGATGTCACACTGTGGAAGTATTATTTTCTCGAAATCTTGATCTTTAAAAAGTAGAGTGGATTTTCTTTGCCACCAGCAATGATACAGTTCATGTTTGTACAGAGATTCTTTGCATTCAATCATGAAAAATCATCATGCCATTTCAATTATTCTGTATTTCCTTTATGTATGCATGCAGAACTCTGTTTGCTAAGGACTAGTTGTTTTCCAAGTCTTGTTTACTAAGGTGGAAACTTTAATGTTGTGTAATTATATATAGCCAACTCTTAGTTTTATTGTATTGCTCAAAAGACTTTTAGCGATGATATCGATACTGTGGTGCTGAGTAGCTATACTGCATATAAATACTGTGGCGATAATTGATATGTGGTCACTGCACCATCTCTATGCCGTGAGTGGGACAGTTGTGCATTCCAAGATCCAGTAGAACTCCAGGCATGAGGCTTAATTATAGTCACCTGTTCCTTGCTCATTAGTATGTATTAGTCTTTTCTACCCCAGTATGGAACAGTGCAGCAGTGGCTAGTGAATTGTTTATTTAGGGAGAGGCAGCTGAGCCAGGCACTATAGATCTCCTGTGATGTAAAGATAGAGGCCTACATGTAGCTCATGAAGTTAAGGAGATTAAGTTTGAGGATTTTGCATTTTTATCTGCCAGAACTGTACCCAATGAGGGACACTGTTATGACTTTGGGGAAACTATTTTATGTTTTCGTTACAGAGTAATAGCTGTTTGCCTTCCGATTACGTGCATGATTTTGATTTGATTTTAGAATTTACTTCAGATTCTTCTTCTTTGTTTCCGTGTAGCTACTGTACCAACCTTTTTTTAATTATAAATTCTGAATAAATAAAAACATATTGTAGCCACTAGAAAAGAACCCTTTGCCGTCACACACACAATGGCACCTCATTCAAAGCAATGCACTGCTCTTGGAAATCATTCTGGAGCCTCCATTCATCGCTTTAAAAAACCTAAAACATCAGAGAAAAACTAGTGAGAACTAAACTACCACCACACGGAGCAAACCCAATCTCTACGAACAACTAGAAGAACAAGATGAAACACAATAATGTACTGCTTTTCCTCCTTAAACAAACCGAAATAGAACAAAATGGCTGCCCTATAACAACAAACAAATGTGCCTACTGTTGGCTCACAAACCAAATCTCAAACCACATGCAAGTTTCTACGATTCCGTCCCCGGAATCACCCATAATGCAACTGACGAGTCCCATATGAAGGGAAAAATTTAAAGCATGCTATTGTTACCAAGAGGATCTGAAATATAGTACTCTACTTGCACCACCAATCAACTAACAAGTAAACTGAACAATTGGTCACGTTCTTATGTCCGCCCACAATCAAACCTTTATTCAACTTAAAATGGCCAGATTTCTCTTATGCTCCAACCAGGAGTTATTGCAAGTCACTAGAGACGAAATGTCACTGAATGAATTTCCACACACACGTTGGACACTGAAATCAGTTTAGAGGGACAGAATAGACTTGTATTTGTACCCTAAAGTGCTGTTCACAACTCACAAATCATGTGGGGTGTCTGTTTGTTTTTATTTGTTTTTTGTTGTGAAATCCACATTATTTATTGTTTCACTAGTCAACAAGCCTTTTGCGAGTTAAATTAAAATAAAATCTGAATAAAACATGAATATTCTGTTCACCCCGCCTTCAGAATGCCCTACCCAAATTTAGGTTAGGTCATTTAAATATCAATATCAACTGGAACGTCCGCGATTGGAATGGCTGATTCCATGACCTGTGTGTACCAAAGAGTCCGGTCAATCCCCGATTGGAGCGGCTTGTTCATTATAATGGTTGGCTATCATGCTAATCTGAGTTCGGAACTCCTGACGTGATGATACTAGGCCCGTGCGTACACAGTACCCACCAGGCCCTGCAGTGCACAACACACACTCACGATTGCCTGTTCTGAGTAGCCACACGCTGGCAGTGTACCATGCCCATTGAATGTACACACTGTCTTCTTTATTTGTCAGAAATGTTATTTTACAAATCAGTGTTTAATTTTGTGATGTGTGGTTCCAAATTCCAAGTCCTCCACCATTGAAATCCTCCCCCCACAGAAATGTGGATGAGATCTGCTATTGAATACCTACCCCAAACTGCTAAATATGCAAATTCCTCGTCTGATTCAATTCGCTAAAACTTCTGATCAACCGCAGTGCGCCCTCTAGTCCCATGACGCATAGTGGAATGGCTGCCATTTTCATCCTTTGTTTCGGTATTAAAACTGTCCGAGCGATTTCTGGGGGAAGGTGTCTTCTGCTTTCCCCCTACTCCAAACAGTCACTAAATATGCAGAGTAGCACTGAGCCCTTGAAGGGGGGGGGGTGCGGCGAGGACGCACTACATAATGAGAGTGCCAGAGGAGTATGAAATTGTCCAAACTTTATTGCGGACTCACCAAATAATGGAGTTGTTATGTCATTGCAGTGGTGGGCCACTTTGATGAGGAACCCTTCAGCATCGATGTGGCTGATGTTAGGACCGCTCTGCCATGCGCAGAGTCCTTTTGTAGAACATTGGTGAGGTAGCATGTGGTGAAAGTAGATGGGGTCTTCCAGCATGCTGCCTTTAATATTTCCTCCATGGTACACCCCTGAAGGAGGCCCAAGATGTGGAAACTGCTCGGATATCATGAGCCTTGATGAGGCGTAGTGTTTTATTGTCCACAAAGTTTGGCCAATCTGGGTTGGCAAACTTGATAGCCGAAACTACCCATCTGACTATAGTGACTCTGGTCACAGCTCGGTGAGGTTTTATTGTGGTGATGAAAGATAAGTTTTTTCGTTTTGGCTAAGTACCATTTAAGAGTCAGCACTGGGCACCATGGTTTGTCATAGGGAGTCCCAGTGTGTTTTGTAATGTCTGGTACAAAACTTTCAGGAGGATGGGGGAAAAACTGACTGGTTCTTGGTGAACAAAACCAAAGCGCTGGGATGAGACAAACACCATGGGGTTCCCATCGGATGTAGCCATCTGTGATGGACAATGCCTTCAGTTCACTACCGTGGCACGACGTAGTAACTGCCAGCAGGAATGCCAGTTTCACCGATAAGTTAATCAATAATGCATCGCTGAGAGGCTCAAAGGGAGGACAACCAAGCAGTTGGAGGACAGCTGACAAGTCCCATGAAGGAATAAGTCTCTTAGTTGGGGGATTCTCAAGAAACATCCCCCGGAGTAGATGTTTAAGAACAGTATTGTCGGGCATGGTTGAATCTGGGAAGCCATCATGTATAGCCGCAATAGCTGACTGGTAGTTACGGATAGTTGAAACATGGAGATCTGAGTTGAACAGGTACATGAAGAAATCAGCTATAGAAGTCACAGAAACTTCAGCTGGAGAAAGACCTTGCTCTGAACACCACAAAGTAAAATGTCGTAATCTGGAGTAAGAGATGCTGCGTGTAGACTGGTGTCGAGCTCAGAAGACCCATCTGATCTGAAGGACTGTTTGACAACAGCCAACAGGTCAGGTGTAGTGACGTCGGGTGAGGGTGAAGTACGCCTGACTTCGGTTGATGTAGCAGATCCGGTCTGTCGAGAAGGATCACCAGTACCCGGACAAGAAGTCTGGTCAGACGTGGGAACCATGGCTCGCCTGGCCAGAAGGGGGTGATGAGAAGGACACGGCAGCGTTCCCTTTAGATCTTGGAGAGAACTGCTGGTATTAGGGATATTGGAGGAAAAGCGTAGGCCAACATCCCTTCCCAATTGATTTGATGAGCGTTCATTGCCCAGGCTTGCGGGTGGTAAAATCTGGTGCAGAACACTGCCAGTTGGGCATACTCCGCCAAGGCAAAAAGATCGATGCTCAGTTTTTATACTTTGGCAAAGATCTGTTCAACTACACTGTTGTTCACAGTCCACTCCGTGGGATGTACCTTTCTCCAAGAGAGAGCATCTGCTCTGGAGTTGTCAACACCAAGAATGTGAGTTGCCTGGAGGTTGATGCCATAATCCTGAGCCCAAAGGAATATCTGTCTCGTCAGGAGGCATAGGCGGGGAGAATGTGCACCTCCCTGGTGATTGATTTATAACTGTGGAGTTGTCAGAACGGATGAGACTCGTTTGCCTATGATGCTTGGGCGGAAAGCCTCCAGTGAATTGAATACGGCCTGAAGTTCCAGTATATTGATGTGACTCCCTTGGAGTTGGAGGTCCCATGTTCCCGATGCTTTAAGCGGCGGTAGAGAGGCTCCCAAGCCCAGATGAGAAGCGTCCGAGGTTATAGTTATTTCCGGGTTCACCTTGGGGAAGGGAACTCCGAGAGAGAGGTGCTCCTTCACTAACCACCACTGAAGATGGGGACGGATGAAGTCAGATATGGAGACCTGGAGATTGATTGAGTCCCATTTCGGTCTGTAGAGTGTAGTGGGCGCATGTACAGCCTGCAGAGGGGAATGAGATCTACCATGCTGGCCATCAAGCCAAGGAGACGGAGCCAGGCGTGGACCGGAGCAGACTGCTCAGTGAAGAAGACTTTCACGCAGTCCAGAAGATTGTCCACGCGTTCGGTCGTCAGTAAGATTATGCCTCGTTGAGGGTCGATAGATGCCCCTAGATAACATCAGGTATTGAGTTGGGGTGAGATTCGGCTTCCTGTGGTTGATGATGTAGCCCAGTTGATTTGTGATGTCGAAAGTAAGGGGGGTAGAAACCTCTGCTTCGTTGAACGATCTGCCGACAATCAGCCAGTTGTCCAGGTACTGGAATAGCATGATGTCCCCCTTTGGAAGGTTAGCAGTGACGATCTTTTCAACCCTCGAGAAACACTCTCGGTGAGTTGGACAGGTCGAAGGGGAGAGCCGTGAATTCGAAGAGGTTCCCGTTTTATCAGAGACGTAGTTATTTGTAGCTTTGTGGGTGAATTGGAATGTGGTAGGTATCTTTCTGGTCTACGGAAGAGGCCCAGTATGGAACCTGTGGAGATTGGGTGACTGTCCGAAGGGTGTCAATGTGGAATTTCTTCAGGCGGATAAAACGGTTCAGAGGTTTGAGGCTGATAATAGGCTGCCAGCTGTTGAGTTACTTCTTCGGAGTGAGGAAGAACACTGAAATGAAGCCCTTTTTCGCTTGAGATTTGGGAACTGGGCGGATAGCATGTTTCTGAAGGAGAGAATCTATCTCGGACTCCAGTGCCTGTTGTTTGTTTTTTTTCCGTAGGAACTGAAGTCGGACGGAGGATAGGTACAGACGGAGGGGTGCTCATGAATTCAAGGGCGTATCCATTACAAATGGTAGCCAGCACCCAGCTGTCCGATGTGATATTCTCCCTAGACTCGGCAAAGAGTTGAAGTCATTCGCCGACGTGTCTGAGATCGGCAGGTGGAGGCAAATCTGAATAGTCAGTGACGCCTACCCCCAGGATGTCAGGGGTAGTGTGGCTCGGTGGTTCTTCCCTTGAAGCTCCTCTGGAGTGACTAAGTGAATCAAGAGGAGGATGGACGGCCACGATTCTTCTGGTAACTGGGTTGATGAAAGGGGCAAAAGGAACCATATTTGCCCTGACGTGGAGGTCTGAAGGGTCGAGCCGGGCGATCATCAGGGCGGTATTGGCAACGTAGAACTACCGGTGCAAAAGGTCACAGAAGCTAAGTTTACATGTTGTGTCAATGATCTTAACTTTAGACTCCATCATCTCCATGAACTTCCCCGCAAAAAGGTCTTTGCCGTAACGGAGCGATCCAGAAGGGGCCCTGGAGGTTTTGCGTGGTAAACCTCGCAGGGCCGCTGGGTTTTTCGAGGTTTCTCTTATCGCACTATAATGAGCTTATTATCTACAGGTCAGCCCACTACAGGCAGCCTTGGTAGAGGAACTTTTTTGATTAACAGCCATGCAGACGACCCCAACGCAGGGACAAAAGAGTAATTTAAGCCTCAAGATAATCTCCTAGTAATCCTTCATCTACAGAAATAGGCTTTACACTTTGTGACACAGGAAAGCGCTGAAAAGGGAGGCTCTTATAATTGTAAGCGAGTATGGGAGATTGAAATTTCTTTCTTCACATTTTCTTGAATTTCTTTTTATCTCTTTATGCAGGATTTCAGTCAAGAATAGCGATATCGATGTTCTTAATCTTCTCCGTTCCCTCACTGTCAGAATTCTCCATTAATTAATTCCATATTTTATTCCTATTTTTCTATCAGGTCAATTAATGTCAGATATTTTCTATTTCAGTGTCAGCTCCTGTGCCCACACTTCTGAACTAAACTTTAGCATGCATTATTCACTAGACTTTGGGGAGTCAGGTTGGCAAGGTAGTTTTTTCCTCACCTTCCACCTCTGTGGTCCCGGGTTCGAATCCCGGCCCAGTCCACATGTGGATTGGGTTTTCAGTCCCTACCTGACTCCGTGGGTTTTACCCAGAATATTCCTCTGGGGTTTTCCTCCCACCTCTAAAACTGTATCTGCTTTTTACAGTCTCCCCTTGACTGATTTTGGTGAATGTGGGTCGTTTGGCGGCTGCCTAAGGAGCCCCTGTATGCCATCGGCTCAACCATGTTTAAATGTATTGTACGCTTAATGTCTTCATTGTACAGTGCATTTGAACATATCCATATATCCATGCGCTTTATGAATGAATAAATTATTATTATTATTATAGACTTTCTATTCATGTTTAATTCATTACTTTACTCCTTCAGGTTACACATCAATGACCAGGGCCATGGCTTTCTGTACTCACATGCAAATTTTTCACCCACTGTGACGAGGAATTTGGATGCACTATCTTGCCCTTTTGTATTGCAGTGGAGCTTTCCTTTGTAAAGACTTGTCACAGGTTGTGTGGATAAAGAAGTTAAGGCTGGAGTTCTGTAGGCGATTTGAATGTGAACAGAGTACAACTGAGTATAAATGTGATGAACAGTGACAGACAGTAGAAACTGAGAGATGCGTCATGATGATGAAGTGTGTGGGCTGAGTTGGTAGTCCCTGTCCCAATGTTGCACGAGTTTTGTACTTTGGTTGCCGTCAATAGTCCCAACTACACCTTTTTAATTAAGAAAAGTTGGTGATGAATGCTGAAGTCTATTTTATTTGGGACTTGTAACTCATGCCAGATTCTCCATTATTAAGAATTCAATGTAAGGAATGCATAGCACCTGTAGATCTACTTAACACAGAATGGGTCAGTGGTTATTGTTCTGGGCTGAATACCTCAATCAAGCCTACCAGTCTTGAGATTCCTAACCCTTGTAATCCTTGTAATTGGAATGTTCAGCTCTTAAGTGTTCTTTTATTGTACTTTAATTGGATCTTTCCGAATGGGGTAAATACCTATTGTGTAAATAGTGGGTATATAAGGATTAGCATGCCTTGTTTTGGTAGAGAGCCACATTGACACGGTGGGAAGTGGTGGTGTTTGGACGGCCTGGCAACGGTGACTCTGATGGCCACAGACTACCGGACAGCTAGCTACCGCAGGAGCTACACTGAATCCTTCCAGCATCCACCACCACATACCCACCATTCGTGTCAATTAATTACTTATATCTGTACACTTCCTCAAATCGGCCAAGACCAGGGGCTTTTACGTCTGGTACTCTCAAGCTTCCTGGTTTTTTGCCACGGCTAGTAGCAGATTTGTCAGGCTGCTTATGAGGTAAAATTGGTTGTGAGGATCATTGTAGCGGCTCATTGACATTCCAAGATCAGAAAAATGCTTGGCTCAAAGACTGGTTGAGTTCCATTCCTCCTTACGCTCGATGGCTGGTTCTTGAATTCCGATGTAACTTTGGTCACAGCACGCTGCAGTGAGGGTTCACTTCTAAGTTGCGGAGGTGGTCCCGCAGATGTGCCAGAGTTGATGAGCAAGCTAGCAAGGGCGGATTCTTGTAATCAAGGAGGGAGGAATTTGATATTAATCGAACTGTATGTCAGACATTTTAAAATTGAGAGCAGACATAGTAATAACACTTGCAAGTTTTGACTGAAAGATCTTTCACTACATGCCTTGAGCCTTTCAGATTATTCCAGCTTATGGTATACTTTTAATCAACCTTGTTTTCTCCGGAGTTTATACTGCAATTTGCTGGGCATTTCGCCTAGTGAACTAAATTCCTCCATACCTGGTAAATTCATTGAATTGATACTGACATTTGTCTGGAAGTTTTCTTTTGAATACTGATTTTCCTCGGAAGAACTTCGATTAATAATTCTTTTATTTTTAAGTGCTTTTCAGAGCTGAAATTTTACAGCATTAAATTACAAGGGATTGAAAACTATCAAGTATATATCTCTTTGATGCACTAGATTTGTGACTTTAAAGTGAATTTGAAATTTGAATTCACCCATGCTTACCTGTAAATACTTTAATTGAAAATACTGATTTTCATGCGTGTGTGAATAGACACATTCATTTGATAAGTTTAATGTAATTTTGACCACGGAGTTGTAGCTACGCTCACTTGAGAGACATCTGATTGTAAACACAGAATTGTGTATATTTTGTATGATAGAATCAAGAAATTTTGTATATTAATTCATATCAAGTATTGTGAATAGTACAGATTGTGTTTTGTTACAATCATTTTCCGGCCTGCATCTAATCCTTCTAGTTACTCTAAAGTGACTCTAAAGTGAGCAAACTGTGACACTCACCTTCTACTCACAAGAACTGCTTCCATCTAACGTACTTAAGATGTTCATCTCAGAATTCGTTTTTTAATGTAGATGTAAATTTGCTACGGAGTTTGACAATACAAAGAACAGGCACTGATTCCTAAGGACACAAAGTGATGTTTCCATGCACATGAAATATTTACTATGGTTTGTTTCCCCGCGCTGAAATATTTTAACAAAAAACAGTGATTTTTAAAATTCTTTAACAAACCATAAGGATGGCAAAAATTAATTCTACTAAACTGTAATCCCAATTGCTTTTAGTTTTTGGTTTAAGCCTCTTTCTGAACTAGTATATAATCATAAAACAGATAATTACGTGTGATCTCGTAGGAAGACAAACACCATTGCGATGTTTTGGAAGCCATTATCGTGAGATTCAAAAAATGGAACAAATTAATCAAGACAGGCACATGTAAATTAATAGATATAGTTTGGCACAAATAGGATGACCTGTGCACATGTTTTCGTACTACAAAGCGATTGTTGTTCTAGCTGTGTCGGCATTAGTCATTAATTACTGCTCAAATCTGTGAAAAATTCTTGCCACTAACTTGCCCAGGAAACTCTAGCTCAACTTGGTCTAGCATGGCCAAGACTAGTTGTCTATCTAAACGTTCCTTTGTGATCTGTCCGTCCTTGGTCAAAACGGTAGAACCATCAAAGTTCGAACGTCTCATGACATCTGCCATGAAAAATTGGGCAACAACCCCCTCACAAATGTTGTCGCCTTTGCCAATTTTCTGCCAAGAGATTCTTAGTTTCTTACTCCTCGGCATTGATTTCAACTGGTTGGTACACTGCGGCGGCATCAGCGCTTGTGTCTCGGTTCTGCACCGGGATGCACACCTTCCCTTCCACAACAGTGACAAGAGGCGGCCTTAGGGACGGCATGGGAGGCTCCCCAGTCGGCTAACATGTAGTCTGGGGATGACCAGGTAATGTTTGGGCTGGTGTGCAGGATTCGGCTGTGGCCTTGCGGCTGTTAGATTCCCTTCGCTTAATTCTGCCCTTGACAAGGCCAAATATATTCAAAATAACAGCCATGACATTCTTAAAAGTCTCAAGGATTTTGCGGTTTTCTTCTGCCTGGCGTTGCTGTTCCTCTCGAAGTGCGTGAATCTCTTCTATTAGCAGCACTCGCTGATTTTTTTCCTCCTCGTGTTGTTCCTGCAGAATGCGAAGAGCCTGGGTCATGTGTCCAAGCTGCTGCTGGATCTCGGACAGCGTGTTTTTTGACACGTTGTCCATCGTGGATTCTTTCTGCCCTTTGGCAATGAACGAAAGTGGAGTGTCATCGTCGCTCTCCGACTCGCTGGATGTCCTTGGGCGCTTTGCTGTAAAGAACAAAAATAATAACATTAACACCAAACGTCTATAAGAGTGGTGACTATCGACTATGGCATACAATTAATTTTTAAAAAATAACTAAAATCCTCTTCACTAAAAATGAGGAACAATGCCTAATTGGTGACACTTTTGTTCTAACATTCACAAGGTAATCTAAAATTACAGATTTTGCGCACCTTGAGAGAGGGTGTTCAAAATCTTAGAATGGAAAATGAATCAATAGCAGATACTGCAATCTGTTGAGAAACATCGACCCGGACATATTTTTGTCATATTGCAAATAATTCATGTTTCAGACATTTCCGTTAACAGATAATTGTGGGGAAAATCATTCATAAATTTAACCTTAACGGTTTGCATGCTGACGCAGAGTGTTGGTCAAGCAACAAAATCTTTGGGACTGTTGTGTCAAGGAAGAGGCAGCAAGTTACGGAAGAATGTTCACTGCACTGTACATTCAAAAGGGGACGATATAATTATACAAATTGGGAAAGGGGTTTCTGTAGAGACGCGCCTTCATAAGCTACATAGTTGGCTGCCATGAATGGTGTTTGTGAGCAGGAGATGCCGAGATTTAGAAGCAATGATGCATCTCTATAGATGCAGATGAGTGCTATACCCAAGATACCGCTTTCGAAAGAATCCTCAGCGGTGGGGGGGATGCATACTTGTGTATGGTTTAGAACTCCCAGAACACTATTTTACTCTTGTATGTTCACGCATCCAACTATCCCAGCTCGTGTTCTCCAGTAATCTTCCTTGATGTTATAAATAATAAAGAAAGGAAAGATGGATGATAGTTTCTCCTCCCTAGACTCTTGGTTCAGTACATCATTTGACGATGAATGTGACTCCTCCAGAGAGTCCTGGCTGTTTGGAGGAAGTGACGTTGAGAACAACCTGAGTTACGAGTACAAACCTTTGCAGGTAAGGCTGGTTTTGTTTCTGTATAATTCAGTGTTTGAATGGGTACGATTACATGGGCCCTGAGTTGGAGACGCTGGTGTCCGCAAACTAGACCAGATTCCGGCTGAAATGACGTCGTCTGGCTATGCACAAATCTCAAGTTGATACATGGGATAGGTTATAAAAGAAGGAATTCACAAAACTTATAGGAAAACGTATCATTTTCGTTCCATTAAATACACATTTACTTCTAAACCAAAAATCTCAAAAATAACAAAACGACAACTTGGAAATGATGAGCTTGTTGTGGACAAACAAAAGCTAAACAACTACCCATATTTCTCACCATGGAATTTGATCATTAAAATGTCCCCCAAAAATGGAGGTTGTAATTAGTAGTCGATGCGATGCTGAATCTGCGTCCTTTTTTTCTGGTAGGTATTCAGGTTGCCTGATTTTACAGTCTGCTACCCATTTAACAATCACCTCATGTGACCACTTGTATAATACTGGGTACTAGATATGCACAAGAGCGACCGATGCAGCGCGCTGTGTAGCAAGCTTGCTACGACATGCAGTTTAGTACGCGCACATGTATCTGGTACTTTAAATGTAACTCGGATGTACATGTCAGAGTTGAATAGTAACCAAAAACGTCTCTGTTTGAATGTCTCAGAACTGGGAACCAGACGCAGTCTTATACAGCATAATCTTTGCTGGTTCTCTGCAACTATTGCTCCCCTGTATTCTGTAAAATATAAGCTCTTAGAATCCGAGAAAAACAGCCTTGTTTTACAAGAGCTTTACAATGTGGAAAATGTGAATTTCACTGAAACTGTCTCTAGGACTCATTCTACAAAAGTTGCTTACTTTTTGAATATTTCCACTGTGCCACTTCGTACGCCCATTTACCCACTGATCCCGACACTAACTGGATAGGTTGCATGGCCCAGTGAATGAAGCCACCGCGCGGGCATGTTAAGAGGATGGATACAATGCCAGGCTTGCGGCCACCAGAGGTCAGCAATTATAAAAATATGTGACGTCAGGACCTGAATGCCAATTCTTTTGATCCTCTCTATATGCCTGCGCGGTGGCTTCAGGGCTGGCCAAGGAGCCATTGGGCTTTAACGTAATTATAAGATGAACAATTTGATTCCAAAACCTGATGAAATGTTGTTCAAACATGAAGGGTGTCCCTCCCTTTTTTATACCTTGAGTTTTAAGAATGTGAGTTCTTGCATTAATTATTTACTCTTATCCCCTTACAGTTGCTGTCACTTGCCCGAAAATGCTGAGATCCAAAACCTCGAAACAACGGCTAAAGAAATGTCACTGGGCAGCCAGCTCTTCATGAAATATATCCACAACTGGTGGATACTGCCAAAGATTTCATCACTCAGCACAGCTACGCTGCAGACCCCAAAAGAAGGACGTCAGTTGGCCGTGCTTGCAGAACCTCCATTCCTGCCCTCAAGAAACATCTACAGAAGGAGATTCCAGGCTTGTCCATCAGCAACTCAACCTGCAAACGACTCATGGTCGCACTGGACAAGAAGAGGAAGTCTGCAAAGGACTACAAGTGCCTTGTACCTGCAAAAGTGGCGGTGAAGAAAAATAACGAACGCACATTTCACATTGACGCCCACTACTGCAACTGCAGAGTTACATATTGGATGGAGTTTGCTGCGAAATTTGCCAACGAAGTGGCACTTCTGTCATGTGACTGCATGAATACAGTCCATATTGGAAAGACGGCGGTGAGTCGTTATCACCAGACCTCGCGATTCCACATTTTGAGTGATTTGCTGAACTACCCTGATCACGACTTTCCTCGTGGAGATGGATATTTAATTATGCCTTGTGGATCCATGGTCCTGCAGCAACAAAGTGATGACACTAATGGGACAGTAAAAGACAAACTTGGCTGTTGCCACCTACACACTTCAAGAACTGGACCAATCCACATTGTAAACAGAACTCAAAAGCATCACAAAATGACCATTCAGGAGCATATCAATGACCTCCTTCCCATTGATGACTGCGCATCCCAAGGTAGAACAGGAGTGGTACTAATCATGGATGGCGGTCCCGATTGGTGTGACTTCTTTTCCTGTCCCGACTTCTTAAACGGATCAATCTCGATTTCGTCTGCATGATGAAATATGCGCCCAAGAATTCTGCTCTGAACCCGATAGAACACGGTTAGGCCCCGCTTAGCAGAATGCTGACATCAGTCAGGCTAAGGAGCACCCTGGAGGATAAGACCGAGTCACTGAGTACGCAGCGGGGACTGTCGGACAGCGAACGAAGGGAAAAGGAGTACGCAGTATTTGACAATGCCATGAGGGAATTGAACACGTTTTGGGATGGCCAGCACTTCAACGGACATCCAATTTCAAGTTCATGTCAACCTTGCAACACTCAGTCTACACCATATGATGATTATGGTGATATCCATCCCATTCTCTCCACGGGATCCAAGGCAAAATGCATTGAAAACAGGGTCCTACACCAGGAAATGAAGTTTGCGATAAAGCATGTCTACAAACGGCCGTGGGAACTCTCACTTGTAAAGTGTAAAGAGCCTGACTGTACGTTCTGTATCGCACATCCCGTGGATGTGGTATTTTGCTACTCCCCGAACAGTCACCGAGTGAATACGGCATTGGCCACTATAAGACTTACC
Source organism: Acanthaster planci (assembly GCF_054643075.1). Lineage (NCBI taxonomy): Eukaryota > Metazoa > Echinodermata > Asteroidea > Valvatida > Acanthasteridae > Acanthaster > Acanthaster planci. Next base: position 7,518,604 of record NC_141789.1, read on the forward strand.
TTGAAGTGTCCAATTCAATGGCTGATGTCCAGACGCAGGAGACAATGCCGTCGTGAGTGGCCAAGGGTCTAGGGAAATGCCCACATTGTCAGTGCTGTTTTTTTGTCGAAGCAGGACAAAAAGAGACACTTGAGCATATTTCATTCCTAAAGGAAACTGCTACGTTTAAAGCAAGGTCCACTACCAATTTTTGCCGCTCAGATTCCATGCCTTCAATCTACGTCCTCATAAAGAACCCAATATAAATTAATATTCAATCATAAAAATGGAAGGCTTAGGGTAAGTTACAAATAAATAAAACTGCAGTGATTTTAAACTAATGCTAAGATAATTGTAAATGGATATTTTGCCCATTGCTCATGGCGTATTTCTTAACGCTTCCACGAGGAAGCAACTAGCAACCATCTTGGACGACAAAAATAATATGCCTGTGTCTGCCTGCAGTATATCAGTAATATTATTGAAGTCCTTGAAGAATGAAAAGAGTGCACCATCCGAAATCTTTGCCCCTCACAATCCAACGAAAGATGTTCTGGTATTACGTAAATCTGGCATTCTAAATGAAAATTAGAATAAATGAAAATTAACGGAAATTAAAAATCAACCAGGGATGCAAAATTCCCGCATTTAATTATTTTGCAAGCTCGAAGTGTGAGAGTTTTGATACGAGTTTCTTCAGAAAATAAGCTACATGATTACACTAGTAAATATTGTGATGAAATGACAGTGAATGCAATTATTATAATTCCATGTGGATTTGATGTTATACAAAATGGCTTGTCTATTGTATATTTCTCATCACTCTTATTTACCAGTGATTTTCCGAAAAGCAAAAGCCCTATGGTTGAGCCATCTGAAAGAATATAATTATGACACCTATTTAATTTGCAAGCTCAAAGTGTTAGGGTTTGATAAGATTTTCTTCAGAAAATAAGCTACTTAATTACACTTGTAAATATTGTGATGAAAAAACAGTGAATACACTTATAATTCCATGACTTGTTTATTTCTCCCACTTTTATTTACTATTGAGTTTTCTTAATAGCAACAGCTAGCAATCTGACAAATTTGAAGTATCATCTCAGTCCTCGACGAAGTGCCTGCAAAATAAAGAAAGATAGGTTAGTATCAAACGAATTTGTTGCATTTATGAACTCCCACGTATAATTGTAGAAGTACTGGTACAACTAAAACTGAAACAAGAAAGTCTACATGTAACGAGATGAACGCTGTGTTTGTTGGTAAACAAACACTGAGCTTTTTCGGCTTTTTGTGTAAATGCTGGTTGTGTGTTTGAAAGATATAGATGATTTGTGTTTATTTATGAATGAGACCATAGATGGTGAGGTTTGTGGCATATCTGTGCAAGTTTGCTGCATTTTCTATGTGTACAAAGTCTATGGGGGAAATTGAATATTCAAAATTCAATTAAAAATCATGTGATGATGTCATTGTGACGTCATTCATTTTTGTGTAAACCTTCCATCAGGGTCTTTGTTGGCTATCACTTTGTCCATGATCAAACATGGCAGAGTTACCAAAATCATGGCTCGAAAACGTGTACAAAGTCAACGGGCCATAAACTCGTTTGCAGAAACAGTGCTCCTTTAATTTCATGTCACATGATTTCCCTTATTGAAGAATTTTTACGAAATATTACTTCATATTGGAACTGTTAGGCAAATAACACACAAAGGTACCCGATTTCTCTTTCGTTCTTATAGTACTCCTCAGCTGAAGTAAAAGACTACTCATTCACTTGTGTTAATTAGAAAAACGTGTACAAAACATTGGGGGAAAAATAAAATATTCAAAAATCAATATAAAATAAGGAGAAGACATCATCATGACGTCAGCCCTTTCCAATAAATCTTGCCTCAGGGTCTTTGTTTGCTATCACTTTGGCAACGATCAAACATCTTCAAGTTACCAAAATTGTCGCTGGAAAACGTGTACAAAGTCAATGGGTCGTACACTCGTTTGCAGAAACACTGCTCTTTAAGGTCCATGTCATGTGATTTGCGCTTAAACTGAACAATTTTTATGAATTATTACTTCGTATTCAAACTCTTCGCCATATTTCAAATCAAATTACACAGCGTAAAGTACCTGATTTCCATTTCGTTCCTATAGTAATCTTGCGCCGAAGTAGAGGACTACCCGTCCACTCACGTTAATTAGATAAACGTGTAAAAAAACTTATGGGGCAAAATAAAATATTCAAAAATCAATATACAATAAGGTGATGACGTCATCTGTTTGCAATAAATCTCGCATCAGGGTCTTTGTGGGCTATCACTTTGGGAACGATCAAACATTGCAAAGTTACCAAAATTCTGGCTCGAAAATGTGTACAAAATCAACGGGCTAGAAACACGTGTGCAGGAAAACTGCTCCTTTAATTTTATGTCATGTGATTTTTGTCTAAACTGGAAAAAATTATGGGCTGATTTTGATGTGTCAGTTGAAGCAATGCATGATTCCATTGTGCAAATAAGAGAGAAGCGGAAAGAAACACTGCAAGGTAATAATATTTGAAATTTAGAACAGGCTACAAGATGTGCTTTTATAAATGGTACATTAACCACTACCAGCCTGGGACTCCGAAATCAGAGCTGTATGGTTTATATGTGTGGCCGGGGTCTCCAAACTCGGATAAAGGAAACAGGGTCCTGTAACAAAAGACCGTACTCCAAACAAAAGACCAGGCCGCTGGGCATTACAGGCATTTTTCACTGTCAAAAGTGGTGATAATCCAGCGTTATTTTGAAACTGTATACCACGGTTTGGGGCACTGAGAGCAAGCGCATTACCACCGGGGACAAAAGCGCTCCACCACCGCAGCGATGAGCCACACAGCACCGCTGCACGCTAATCTGGCCCCTATTGAAAAGAGGTCAGCTGTGCACTAAGCCAGGTTCGTGAACAAAAGACAGTTGTATAACACCGCGCAATCTGGGCTCTGTTTACAAGGCTGCAGGCCTGGCTGAAATACTCAAGCGTCAATGAAGGTCATCTATCAATTTAGAGTAGTGCCTACAGATTACTCTGTGTGGCTATAAACGACCGTTAAAAGGAATGATGAATTTTTGAAGGATTTTGAAAACGGAAAAAATGATAGTCATGCCGGCCCAGCATCATCAACGTTGAAAAATGCCCCGGCACGAAGTGGTTAATAGAGATGAAATGATCGTTTTAACTCTTTTTTGTTCCATTTTACTGTTACAGAGATGGTCATCTCTGAGGCCGAGGCAAACTCCTAAGCCACAAAGAGCTTAAACACAGGGAGTCAGCATCAAGTGAAGAAAAAGAAGACCAAATTCCAGCTAAGGTGTCGCGTCTACTGGCCAAGTACATGTACTGTAGACACAGAAATAAAAGTGGAGCACTGGGCGAGAGGGAGTCAGCTAGTAGACAGTTTGCAAGGTATTTGGAAGCTGTGTCTAACCCGACTGTGTTACCACTAGTGCTCTGCAGTTCTGGCAGGAAATGGCCAAGAGACTTCCATCATTGTTCCAACTGGCTTACAAGGTGCTTGTAGTCCCAGTGGACAGGATGACAGAGGCTGGCGAACAAAATCTGTAAAACAGAGGGCAGGAAGGGACAAAGGTAAGAAAGGTAGAGACTCGTCCACTTAATAAAAAAAATGGGGGTGTCCTTAAATTGACAATCTCTACACACTCCCCCGCAAAATCAAATGTTGTCTCAACATTTATGTAACTAGATTACACATACAAGTACCAAAGTCCTACATTCAGTTAATCAGAGGAACAGTTCATTTTGTGTTCATCCATCGTGCATAATCCATGCAGAGGTCACACGTTCTTCCTCCACATGACAGTCATTAGGGTCAATGGGGTCATGATTTCCATCTCTCCTCACCACACAACTTTGAACGTCAGTTCAGATGCCGGAGGAACACGAACTTGATAAAAAGCACAGTACGTCTGTCCCATGACCTCATGCACTAACCTTGAAGCAGGAGAAGGTGTTCTCCTCATGTCCATGGGCGGTGCATCGTAGGTCTCCTCTTTTCACTGCGCAGTGGTTGAGCTGTCACAAGCGCTGACTTCAGTCTTCTCGGTTTGGTACTAACTTAACGAGTTGGTGGGACAGCCTATCGTTGCTGCTGGTGTGGGTTCATTGTGGGTGTTGTAACTCGAAGGGCGTGTGGCACATACATGTAAGGGTTGAACCATGGTAATCTTGGGCTCCTCCAGGGTGCAGGCAGCTGCTGGGCAGGCATTGTCCAAGGTGGTGGGAGTGGAGACCCTTGGATGGCCATTAAGTGAGGGTGTATGTGCTGCCATGATGGTTTCCCCCAAGTGGTTGTAGCTGAAGGTCATTGGGGGGTGCTGTTCTCTGCGTGGCCTCTCATCAGTTGGTTCTTGCTGGTCAGGAGGCTGTGGAGCATGGTCACCAACTGTCTGTTGTGTAGGATCGGCCTGCTGTTGATGGTCATCAGTCACTGCATCCTGGGTTGTCTCTGTGGAGGTAGGCAAGGTAGGACAGTCTTCTTGATGATCCATAGCTGTCAAACGTTCTCCGCCAACAGCTTCAAATTGATCCTCCACTGGGCTTTGAACAAGGTCTTCTACTTGTGTTGGTTCAAAGGGTACTGCTGCAGGATCCAGAGTCACCCGGTGCATGTGAGTACCGGAGGACTGCTGACTTTGAGTATGCGGAAGAAGGACCACAGGAGATTCCTCGTCGGAACTAGAGTCACCAGACCTGGGAGAAGAAATCTGGCAAGGTTGTCGATTGGAAGTCGCTTTGGGTGTACCTCTCCGCTAGGTGTTGCTCGGCTGTGGATCATTGTCCAGTGCTGTTGCAAGGCAAAAGGAGATTGCGGTGAAGGACTTGAAGTTTGCCGTTACCCTTTTCCCGACGGACTTCGTACACAGGGGAGTCAATTCCTTTTCTGCACACGACAACGTAGACATTGTCTTCCCAGTGAGAGACAAGCTTCCCAGGGCCCTCATGTCTGCCCACATTCCGGACCAGTACCCAATCTCCAGGTTGAAGGACAAAGCTGTAGGATTTACGATCATGGTATGTCTTCCCTCGCTGGGTGGACTTACCAGCTTGGAGTGCGGCTATGGAGTATGCCTCCTCCATTTGGGCTTTCCAGTTCCTCACAAACTGGTTGTGATCTGTGGTACCTGTTCCAGTATTTGGATTCAGGCCAAAGGCAAAACTGACTGGCAAGCGAGGAGATCTTCCGTACAGGAGGAAAAATTTGGCGTGCAGTTGTAGGCATGGACGACCTTAGGTAGAGACTCCTTCCAATTTGCCTTCTGTTCCTTGTTGAGCGTCTTTAGCATTGCCAGAAGAGTCCGGTTCAGTCTCTCGCATTGGCCGTTCCCTTTAGGGTGTTAGGGTGATGTTCTCAAACTTGCCACACCTGTTTGTTCTCAAATTTGCCGCCTTGATCATGGTGGATGCGGTGGGGATAGCCAAAGCGAAGGACAAAGTTGTTAAAGATCTTCTCAGCTGTGGTTCTACCAGACTTATCCCTGGTTGCATATGCTTGGGCAAATCTTGTGAAGTTATCGATTACCACCAAGATGTATTCATATCCCCCTTTACTTCTCTCCAGATGAAGGAAGTCAATGGAAATAACTTCAAAGGGGGCGGTAGTGGCAATTTTACCAAGGGGTTCTCGTGTCTGCTGGGCAGGTTTCCGGTCCTTGAGGCAGGGACATACCTTCATGCAGTACTTCTCCACGTCCCGCTGCATGTACGGCCAGAAAAAGCAGTCCCTGGCCAGGTCAAGGACACGCCCCGCACTGATGTGTCCCATGTTATCATGGAGCTCCATGTCGACCATTGGACGAAGCTGTGGTGGAACTATCACCTGGGTCTGGGATCCTTTCTTTCTGAGGAGAAGGCCATCCTCGAGACTAAGATAGGCCCAGTCACGTAACAAGGCAACTGTGTCTGGATGGTCCCGTGTTTGTTGCTTTCTGTGTGGCCACCGATCCTTCTGGACATAGGAGATCACACGGGCGACAGCCGGGTCCTCTTCTTGAGCTCGTTGGATGTCATCCCTACTGAGTATCTGGCCACTCGCAGTTGGTGTTGAGGATGGAGGGCTTATGGCAATGGTTGCAGCCCACGTGGTCATGCCGTTCCCTTAGGCTTGTATGGCATTGATGGTGGCGCCGAGATCTTTACAGGCCACTTCAGCTGTGCAGTCATCCATAAACTTTTCTACGTCCAGCAGTAACCTGGATAGTGTATCTGCATCAGCGTTGTTCCGGCCAGAACAGTACCTTATAGTGATATTTGAAATCGGCTAACTCAGCCACCCATCAATGCCCTGTGGCATTTAATCGAGCCGTGGAGATGATATAAGTCAAGAGATTGTTGTCTGTATAGACAGTGAACTCTGGTGAGTAGAAAAGGTAATCCCTGAACTTTTCCGTTATCGCCCATTTCAATGCCAGGAATTCAAGTTTCCTAGAGTGAAGGTGACAATTCCTCTCGCAAGACTGCGTGCTCGATACCCATAAGCGATGACTTGCATTTTCTCTTGTTGTCGCTGATATAGTACTGCTCCAAGTCCCTCGTTAGAGGCATCAGTATGTAAGACAAATGGCTCCTGGTAGTTGGGAAATGCCATGACAGGTGGTGACAAAAGGAAACCAAGGATCTTCTCCAGGATACATACTCTGATGATGGTCCTTCCAGTCCGGATCTTCTCCAGGATACTCTGATGATGGTCCTTCCAGTCCACTTTCTGTTTTGACAGCTTTTGTCCTGGCTTCATCTTGCCTTTGGTGTTTCCTCAGGTGTTTGTCCTCTGGCTGCCCTGCCCAACACCAGGTGTCACCTTCAGTAGGTCGTAAAGAGGTCTTAAGATACGTGAAAAATCTTGGATGTAACTGCAATAGTACCCAATTAGGCCAAGCAATTTTCTCACGTCTCCAATGGTGTCTGGTCTTCTCTCACTGAGGGATTTGATGGCAGCAATGTCAGATGGGTCTAACCGATGGCCCTCTGCTGACACAAGTCGGCCCAAGTAACGTACCTCTGATCGAAAGAGCTTGCACTTGTTAGGTCGTAACTTCACACCATGAGCTTGCAACCGCTTCAGGACCTGCCTTAGGTGATCAACGTGGTGTTGGAAGTTGTCACTAAAGACAACAAAATCGTTGAGGTAAGTCATCGCAATTTCCCCATTGAGGCCATCTAGGCAGGTTTCCATAAACCTGTGGAAGACTGCTGGGGCATTTGTGAGTCCAAAAGGAATTTGGACCCACTCGTAAAGTCCCGAAGGTGTGATAAAGGCTGTAAGGGTGGCGGCTTTCTTCAGTCATGAAACCCTGGTGGTAAGTTTTCCCCTGGTCAAGGACAGAAAACCAGTGGTTGCCCCCAGCTATCTAGCTCATCCTTGATCCGAGGGATTGGCTGACGATCAGGCATGGTCTTTTGATTCAAATCCCGGTTATCAATGCAGAGTTGAAGGCTGCCATCTTTTTTCCTTACGCAGACCACTGGAAATGATTATGGTGAGGTGGATTTAATAATCCAATCCCGGCTAATCAAGTCTGCCAGGTATGTGTGGACCTCTTGATACAGCGGGCGTGGCATGGACATGTACGTCTTCCGCACGGGTTCCTCATCACGCAGCTTGATTTTCATCTGAAGGTCATGTATGCAGCCTCAGTCAGTTTCATCTTTGGCGAATGCTGCCGATTCTTCTCGGAGTAGATTTTCTGCAGCAGCTCTCTGTGCTTGTGTCAAATGGCTCAGGTCCACCAGTGGTAGCCAATTGCTCTCCGATGATACACTTTTTATTACAGTGTGATGCTGGGCATCAGTTTTGGTAGGACATAGGGTCCATTTGTGGAACACTGAGGGTTCTATGGGATGTACTGAGTGGATCAATCGAAGGTGTCCCAGGAGACTCCGCCGACGCAATGTAATGTTTTGGCTTGTGGTGTTGGTCACTCTGATCGTTAAAATGGCTACCTGGAGTCAGGTTTACGACAGTCTTGTCCACTTGGAGACCTTCGGGCAACTGGCTTTCAACTGCAGGTTCAAAGAGTACTGTCATCTTTTCTGTCAGTCCTGTGTGTGTCTGGCACCGGATACCAGTGTTGCTGTGGCTGGGGATGGTTACATTGTTTCATCCGGACTTAATGATGCTGATCTCCTCCGGATTGTTGGTCTGGATCAAGTTGACCAACTTTTCAGCTTGGGTTAGCTCAATGCTTTTGATGGCCTCCCCCACTATGCTGCTTGCATCCCAACCGGAAAGTTTGACGACCATCGCTATTACGTTGCAACCTATGATAGGTTGCTGCAGCTGGTCATTGGTCACCAAGGCAGGAAAGGACAGCTGCAGCCAAGTCTTGGGTGTTTTCATCTGGATCTCCATCCCAACCCAACCTTCAAATGGAACTGTTGTACCATTGGCAGCTCGGAGATCAAGATTCTGCTCATACTGGACAAGCTCTGAAACTGGATGAATAACAATCTCAGGCAGGTTGTGGCGAAGCCAGGTGATGCTAACCAAGGAAATTTGGGCTCCAGTGTCCCACAACACAGTTGATGGAACGTCATTGAGGTATCAATCTATGGTGCAACGGTGACCCACAAGCTTGGTGATTTTGTGGTGATGCTGAGGCGAGATGTGACAGACGGTAGGCATTGAAGGGGATGTTACTTCTTTGAACTGGGACGTTTTTCTGGATCTGGCTACACTCTGTCCCCCGGGTGCAGCTGTCCATTGTTTCCCTGATGTGTGTTTCTGGCTTGACGGCAGCCCCGTGCAAAGTGTTCTGCTGATCCGCATCTGAAGCACTGGTCACAAGTTTCTCCTCTGCCGTTTTGCTGGCAGTCCTAGCATCCACGGCGCACACGTGCTTTTGACTTAGCCGCTGGTTAGGTTCTCCTGGGGTTGTCACTCAAGGATGCTTGGAGTGCTGCTACTTACTTAATCTTTTAGGCAAGGCAACTCAGCGATGCCATTCTTCAGATGATTAATCTCTGCTAGCAGCAGGCCTTGTTTTTGGGGGCTTACTTCTTGTCTGGGCCCACTTCCTGGACCTCACTGAGGGTTGCCAACTTCTTTTTCCTTTCTGCCTCAAGGCTTGAGCAGACATTAAGCTTCTCAAACAAGGCCTCGTCAGTTAGCTCGGGGTCATCCAGGTGTGGTGGGACTTCCATCTTGATGGCATCACTGCGCAGCTCCGTGAGCACGCTGTGTCAAAACATCTGCTGTACTATCTGTGTGGCTCATAGGACAATGGGGAGTTGGCCTCCTAGCTGGCAAAGATTATTTTTGACGCAGGTCAAGTGCAAGAAGCAGAAAAGCTTTTGGTGACTCCTTGGGTTCCTGTGTCAGTTGAGACAACTGTTTATACAGTTCAGTGGCCTCTTTCTCCTGGAAATGAGCAGGAAATATGCAAAGCAAACTGGGCAACGATAACTTGCTTCTCCCTTCCAGATAACTTCGTAGGGGGGAACCCGGGACAATAGCGCGAATCACTGCTCGGACAACATCCCGGTCCGAGTAACCCTTCTCCAATCCTGCCTCCAGCTGGTTAGCTAGGCTGACGAAAGTGAGGCGATCTGTCTGGCCAGGATCGCCAATTTGTGCAGAGATCTTAAATCCCTTGCTATCATCTGCACCATCTTTGTATCAGATTTCATAACAGCTGTTGGAGTGGGTGAAGTGGCAGCAATGGCTGTTGTGTCCGCTTTCGTTGGTGCGGGTTCCTCGGGGACTGGAGCGATGGGTGGCGTCTCCTCATGCGTTGTGGACGATGCGTCAATACCCTGCGAAAATTCAGCGATGCCCTCTAGAAGTCCTAGCCCCTCATCTGGCATCTCTTGAACTTCATCACTGCTCAAGTGATTGGTGATTTGTCTAAGAAGCCGTAGTCAGTTATCATTTTCCTTGAGTACCAGCTTCAGTTGTACTGCTACTTGCTCAAGCTTAGCCGTGGTGAGACAACTCAACTTGGTTGTCACCAACTCGTAAGCCTGCAAAGCATCCTCCATCTTTGCTGTGACAGGTGGGTCCTGTTGCCTAGCCTCGACTACTCTCTTGATCAGGTGACGTAAGGTACAACTTCCTCCACTCACCCGGTTCCTTGTGCGTCAGGTTCAGCCTCCTTCCACTGTTACAGCCGAGTAGGGCTCACCGGCTTATGCTGGAAACAACCGCTGGGTCCACATCACTGGATGAGCACAATGGCGCCTCTCTGCCCCAGGGTGGTGAGCCAGAGTGACATGCTCATCCCTCTTGTGCCTCCAAAATGTAATATGCGGACAGGGTGACTGAGGCTGGCGAAAAAAATCTGTAAAACAGGAAGGGACACCTTGAATGTTTGCACTGTTCAATTGCAAGGTTCTGCCACAAGTCATTTTAATGGATAAACTCAATCATGTGAATGATATCAAAAGAAAAGTTACTCTGAACTTTATGTACAAGGCTAGTGAATAGATTTATATTCAAAGACTTAGTCCTTTTCCATGCTTGGGTTAATGATCACTCTTAGGAATCCTATAAGTACACTATACACGGTAATACCTTTAAGAATTCCAGTGGCCAAAGCTCTTACACCTCTAAGAAATCATTCCTAGCCTGTCAATTGTCTTTTAAACAAAACAAAGAGGGAGGTTGTACACAACGAGCTAAACAACAGATTATCCCAGGCTAGCATGGACACTACCTTGCCTCAGGCTGTACTCTGCCTTGGAGGCTAGAGCAAACATCTAATAAACAACCCTTTGTCTCTTTCTTGGAAAACCACAAACCATGTGTGCCTACATGTGGCCTTACACTGTGCATGTCTTTGTGCACATGCATGTACATGTACCATGCTTTTACACTGGCATCAAATTTGTGCATATGTAATAAATTTACATTTGAACTTTCTTTAGTCTATTCTAAATTAGAGGATAGAAAGTAATATCAGCGATAATAAGAACAATTCTATACATTCTGAACTTTCTAGTAATTCAATCACTTCTGTAAAATAACTTGGATTTCACAGGTCTAATCCAAAGGAACATCCTCACTCTAGTTCATGTGTACTATGCAAGTTACACTTTGTTGGGAACTAGGATCATCACCATCTAAACTATTCTAAACTTTCCTCAAGTTTCAAACAAAGTTCACTTAAGTACAGTCTGAAGGAGGTGAAGGAATTCTCAAGGCAATGTGATAAACCATAAACAAGAACTTGATATCACCAGCAGAGATCCCTAAACAACATATCTGTTATCTATTCAAAGAACTGCATGAAACTTTAACAAGTACAGAATCTTAACACTACATTTCTATTGATTAGTTATGAGGTGTAAAATCAAGGAAATAAGTACATACCTGTAAAACAGAGGGCAGGAAGGGACACCTTGAGTGTTTGCACTGTTCACTTGCAAGGTTCTGCCACAAGTGACCAATACAGCCACACAAGGTCAGTACCCTCCTGTTCACTGCTTAGCCAGGCATCTTCCATTTCTATAAGAGGGGTGACTCAGTCAAATGCAAGAAAGGTAGAGATTTGTCCATTTCATAAAAAAAATGGGGGTGTCCTTAAATTGACACTCTCTACATCAGCTCCTGTGTAAAGGATCTTCAACAAGGGCAGAATCATCATGCGACCCCATGCGGTACGTTTATCAACAGACATCTTGTCCAATCTGATGTTCTTAAAATACAACAAGGGAGTCCTTTAAATTAATCAATTAATTAATATTTATTTATTTACACTCAACCAAATAAGAAGTAACAAACAACAACTTGGTTACAGTGAAAGAGTTTAAGGAAAGATTTGCAAGGAAAATCTACTGGAACGGGAATACAACCTGCAACCTCTACAAACTATGACATCAAGCCTCACATTGGCCGCATTCCCAATTCACCTGTAATTGAACATATTTTTTCAAGAAACAACTGCTGCAAGGCCGTAACATCACATTGAAAAAGTTTGTTAAATTTAAAAATATAAAGTCATCATGATGCATTAGCAATAACTTGTTCAACCTGCTGTTCCCATTTAGGATTGTTTTGAATCTTAACCCCAAGAAGCGTGAGTGATGAGAAAATTCAGTTGCACAATGTTAACTTTTAAATGTACAGGGGGAACCTGACCTTGCAAAAAATATAATACATATCAAACCATGCAAGTGCTGTTCCGCTGTCATTCTTTTTTGCCATTTTGATTTTTGATTTTTTTGCGGTTTTTGAACACAAGGTCTCAGATTTTCAGGTCTCGGTCTTGGCTCTAACTTCAAGGTCTCGGTCTCAGTCTTGGGCATCCAGGTCTCGAGTACAACACTGTTTGTAAGTAATTTAACTGCAGCTTTAATAACAAGCAGAACATGGAATGAATCAAGGGCACCACTGGCTCCGTAGGAAAAGCACAAACGGAAATAGAAGAGGCCACCTGTAGATACAATGTGCATTTGTCTTCAAATTATTTCTGTCTCCTTTGCAGCTGAAGCAACATAGTCTTTGCTCTCGGTCTATTTGTGGCTGTTCAACTTGATATTGTGATGTATGTTGAATATGGTTAGACGGTTTCTACGCCACAATAATTGATGTTAATTTTAAAGTGATAAAACCTTGTCTATTCATAGGCAGGGATTGCCTTCAAAATATTAAGGGCCGTTAATTCTGCACTGTGGAAAATTAGCGCAATGAGAAAGAGCCTTATGACTGCGTGATGTTGGAAATAGCGTATGGTGCCAAACATTTTACATGTACATACTGTAGCTAACTGGCACCTGTTAATTCTGTACCTTTATTGCCAGAGAGCGTGCCACTTGACTCTTGCTATTTTTGCTTGTTATGCACTATTTGTGGCCATGCCATGCTGTGAATTGTCATTTACCAGAAAACCCGAATTTAGCAACCTGAACTCCGGATTTCTGGCAGGTCCAACCAGGATTTAGAGGATCTCTTATCAGCTACTGTTATCGCCCTCAAGGGATTTTGTTAAAAGCTGAGTGCAAAACGGCAGCTGGGGCTTGACCTTCGCTTGACTGGGTGGTGAGTGGGCTTTGCCTATTGTTTTCTCAACAAACATCCAGTTTCATGATATGCTCAAAACTAGTGTGGCATTCCATTTTGACCATTTATGAAACCATATTTTCCCATTTTGATCGCTAAAATCGGTGCTCAAACGCCCGAGTTACGTTACATCTTTGCGCCTTGCAAGTGCATGAATAACACAATGCAATAGAAGGTGTTTCACGCGATGTATAATAAAATGAAACTGAAGTATACGAAAAATGGATGCTTAATTGCCTTTCTTCACATTCTGACTTAATTGTTCACAAATCCTCAATGAATCTCATAGGTCATTTATCCCAAAGTTTAAGTCGGACTATAGTTTCTCGACTATAGATGGCGCTGACGATGCCAAATACATTGGGTGCATGAATGAAGGATCAAAGTACAGTATACTTTCATATGAGAGCAGAAGGGCGAAAAACTACGGTTGAAAAATGGTCCCAAGTGCCCGAGAAAGTTGAGGGTTGCCACTTGAAAAATGGCTGCAATCGGACTTCGGAAAAATCACTTTTTTGGGGGGTGACTTTGTTTTGTGGGAATAATTAAAAATGTAATGGGTTAACCCACAAAAAATTGAAAAGAAATTGAAAGATAAATGACCAGACAAGAATTTCATTTGTGTTTCAGAAATCTCAGGGATGTTGGCGTGCATGCTATTGGGCCCTGAACGGTGCTGATTTTACACTGTTTTCAATGGGGCTTGAATTAGTGGACTGGGCCCTGTATGTGTGAGCAGAAGCAGTAACTACCAAGCTCCACTATACCTCGTGATAGTGTAGAGGATAGAGAAATTAGGCACCCCCCAAATTTAAATGGACCATTCCTAAAGTTATTTAGTGGCCCTACCCCTTGACTTATGGTAGAACCCAAAGGACAGGATGTTTGCTCTGTTGACTGTGCTGGTCACTTGAGGCACACCATTGCTTAAGTGAACACCATAGTCAGCAAGTGTCCTTTTCTGCCCTTTGTCCACAGGTGTGTTTCAAGTTCAATTCCTGTTTTATTGATTCTTTCCTACATTTTTTTGAGTTCTTTGTGTTACGTCAAGTATAGCTGTTTATGATAATAGTTTGGTATGTAAAGCTACAATTTTATTGCCTCTATTCTTGTATTTGTTTGGCAATGGACTACTTGATGTTGGATCCAAAGTATATAAGGTTTTATATAAGGTTTCCTACACCCTGTACTGACAAGAATACAATGCCATAGGAAGTGTGACAAATGCACCAGGAGGATCACTCCTAGTGAGTAATTCTAGGTGAATTATATATCCTTGATATAAATACAAATCTCTGTTTAATTCAAAGTATCAGAATTAAAAACTTGAGGCAGACCATTACTTAAGTGAACACCACAATCAGCAAGTGTCCTTTTGTGCCCTTTGTCCCCAGTCGAAGATATTGATTCCAGTTTTATCTACTTGACACCCCCCACGGGGGTACTACAATAGCACACATTTCACTGTAAATTTGCGGCTGGAAATAAAGTTAGTAAATTTTCACTTTTGCTGATAGAAGGCTTAGTGAACTGGTGCAGAGCATGTTAAGTTCGTATGTCATGCATTATCGCACGGTTTGCATCGTTTTGTGCGGGCTTTCAAACAAATTTTTCATTACCAGCACACTGTCGTAGAAGTTAGTACCTTAATACTTCTACACAAACACCCCTTGCACAAGGGGTTTGTGCACAAATCCTGTCAGACCTCAAGTATCCACTCCTAACCACGTTCAATTAACTCGGCAGTCACAGGGGAGTTCAGAGTCAGTGACTGCTGAAACCGCAGGGTATGCTGAACACACTATAAAAGTATACACTACATGTGTTTATGCATGCTCACAGTGCACATTGATTATGTCGGTGACCAGGATGGTACCAGAAGGCTGTTTCAACCTCTTCTCGTTTTAACCCTCCACTTTTCTGTCGGTTGTAAAAAAATGTAAATGCAGGATGTTTCGTCATGGGTGTGGACAGTTACTGTTGAATAAACTTCATGCAGCGGTAATTTTTTGCCAACATTTCACCAGCTTGATTGCCCAAACCTTGTTTGTCACAACTCGTCCTGTTTGTTTTCGTTTAAATGTGTTTATAAATTTACAAACCCTGATCACAGAAATTTATGAACATTATAACGCCAACTTTATTAGTTCCTTACCTCATTATGTTGTATACTTTATGCTTCAACAAAAGCTGTTTCCTTTGTGGAATTTGCTCACTTCGGAAAGGGTTACAGTTTGCAACAATGATCTAAGCTTCATGACTGTCTTTCGTGTTATTGAGTTCAGCTATAGCAGATCAATGGGCATAATAATTGTTTGAAAATGTCATTACTTTTCCATGGACGACTGGAATTACTGGTGTAATAAAAATTTCGATGCGGAGCCCATAAATGGATCAACACTCACATTCCTTGATCAAGATCGAAGACGACGCAAAAAAAAGTTGGAACCATTTGACACTTTGAGAATCAAGGACTTGTTGCAAGGTAAAATTTTTTTATTTAGGCAAGGAGACCACCAAAGACGAGCAATATCACTGACGGCCTTTCTAAGTTTGTTGTTTGGAGGTAATTCCCTCCGGAATGATAGCAGCGTTGCAGAGTCAGAAGACGTTAAACAACGTAGAAATGCTGTAAAATCAAGATGTATACGTCTTCTTTCATTTTCAAAAGAGCCAGCAGGTAGACACTTAAAAAGCAACCACGAGACACGCCAATGAATGATACAGCAGCCAAAAATTACACTACGCCTAACATACAAAATGAGCAAGAACAGCAAGGTAGAAATGAGACTGATCAGCTGGTCACCTCCGGACAGGAGAAGCACGTGATGGTGAGCAGCCCGCAAGAGAATTCCCTGACAATAATCCCCTGCTTGCAGAAAAAGAACATAATCCAGACATTCTTGACAGCTACAGAGTTCCAAGTTGGAAATGGTACACTTCCACATCACATCAGAAAGCGAGGCGCAGAGAGGAAAAGCAACAAGTCATTGCATAAGACAGTTACCAGTATTGAAAAAAAATGTGACAACCCAGATCCCCGAAACTGTGACTGCGGATCCAGAGAAATTGCCAAAAGATTAAGACAGTAGAGGGAGAGTGTCATGGGCATTGCACGCGACATTAATTTTGGTGAGAAAGAATATTTTTTTACTACGTATGGCTTTTGACTGTAGTCTGCAGAAAGGGGAAATAAATGAAAACGTGGCTGCTTGGAATGGCCTTCACGAAAGGAGACATAATTTCTATGTTGAAGATGATAGAATTGAGAGATGGATTTTCTCTGTATGATGACATTGTCCAGGTTAACTCTGCACGGCATTTCCATGTTTCCATGGAAATAATCAAGCATCTCCGACAACTATTGCCTGGTTTCTTTGCTCCTAGAAGACAAACTGCCACTGTGAAAGCTGAGATGAATGCAAGAGTTACCTATTCATCATTCTAAGCACAGAGGCAGTGTTGCATCTTGTTTCAAACTTACATGTATGTACTGATTGGAGGGTTGAGTATTGACAGGACACGCTAGAACAATTTCTTGTCGCAAGTAAAAATATGCTAAGCTGGTAAAACAACGCAGGATAATAAAAGCATGTGTAGAAATGGAAAAATAAGCCAAGGGATATGACCCAACATGCATCGGTGAATTCAAACAATACTACTTATCAATTCCCCACTTGACTGATCGTGTTCATGCACGGTGGTAATGTTTGCTAATAAATAAATGAATAAGAGTGGGTTTCGGCTCAGTAATTTAAAACCCACACTTTCTTTAATAGAAACCCTTATTTCGTGCGATGGGCTGTGTACAAACATAAGGATAACAAAAGAAAAATGCTGAAATTAAAATTTCATTAAATACATTTCGATGGAACGTTGAATATCAGTATGCATGCAACAATTGAATTACAAGTTCACTTTTGCTGTTCTATATTGATGTAATACCGATAATTTTCAGTATTTGGCAAAGGTAAATTTTAAGTGAAGTTTATTAAATCGTTTTCCAAGTAACAACATTAAAGTTCATGCTGGCGATTACAACTACGGACATTTTGAAACCATCTTTTTATCTAAGATGTTATAGCAGCCTCATTATATCTCCTTTATATCAGAGGTATATTTAGTATTATTTTCATTTGTAGAAATGAATGTAACGTTAGAAATAATTGCGACGAAAAGGGTACTTCTACAGGTTCAATCGAATTGTCACCTCATATTAGGCATGAGCCCCCTACTGAATAGAATGAAAATTCCACTTCCCCTTTCTTCCACCGGCAACCAGCTGTCTGACACGATTAATCCGGCGAGACATTTCGCATCCCTTTCTCAGCCCACTCGCATCCCCTTTTTTACCGGCAGCCAGCCCAGTCTGACACGGTCAATCCTGCAAGGCAATTCGCATCCCTTTCTCAGCCCACTCGCATCCCCTTTTGTCACCGGCAACCAGCCCCGTCTGATACGATTAATCCGGCGAGGCAATTCGCATCCCTTTCTCAGCCCATTTGCATCCCCTTTTTCACCGGCAACCACACTTCAACACAATTAAATGGAAAACTGTGACTTCAAAACTGTCCACAATTAAAGGAAGCCTTAATTTCTTGAAATTGGGGACTCGGTCAACTGAGTCCTATTCCAAATATATAATTCGGAACATTGTTTTGCAAGAAAAATCCCATATAGATTCCATAAATAAGGTCTTTGGAATGAATGGAAACCGAATATCAGGAGTTGTACAAGAGGGAAAACCATGTGATAAATGAGAGCTTGAGATGTCAAAATGTAACAAATTTGACTGCCAGTTTTAGTCCTAGTCCTTTGTAATTACAGTCTTCAATCGTCATTGCAAGATCCTAATGGAATGGTCTTCTCGTACTGTAGCTCTGTGAATAAAATAAATCCCTCTTAATTCAGAACACTTTACATTAAAAGCTTATTTGATAAAATTTTGGACCCTTCATTAAAACCTTTGATTATACAAATACATAGTTGGGGGACGAATAACCGAGGCCCATACAGCTTTATAGAATTTATGTCCCCAGCGGATTTCAAATATTTGGGTATGGCAGAAACAGACCCTTTAGACGGCCTTTTGCGGCTTTTAGATAATTGATACAAGAAAAAGTTCACTTATATTCCAATCCACGAGACATGTGGGTTTGATTCTCTTTTTTCATGCAATGTACCGGTAGAGAGAGGTTGTTTAAAAAGTCTGTTTCCTGGCAAATTTTTCTTTCTTTCTTAGTTTAAATTAATTTCTTTCTTTGCGTAGTAATTTTTTGGAAATGTCTTGAAAAGAGTATATATTATAAATCAATGCCACACCATGTACTATGGGGCAATGTTCATGATAAACATAGTACATAAAATCGTCAAACTCAGAATAGCATATTAAAATCATTTTACAAATCAACTTTTTTGCTCATCACAAAAAAAGTGTGGGATGATTCCATGGCCCATCATTCCACCACCAAAGGTGGGGGGATACATAACCTACCCCCTCAGGATTTGTGTAAATGAGAAAAATAAATTATTGGCAACAGTACTTTCCAACATTACTTTAGTCTAATGCCAGCCCCCAGGAAATGCTGCGTCAATACTGTGGCGGTTTCCCCTCCGTAGTCCACGAACCCTTGGCTCGCCGGGCCACTCAGCCCGGTCGCGGCGCCACTCGCGCGTGATTTGGCCAGGGCCTGGATCCGTTTGGGCTGAAATATACCGCCCGTTACACCAAGGACAAGGGACTCTGAACGAAATGGCCCACCCGGCAAAGATATGTGTGATACCGTCTACCTCTAGCGGGTTTATTCACTTCCACTCACTTCCTCTATGCGTGAGGTACCCTAACTAACTAGTGTTAAACATTTACAAATGGCAAGGAGGGGGCACGAGGACCCATCGCGCACCCCTTCGCCCTGCCGAAATGCACTGTCGCAAAATTAAGTAAAGGTAGAATACCGGTTCATGTACTCACATGAATTAATTACAAACGTCCCGTCAGTACCCAATCCTTGTGCACAATCCAAGATGAACTAACAGTTTGGTCACAATCGTCCACACATTAACTAAATCCCGGTGCCAAAGTTGTGTTAGTCGATCCAATCTGAACTCCTCGGCAGCTCGGCTTAGACCGACTAATTTTCCCCTTTCTGACATTATTTAATTCCCTCCCCTGTTTTCCACAGTCTTGAAAACACCATCTTAGCACAAAGATGCAAAACAATGGTCCACAATACCCATTTGGACCTTTCTTCCATTTACTAATTTTTATCGTACTCCGGATATTGTCAAACTCTCCCTCCTTTTTCCATCATGGCAGTCTTATTAGTTCCGTTTCCCACTTTCTACAACATAATTTACTCACTAAAAACACGTTGTCAATCTCCTGACAGTTACCCCAATACCCCCTTTGTTCTATATCCCCCCGACCTGACACACTTGACAGCCCCCGGTTTCCAAACTCCCGGACCTAACCCGAAACCTAATTAAACGCATCACCGGTCAACCCCACTGCCATTCCTCTAGAGTTTAAAGGGTCACCAGACATTCGAGTTACAATACTATTGAGGTGACTTTACAACATTCTGTGCTGCTATGCACTGTTGCTATACCCATTTCACTTTGTTAACCAATCAACTATGGCGATTACCTGACCGCAAATAACGTGGGCTACTGCCCAAGGCCGCCTGCAACTCAACCCCCCCAGCTCTCGTTTTTAACAACAAAAACTGCAAAACCCAGTATAAAGAGTAAGTTAGGGCAGGATTAAGGTACCAACTTTTACGACAGTGTGCTGGTAATGTGGACATAAACTCATCGAGATGTCGGAGCAACACAAATGATTGTACAAGTGTCCAATGAGGTTCTGACTTGGCTACAGTTTTGAGACCGATTCTCAAGTCACAAATCCCCGGAAATGGACTTGTATTCAATACACCGTTTTGTTAGACGGGTAGGCGACACAATCTGCACTGGGGTCAGAATATCTGCAAGCTTGGATAGGCAATCTGCATTCTCGTGGTTAGATCATGTGGGAAATTGCCAACTAACTCTACAAACCTCAATATTTACAACTTTGGTATACCTATTGCTATGAATCAATTTTGCCTTCGGGAATTTCAAATAAAATGTGAACGTAATGAATTTTTGCACCACAAAGCAGTTATATTTCAAAATTTTCCCGGGGCCCTTGACATGAAGCGAATTTCTCTTTTAAAAATCCGGCCCTCTCTGCAACCAGGATTCCTAATCTACTATCAATTACGCCATCCATCAACACACTGCAAGTGGCCAATCCGACTTTCTGCTGGATCTACTTTTCCACAACCTCCACCGTGTGGACTTTCTTATTTCATCTGTACACACTGCCATTAGTTGTGATTGCGCCCTCTTGTGTTGGTGACCCCTGACCTCATTCTCGCTTTTTGTTTTACTCAATTTCCGTGTTTTGCCCGTGTGCATTAAACCTCCTCTATATCCAACAAGGCGGTTTCCCACTAGTGGTTCTTGTGTGTCCAGGGAAACTCTTTCGTATTACAACTTTTATTGTCCATTCCAACCATTTCATATTGCACAATGGCATCTACCCACTGTGCACCGAAGCAGTGGTGCTTGAGTGAAGTGGAGGCGAAAAATATCCTCGAGAATTGGCGACAGAACTTGAAATACATCCTCTCACTCCACCCAAACTTTGCTCCATACTTAGCTGCGTGTGGGGAAAGAAAACCAAAACTGCTCCCCTGCGGGACTTTGCTGATGACACAGATACAATCCCAGTTGATAAACGGAAGACCGCTCAGCAAAAAGTCACTATGCTTGTGTTGATGCTAGGACAGATAGCAAACTATTGCCCGGTGATTGCCCGCAACACAATACACTGTAATAAAAAACTCTACTTCCGTCCAATCCATAAGGCAAGCCATACGCCTTCATTATGGTTTAAAGTCAACTGGTGCCCATTTCATTGACTTCTCTGACATCCACCTCCGCCCAGAGGAATGACCTAAAGATCTGTACCAATGCCTCATGGCCTTTGTCGAGGACAATTTACTCTGCTCAGACAGTGGAATTTTCCATCACGGCTAACTGTTGTCAGAAGACAAGGAGCTCTCCCCCTCCTTAGAGAACTTTATCGTTCTGACATGGCTGCGACTGATTCATTCTGGTCTGCCTAAGTTAGTGAAACAGCGTTACGGCACCGAGCTCTGGTCACGCACACATCCATAAAACCACAACTGTCCCAAGCCCTGGATTCCCTCCTCGAAGATCTTTTTGCCTGAGACAATACCAAGGCCATGCGTGCTGCAGCCTCATGCCTACCACTGACACGTCCCTCTCCCTTGTAGTTCTGCCCCTATCGATGCCAACCACACCCCTCCTGCTCCCAGAAATCTTGCCCAATCTGCAAACAAGTCGGACGGAGTGATTCCAACCACTTCCTGAACGAGGGCCCCTACCTTCCCAAGCAGGACTGACGTTTCATCTTGAATGCACGTCCGATCCCAAATATCATTGATGACGGTCCAGATGACGAGCCCCACATCCTACATGAAGATGAGATTGGTGACACCAGCCACAACATACACACCTACTCCTCCTACTGGGTCAAGACAAGACAATCCCCATACTTAGACATCTTCTGTGGACACCACACTATTAGTGTCCTCATCGATACTGGTGCCACAGGAAACATGATAAGTGCAGCTCCTGCAAAGCGTATCGGGGCCCCCGTCAAAAAGAGCTCCCAATCAGCCCACCAAGCAGACGGTTCTTCCCCACTCACGTTGACGGGCGAGACGCAAATCACCTTCTCCTGTGACAGGCTCGAGTTCCTGTTCGAGGCCCTGGTGGTCTAGCACCTCGATGTCAATGCACTTTGTGTCATGCCCTTCATGGTAACAAATGACTTGGCTGTTTGACCTGCCAAAGACACTTTCGCCCTCGAACCCCGATCTTACACCCTTTGTGCCAACCTAACTGGCCCCGCCACCACCTGGCCACCCCCAGACATACCAATTGACAGTGTGGCTGGCAGAATCTGCATTCCTAACCTGACTGCAGAGCCATAGGTGCTGAAACGCCACAAACACTTTTGTCAAGTCTGCCCTGTGTTCCTGCCCAACAGGAAGATGCAACACGCAAGCATGACTCCTACCATGACAGTCCAATCACCCCCCACACTCCGACAAAGTCTTCCTCGACCCTGACAAAACTCTACCTGCAGAAGCTAGAGCTGCTTTCCAGTCCCTCAACCTTGTGTTTGATGAGATTTTTAACCCAGACTTCAGTGGCTAAAATGGTTGTGCTGGATGGTTTGAAGCCATTGTCAACATGGGCTCTGTTCAGCCCCCTCTACGCAAGGGTCGACTCCCACAGTACTTTAAGGACAAACTACAGGAGTTACAACAGCCGTACCTCAAGGAACAATCGAAGCCAATAATGGCATATCACAAGTCAGAGGTCAATCCAAAAGTAAAGATAAATTAATTACTATCCAACAGTTGCTTGTGCCACCACACCTGCATGTAGGACGTCCGATTCTTATTGATAGGATAATTCCAATTTTATTACAAAATTAACAAAGTCTTCACTTCTGCGAGTGATGCCAGACACAATACATATCTACTGTTCAGAATTCATGCAATCAGCCATGAATCACGAACCATTTACTTAGGGATGTGCAACTTAAGCTCAGAACTGGTTCAGTGCGTGTTACGGCTGCCACAATATCAAAGCAGAAATTCAATTAGATTATGTAACACTTTCTCTAATAATAAAACACATATTCCTGTCTACCACTGTTTTTTTGTAATATTTTAAGTCAGGGTACACCCTTTCTTAATATGCTGCTCAAGATATTTCATCCTATACATTCCGTGAAAAGTGTGCCACAAAATTGGGAATTTTGCCTCATTAAAACTTTGTCCGTGAAATCGATAAATGAAGAAGATTTAAGCACCGCATCGGCGCGTCCTCTCGGCACAACCACGGCTGGACTCTGCATGCTGCAACGCATGCCATATGGTCAAATGTTTTTTGAGAAAGTCAAGAGCGCCTGCAGGGGTAATAACAATCTGTAACACACGTGGAACCAAGGTCGCACGTGTATTTGCACTTGGGCCGCTCGCGGTTGCACATCCCTGGGTAAATGGTCCATGCATGAATGAAGTCTCTGATGTCTTTGGGCACCTCTCACATCTTATCAGCTTGAAACGGTACTCCAGCCTACTGTCTTTGGAAGTACATATATGGCGGACGGTCACTAGACAGCTCTCAGCTTTCTAGGCCCTCACAGTGTCAAGGACAATCCGTACGACCCTCGTCTCATCTCGAGAGCAGGCCGGACATCGGAGCAGGCCGTGATTACTGATCAAAATTGTTGACTCGTCTCCCTCAAGCCAGGTTGAAAACAAACATCAAGCAGAAAATTACTCGGTAGCCACTCTAGAAATTCTACTTTTTAGCAAGCTGCTGCCTACTACCAACCAGACTGCTTGTTATTACAATCTTAGAGCCTGGATTGCCCTAAAAAAGAAAAATCATGTCGCTGCAGCAGAGCCAAGTGACACACATCTATACAGATGGAATTCAAGGAGACACTGTCTCATTTCCCACCAATTCTCATCACCTGTACCACCCTTGGCATCTCATTTCCATCCCCTCAATCAAACTTAACATCATTTCCATTCACATTTAAACATACACTCATGAATCTACAAAAGACTATCCTGGGTGTGCAGAGAAAGCACAGATGTGTATTGTGTGTGTGGAGAAGATGCTCTCCCAAGCATTGTGTGGAAGGAAGCTGTATTGTTATCATGATCACTTAACCAAGGCTTGCAAGATCCAGCCTGTTATAAAGAAACTCATAGATCAGAACGAAAGGGTTGAACAAAATACAGTCGAATCTCGGTAATATGAGCTCAGGTAAGACGAGACTCCGGTTAAGACGAGTGTATTTGCCGGTCCCAACTGAATTAGGCACATTCCTATGAGAAAAAAAATCCATAATACGAACTCGCGTGTTACGAGCATTTCAGGGGCCCCAGCTGCATGCAAAAGTATTGTTATACGTCTAATTAGCACAAGCATTTTTGAAAGCAACTTGTCAATCAGTCAATCCATTGAATTCGTAAAGGCGCTTCTGTAATTGATTGTGTACAGCAGTAAAGCGCTGCAGTTTTCACTCAATTTTTCACCGAACCCACACATCGTTTCAAATTAAAACGTACAATACTCAATAATTTATTCGCCCTCTACTGGCCCATCCACACCACCAATAACTGGTTCCCGCCCTTTTTATGCGACAAGCGCAGCACCGATGTTGGTTACTACCTAAAATGTTAATGTACTTACATGTGTGCGTTGTATGACGATTTCATCATGGTGTGCTGGGGACGTAAAATGGCATCGGTCCAACCATGCATCCTCCAACTCGACTTGACCGGTTTCTCCGTTCTTGTAGTATGTTATTGTTCTTTATTTCAAGTCTTTGTTCATAAAAAGTACAGTTACATCTCACTTTCATAAACATAAACTGTTTTGAAATAAAATTCCAAACCACGCGTACGTGCATACAAAGTACATGTAGGCCTACATGTACGTACAGGAAGTTGTCCATGATGTACGCTGAACGATGCGGTTGATCAGTTACACATGCGACAAGTGGGACAGCAGCTTTCACGTGATATGAGGTCCTGATAATACGAGCTAATTTAGAAAGTCCCAAGGCCCTCGTATTAACGAGAGTTGACTATAAAATGGAAAGAAAACACATTTATTTATACTGTGGAGTACAACAGTCATAAAACAAGGAAAGTGTGGCCTTACTCTGACGAGGACACCATCATCAAAGAGCTGTCAAACACATAGTCCAAGAGGCAGAGAAAGGGATGAGACATCTCGTTAAAGCAAATCATCTTACATATGTTGAATGGGTGACTGTGTTCTGTCAGATAGCCTGTCTTGCACATGTCCCCCCACAAATTCCTGGTGCCCCCCAGGTGCCCCTCCCCCCTGAAAAAACGGGGGAATGGATATTGAATGAGGCTAATGACACAAGGCCCCTAAAAAAATACCACTGAAAGCTTGTGCTCCCCCATAAGATGCTGGTGCCCCTTTGTCCCCCTCCCCCACCAGTAAAGTCCTCGCTATACCACTGTGTGGGAAACGGAGACGCAGAGAGATCTGCAATGCTATGGTAGATGGGTTCTGGTGACGCTGGGTAGAATGCATCCACAAGCTATCACCATGATGCCAGAAGTGGCAACAGTCAGCTGAAAATGTACAGGTGGGTGACATTGTGCTTGCTATTGGTGAGGACGAGAAATGCAGTTCTTGCAAAATGGTGGAAGTTGTGAACACCTACCTAGGGAATGATGATCTTGTGAGAATCATTGACAACAGGTTTGCCGATGATACTAAGGTGAAGAGGCCGGTGATCCTTCTCATGAAAACATCAGAACTATCACACACTGAAGAACAGTAACTATGTTGTGAGTTACAAGGTATTTTGCCATTCCATCACCTTTGAGGGATGGGATTGGGTGCGTATCATAAGTCCGACGCCTCAAAAGTCTAAATTTGCGGAATTATGAGGCGTCAAAATAATGAGACATCGGATTTATGGGCAATTTTTTTTTCAACCTCATAGTTCCGATGTCTCAAAGGTCTGATGCCTCATAAATCTGACGTCGGACCAACGAGGTGCCAGACTTAATATGAGGTGTCAGTGCGATTGGCTGTGAAACATGGAGGAGTGCGGGCCACGGGCCACGTCGCCCGAGATTCAACTTTGTTCTTAACTTGTGCCCACGGCACTGACCCTGTTAGGAAAGCTAAATCAAACAGACTACCTACACACCTCGTACACTGGTACAGTTTTTTTTAATCCAAAATAACGTCATGTGTAAGAATGATGTATGATACTTCGCTTTATAAAAAAGCATTTTTTTTACAGTAATACTTTTGAAATCTTAAAAATATTTGAATGTTTCATAAATAGTACACCATACTTGACACCAGGAATCAGTCTTGTTCCTAGTGCCATCTTCATATGCTTGTAACTAGTGTCAAATCAAATGTTGGACTTTCGAGGCATCAGATTTTTTGAGGCATTGGATCTATGCCATGGGCCGGAAAAACGTTGGAACTTTTAAATGCATTTGTCAGACTTATGAGGCGTCGGACCTATGAGGCGTCGGACTTATGAAGCATCGGAATCGTGAGGTGTCGGACTTACAAGCTGATCCCATGGGATGTCATGACATTGCACGTTGTCCATTATGTCTGGTACAGAGTCCATTTATGTGCATCTCGCATAGAGACCAGCTTACCACGTGTCACATTTAACCTGTTTTTCTTTTTTTATTAAATGTACGCTGTTTTACAAGTGAATAAATTTTCCTGTAAAAAACAGTCTCTCGGTGTGTGTTTTATTTCCCTTATTCTCATTGGTAAATAGTTAAAGCCTCATGAATATTAAATTAAGTGTATCTTGATTTCACTGTGTTAGTTTAGTTCAGTAAGTCTGCCATAAGGATAGTTATGCAGAGTGGATGTGTGTGTTGTCCAGGGAATGCATCTTTTGTTCAATGCCATGGTTAGTCAAGTGTGAACATTTTTGCCAATTTTTCTTGGGGTGTAGTCCAGTCAGTCAGGAGTCAGAGCCAGCAGAAGAAGGATTTATATTGCAGAACCTCTAAAAATGTAAAATTTCGTTTTTAACCCTGTTGGCAAAA
The DNA here is from genome assembly GCF_054643075.1 of Acanthaster planci. Classification (NCBI taxonomy): domain Eukaryota; kingdom Metazoa; phylum Echinodermata; class Asteroidea; order Valvatida; family Acanthasteridae; genus Acanthaster; species Acanthaster planci. The sequence continues at coordinate 7,545,373 of NC_141789.1, forward strand.
TCTGGAAAAAGAAAAGCTTGTTGAGTTAAATCAAACCCTAAGACGAGCAGATTTCTGAACTGCCTGCAGTTATTTGTCAAGGCCTCTATCCATGGCACGTAATAACTGGTTTTGAAGCGGATTTAACTAAAAAGGGTACTTGGATCCTTTTGCTGTTTCACCTGACCCATGACAATCGTCAAAAGGGGCCTATGGCTACCATTCCTTCATGGCTAAGATGGAGTGACGTACAATTGTGGATTGCTGTTGGTGTAAAGGTTTTCAGTTTTGAATAATTTGAATATTTGATTCCTTGTTTTCAAAAATGCATTCTTAAAGCAAAGGCATTTGGTATTCTCCACACTTGCATGGTCTAGCCTTGTTAATCGCATATGCAAACTTGTCACAGTGCCGATTTCAGTACCCTTAACATCGGTCTAGTTTGTTCACTCATGTGTGTCAATAACATCACAAGCTGTATACCATTGCAAAGAGGGCATTCTGCCCTTTCTACAGATATATTTCTCTTTCCCATATATAAAGTAGTTTTGCTATTAGAGTAATTTTTATCTCGGTATACTGTTTATGTGGACACCCTGTAGTTGTACTGGAGTTAAGAGACCTTGGAACTTGTCGAAAACTGTGCTGAGAAAAAAGTCTTTCTTCAAGGGGAATCAATTTAATTCAAGTTTTTAAAGGAAACAAAAATGTAGAGTATTTTTTTCCATTTATTTTATGATTGTGTACGGTATATTTCTTCAACATGTATTTGTCCGAGGGAGTCATCAAAAGTGACCATGTGACACCACGCGCCACTTATGCACACTCACGAGGTCACAAAGTCACAAGTCTCATAACCTTCTGGATTCGGTTGATTTTCTCCTTCTTATATACTCTATATAAGGAATCATACACAGATGTTGAATGTTTTTTAGCATGAGATTGAACACCATTAATTATTATGAAATGAGGAAACTGCAACAATGTTTTCACCTTTGTGATTTTGTGGTACATTTGGGGTGCCCAATGCACCCTGACTATGGACATACCATGCATGCCAGAAAGCAGTAATTGGCCGGATGTTATAGCAGGGGCATTTCAAACTCCTTGTGTCCGTCTTCCATGATTGAATGTACCATTATGCCAGAACAATGTCAAAAGGCAGTCATAAAACATAACCTATCAGGGCTTATATACATTAATGTGAGTTAAACAAAATAAACAAATTGTGGATGAATGAATATTATACATATACTTACTTTCATTTATCCTACTAAGTTTTGGGCTGATGGTATGCTCTGGGGTCATAATCACTGGAAATAGTGGTCCCACATCTTGAACAAAGTCCTTCAAAAGAATAAGTGGCAACCGATATTTATAGGTACACATCTGCAATTTTATAGTCTTCCTATTAAAAAGTAGACTGTTCCACATCCCTTTCTAGTTAACTGCATTTAAAAGTGTGCTATACAATGCTTTTCTGGGCAATTGAATGTATTCTGCCTGTGATGTGCGAGTCTGGGAAGACACTTTTTAGCTTTTCTGTTCAAATTATCAACCCAAAATTTCATCATTAAAACACCTGTGCAAAAGGGTTGCAAATGGGCCTACTGCCAGCTAACATAACTTATACAACAATGAACACACCAGTTTTAGAAAAAAAAATCTTAAGAAAGCTAAACATGTGAACTATAGAGACCTTTTGTTGCAGAAAATAATTTCAATATTAAAATTTCTGCCCAGGACAACATTGGGGCAAAAATTCACTAATGTTCAGGCTGGATAAGGTAGGACAAAAGATACCAGAGCCCAGTTGGAGACTGCAATGATCTTGCCTCGAAGGTTGTTACTTTGTGTAGCCTATCACAGAGTGCATCAGCTACATATAGGATCCTTTCATAGAAAGAACAGCTCCATGATCAAGTCTGTCATACGCAGTGCAGCCTGATTCATCATGAACAACTTGCCTAAAAGAGAACAGCGTCAACGCCATGCCTAACAGACTGGCTTGGGAAACCTTCCAAAATCAAACGGCTTCCAAGTTAAACTAACGTAATGACTTATCTACCAGCTCAGTGGCATCTCTGACAATCAGCTTATAAATTCCCCTCAACTCATGCACTAGACAAGAGCTGGAAATTCCTGGTCCATTCATCAACTTTGCTTGGACTCTTTCCTAGACGAAATCCTTCCAAAAGGCCAATCATTCCGTAAGCCTCCAACTGTGAATGTGTATGCAAACTTAATCCCCTATTTGTTCGTGCACACACATACACATCCACACACACAAACATGTTTTTTGGGGCAATCGTGGACGTTCCTATTGTCCTCTTTTGTTCATACTTTAATTTCTTTGGAAGGCCTCTAATATGTTTTGTACATGTTTGGCAATCATGGACATATCGGGAATCGTGGACGGTCATTAATTCTTCTGTTTAACGTCCACGATTGTTTGGGAACATCAGTGCACCCACACGCTCACATAACATCTAAGAATATAGAGAGATCATATTGAACTTGGTAATTGTACACTGCCTGCAGTGTGGCAAATATTGTTCAATGGCAGGGCCTTGAAGAGTGGTAAAGTATGAAACTGTGAGAATTATCGCACAAATATTGCAAAATGACTCAATCTTCAAGAGACAGTACTTGTGGTGTGTAGCTGCATTTGAAGTCTGCGGATAAATCTTGCCATATTTCAAAAGTCTGGATTAAAGCAAAAAACAGTATTCAGTGTTGTGTAGATGCCTTCAGACTCCCTTTGTTTCGTCTGTGCATGGTCTCGATTACAGCACTGACAATACTGTCTATAACTGGTTAAACTGTAGTGAAAAAATTCATGCACATACCACTGTACATCATGTAGCAATTTGTGATTGACCAAAAAAAATGTTATGCACGATGTCCAAAAGATTTTAATCGGCGTGCCACGAGCCACTGCGAGCTGCTGCTGTGCCCCACAGCGTATTTTCCAGGTCATCTGTCTCCACTCTACATATGGCGCAGTGCAGTGCCCAGACCAGTCCCCAGCTCATTATTGTCAGGAAATGGAAAAATGTATAATTGTGTGGGTTCAAAATCTTATGTTTCTTATTCTGCTCCCCTCGTTCCAGGGATACTTTCCAACCTTATACAACCCAAAATGGAACTATCTGTAGTATGCAATTGTGGAGGTCATGATGTTTACCTCACTTCCTAACCCAGTCCATTGTTTTAGGGGAACTTTCCCACAGTCCTGACCAAGTATTTTTAGAAACAGAATGCCGGTTTTCATTCTTTGGGAGATTCATCAAATTGGAGGTTGCAGGTTGTTGGACCCTGGGAGAAAATCTGCTGATTAGCAGAGTTAAACAATGAACCTTCAAAGATTTGACCAATGGGGAAGCTTATATGTAAACCAAACTTTGAGGAAGGGTTGGTCAAACTTGCAAGTGACAAATCATAGTCTTGATGGAAATGTCCATCAAGAGACTATAACAGGCATTTAAGGGCCTATTTCGGGGTCAAAATTCAGTCTGCACCACCACCCAGCAGACCACTGGTCAACAGCCCGACACTCGAGTCTACACAGTAGCCATATGGGGTGAGTTGCTGTCCTTAGTAATCTACCTGTGTGTAACTTCATTTTTAAATTTATTTTGATTACTTAGTATAATAGACTGTGTTACTTCTGAAGTTGATGGACTTGTATTGTTAGCTTGTTTTTATGATCAATCACAATCATGGCATTCACATGAAGTTATTTTACAGTGTACTCTTCTCTCCATTTGTTCTGATTATCCCCTTGTTTGGCACACTTGATTCAACAATGTCCCAGTTTGTAATTAAGGATGATTGTACACCTTGTAAGGATAAATTTCTGTTCTATTATATAGCTCAAGTGGCATCTGTGTAGGAGAGAAGCCAAGTTAGCATATCCAGGTTAGCTCCAGAATTATATTGTATATTTACATTCCAAGCAGTTTCACACTCTGACTTTTGCAACTGTTTTTACATGATTTTGTATGCCAGATTGGAAAGTTAGTATATGCTCACCAACACAGATTAAGAGGTTTTACTTTTGTTCTAAGTCATTTTGATGTGTTGTGTGACAACTACCCAAAGAAAGTGTTGTGTAATTGGTCGCATTCCTTAAGTGGTCCAAAAGGTTTAACAGCTGTGTTTTGGTTATAACAATAACTCAAGGCTACACACTCCAACCACTGTGTATGACCCATGACTTTTTACTACCAGTGTGTTATTTGCACCATGCAGGTTGTGTGTAGTAAGTGTATTATCTACTGTACATGTAAGTAATTGTATTATTTTCCTAATATTACAGGGGTCCGTCGGCCTGTCGACCCATAGACCATCCAATCAGTCTGTTAACCCTATTTTATTGAGGAGAGCTTCAATAAATATTTTGTCAGTTGTAGAGTAAACAACACAGACAGTGTCGTCGTTCGTTAATCGCAGTCGTATCAGTGAGAACCTTGAGCTTGCGGCGCAGAAACCTATCCGGTAGCCCAGCCGGATAATACATTAACAATCCTTGTTGTGGGTTTACTATTGTTATGTTAATGAGTAGCATGAATAAGGAAATCCCTCTCTAACGCAAGGCTTGCCGCGGTGCGCCAATGTCCATTGTCAATTTTGGCCACAGAGCAAGTCCTGTAGAAGCAAGTCCCAAGTTCTAAGCAAGGGATGGTGGGAGGGAACCCAGAAAAGTGTCTGAGTTTTTGAAATGTAAGCTGATAGAAAGTTAAGCCTGAATTTTACAGTCTGAGTACAGTCATTATCCTACGTCTAGATCCGAAAACTATTCAGTCTGCCTTCAGCTCAAATAGATCTCAAAGTCCAGTGAAATGTGTTAAGTACCATGTGAGCCGGAGACACATGTACATTGTACTACAAAACTATTTCCTAAAGGTAAATTTTTAATTTTGGCAGAGGATCGACAACATTAATGACGACACTCTATTTCAAATAAATTCTCTGAAGAGCTTTCATTAAAACAAAGACTGACAGCCAACTGACTGAATAAAATGTATATTTCTGCGAGGTAATGGGGCCAATTGCCTTTTTAAGGAGCTGCGTCTGTTAATTGACAAGGCCTGTCTCAGCATTTCTTTTTATTTATAAACCTAGACTACGTGTGGTTTTTATTTTTCCCCGTCCCACCGCGTAATGATGCCAAGCATCCAACCCACTGAAATATTACTTCCCCAAGCAGCATTAATGTAAATCTGGATCACGTGTGGTTTTAATTCTTCCCTGCCCCATCACGTTCTCATTATTTTCATTCCACACCTTCAATCCACCAAAAATATTAATCCTCCCCATCTCAGTATTTCTTTATCCAAACCTGGATCACATGTGGTTTTAATCTTTTCCCTGCCCCACCACATATTCATTATTTTTATTCTGTGCATTCAACCTGCCAAAAATATTCCTCATTTCCATCTCAGCATTTCTTTAACCAAACTTGGATCACGTATGGTTATAATTTCTTCCCTGCTCCAATGGGAAAATATTCCGAGGCCACAGTCCAGTTAAATATTACTGAATCCAGCATCCATTATTTTAAATCTAGGAGAAAAATATTTTTGAGCGAAGTAAAAATATTTTGAGTCCTGAGAAAAAATTGGTAGTCTGGTGAAACATTCTTTAAAGTCCAGGGAAAATATCCATGACAAGGAAAACTACAGGGGAGGAGAAAATATACATGTACATGTATTGAGCTCTGTAAAATATTTTTGAGTGCTGGGATTACATATTCTGAGTCTTGAGAAAAAAGTTCTGAGTCTTGTGGACAAATTGATAGTCTGGTGAAACATTTGTTCTGATGCAGGGAAAAATATCGTGGGTCAGGAAGAAATATTGCAAGGCCAGAGAAAATTTTTGTAGATATTCCTAGGTCCGGCATATAATATTTTGAGTCTTTGGAAAACCTTCCGAGTCTGAGAAAAACAAAAACTTTTCAAAGTTTCTAAGTGTGAGAAAACATTCTAAGGCTAGCCAGAAAATTGAGCCCAGGAAAAAATATTTCCAAGGCGGAGGAATAAATTTCAGCATGGCCAAAACTGATACCCAATGAATATATTCGGGCCCTCTGGTAATTTAACTGGTTTTGTCTCCTCTCTACCTTTCTGTCAAAAGCGCCAACTACAGTAAGGGGAATGTAATCAATGATGTCATTGTAATTGCAGAATTTCATTTCCAGCCAATGGCTGACACTACCCTTAGTTGATAATTTGGGTATCAGGCTTCAACTTTTACAACCAATAATAAATAAGAATATGGTAATATTGCGATTGATTTCTTTTTCTCTCTATTTTATGTCTCAGCGATTAGAGCATTGACAGCTGAGCATGAAGGAAGATGGAAATGAGGAATATTTTTGGCAGATTGAATGCACAGAATAAAAATAATGAATATGTGGTGGGGCAGGGAAAAGATTAAAACCACATGTGATCCAGGTTTGGATAAAGAAATACTGAGATGGGGAGGATTAATATTTTTGGTGGATTGAAGGTGTGGAATGAAAATAATGAGAACGTGATGGGGCAGGGAAGAATTAAAACCACACGTGATCCAGATTTACATTAATGCTGCTTGGGGAAGTAATATTTCAGTGGGTTGGATGCTTGGCATCATTACGCGGTGGGACGGGGAAAAATAAAAACCACACGTAGTCTAGGTTTATAAATAAAAAGAAATGCTGAGACAGGCCTTGTCAATTAACAGATGCAGCTCCTTAAAAAGGCAATTGGCCCCATTACCTCGCAGAAATATACATTTTATTCAGTCAGTTGGCTGTCAGTCTTTGTTTTAATGAAAGCTCTTCAGAGAATTTATTTGAAATAGAGTGTCGTCATTAATGTTGTCGATCCTCTGCCAAAATTAAAAATTTACCTTTAGGAAATAGTTTTGTAGTACAATGTACATGTGTCTCCGGCTCACATGGTACTTAACACATTTCACTGGACTTTGAGATCTATTTGAGCTGAAGGCAGACTGAATAGTTTTCGGATCTGGATGTAGGATAATGACTGTACTCAGACTGTAAAATTCAGGCTTAACTTTCTATCAGCTTACATTTCAAAAACTCAGACACTTTTCTGGGTTCCCTCCCACCATCCCTTGCTTAGAACTTGGGACTTGCTTCTACAGGACTTGCTCTGTGGCCAAAATTGACAATGGACATTGGCGCACCGCGGCAAGCCTTGCGTTAGAGAGGGATTTCCTTATTCATGCTACTCATTAACATAACAATAGTAAACCCACAACAAGGATTGTTAATGTCGTATTATCTGGCTGGGCTGCCGGATAGGTTTCTGCGCCGCAAGCTCAAGGTTCTCACTGATACGACTACGATTAACGAACGACGACACTGTCTCTGTTGTTTACTCTACAACTGACAAAATATTTATTGAAGCTCTCCTCAATAAAATAGGGTTAACAGACTGATTGGATGGTCTATGGGTCGACAGGCCGACGGACGGATGGACCCCCGTAATACTAGGAAAATAATACAATTACTTACATGTACAGTAGATAATACACTTACTACACACAACCTGCATGGTGCAAATACTGCCCAATAATTGCCTGAAATAACTCTGAAATATAAAGCTAAATGCTTACCACTTTTCCCCTTCCCCACTGAGGTTACGATTACATCTGTGAGATGACTACATTCTTCATGTATGGTGTGACAGGATATTTTTTTCTTACATTTTAGTGAGCTTTAATTCCTCTGCATGGTCCCCCATATTTTCTATTAAGTAATGCAACAGATGGGGAGACTCTTCCAAGTAAACCTCACGAATAGGCAATTAGAAAGTTGGATATGCTGAAATGAACATGGAGATCCTTGGGGTTCAGCTCAACCAAGTGGGAGCACTGATCTCTTCATGTAACTCTGCATCCAGCTGTCAGAAGGACCTTCTAGGGTCTAATGTGTTGTGGGAGCTGATGCTCATAGTGGTGAACATCAGCTCATCGCTAATGTTCACCACTATGACTGGAACCAGTCCTCGTTTGGCTGTTGCGTATGTGTCAGCAACTGCTATTCCCCTTGGTAGGTTAGACTCCCCGTGGATGGCCTGGACTGCCACCACTTGTGTATCTACCTGTCTAGTGATGCAGGTGACAATCCGTGCAGTGTGAGCAGGTATGCACAGTGGTTCCCGGCCTCCAACCTTAGCGAATGATGCCTTGGCCTTATGTTGCTCCTCGAGGTCATATGTAAACAATGCACCAGCCCACTGCATTTCTCCCATCTCTTCAACTTTCTTCCTGTAGTGCCTCCCATGCTGCTCCTTCATGGCTGTGTCTAGCTCCCACAACACATTAGACCCTAGAAGGTTCTTCTGACAGCTGGATGCAGAGTTACATGAAGAGATCAGTGCTCCCACTTGGTTGAGCTGAACCCCAAGGATCTCCATGTTCATTTCAGCATATCCAACATAGGGAATGTCAAGGCCATTGGCCCCATAGACTGGCAACCATCTCCACACATCCTTTCGTATGGGCACACAAGCTTTCAGATGTTGGAAGAGGGTGTCCAGCAGAACAGTCACTTCACTTCCAGTATCCAAGATGAAGGGAATCTCCTTGCCATATACTAATATAGGGACTTCTGGACTGCTGGTGACTGCTCTGTCAAACACCTCCTGTCTCATTATACTTGTTGAGCCATCATTACCCTCCACCATTTGGCTCCTTACGATAGAGGGCTGGCATTTGGGGACTTCTTACTGATCTTTGGAGATGGATCCTGGGTGGCGGGCATGAAGGTTGTTGCACTGGTGGCTGGTGTAAAGGGAGCTGCTTCCACCCAGTCACTATGGGGTGTCGATGTCTGGCCACTGCTGGTTGGTCGATGGCCCTGTCCAGTTGGTCTTGGGTTGCATCCTCTTCCACTGGGGCAAACTCGTTTCACATGGCCCAACCCGCCGCATGAATAGCATGTCAGGCCACTGAATTTCTGCATGGCTCCCATGGATGGAACTGGCTGAGGGCCTTGTAGCACATGAGCCAACTGCTGGCAGAGCTTATCCACAGCTGCCTGGGTTGCTTGAAGCTGTTCTGCCTGTTGGTCCAGACGCTGGTGAAGTTGTCGATAGTCCGAACTTACACGAGCAGACACAGCCCCTGACACGGGCAGAGATGAGGTGTGGCAAAGTTCACGTCCTGGTGTTCCTGGACATACCCCCATACATCTCGTTGCAGTGAGTGATCAGCCAGGCCAGTAGTGAACCTCTCACACAAGATGGTGTCTTTGTTCTGCATCTGGGGACAGTCCTTGGGTGATGCCAGCTCTACCCGGCAGGGAGTTTCATGAGCTGCAGCGAATAATCTTGCAAAGATTCTCCCTGGCGCTGTTGTCTCCTGTAGAAGTCACTCCATATAGCCGATGGTGTCTCATGGCAAGCGTATGTTGTCAAAATCCAGTTAATGACATCCTCTGCCCTCGTTTGCATTTCTGGGAGGCAAAGCCTGACTTCATCTTGGGCATGTCCAGTTAGGTGGTCAAGAACAAGCTGAACACCCTTAGCACCAGTGAGGTCCTTTGTGAGCCTCCGCATGTCCTCTGCCCATTCAACAACCTCAGGGTTTCTCTCTGAACTGGGCCGTCCCGAAAGCTTGGTAGCCCTGTCCCTTGGCACCACAACAATCTTGGTAGCTTTCCCATTGCTCTCCACTTCCTCCAACTTTGATGTGAGGGCCTTGAGCTGTGATTGCAGCTCCTCCATTCTGCAACTGCTACTGCACCAACCTTTTTTTCTGAGAAAAAACCACCTGATCCTGTCTACGACGCTTTTGTGATGGCAAAATGTTCTTTTCTAGTGGCTACAATAAGTTTTTATTTACTCAGAATTTATAATTAGAAAAAAGGTTGGTACAGTAGCTACACGGAAACAAAGAAAAAAAAGAAGAAAAATCTGAAGTAAATTCTAAAATCGAATCAAAATGATGCACGTAATCAGTAGGCAAACTGCTATTACTCTGTAACGAAAACATAATATAGTTTCCCCAAAGTCATAACAGTGTACCTCATTGGGTACAGTTCTGGCAGATGAAAATGCAAAATCCTCAAACTTAATCTCCTTAACTACATGAGCTACATGTAGGCCTCTATCTTTACATCACACAAGATCTATAGTACCTGGCTCAGTTGCCTCTCCCTAAATAAACAATTCACTAGCCACTGCTGCACTGTCCAACACTGCAGTAGAAAAGACTAATACATACTAATGAGCAAGGAACAGGTGACAATAATTAAGCTTCCTGTCTGGTGTTCATAAACACTCTACAGGACATTGGAATGCACAACTGTCCCACCCACGGCATAGAGATGGTGTAGTGACCACATATCAATTATCGCCACAGTATGTCTATGCAGTATAGCTACTCAGCACCACAATATCGATATCATCGCTAAAAGTCTTTTGAGCAATACAATAAAACTAAGAGTTGGCTACATATAATTACACAACATTAAAGTTTCCACCTTAGTAAACAAGACTGGCAAACAACTATTCCTTAGCAAACATTAAGAGTTCTGCACGCATACATAAAGGAAATACAGAATAATTGAAATGGCATGACTTTTCATGATTTAATGCAAAGAAACATAAACTGTATCATTGCTGCTGGCAAAGAAAATCCTCTCTACTTTTTCAAGATCAAGATTTCGAGAAAATAATACTTCCACAGTGTGACATATTAAAATAACTTGACCCTTCACTTACACATAGGAAGTCAAACAGCAGAATAACTCAAACCAAAAATAACAATGTGATCCCAAGTCTTCCAAACACTAGAAACGTACTTTTACTTTGAAAGGACTCCAGTGCAGCTATATACATTGGACAAAACCAAAAGTCAATGCAAAAACTAGAAGTCAACGAATCCTAAGTCCTTTTTCAAGAAACTGGAAATTGTGAATGTAGCTAGAAACTTCCTGAGAAATCTTCACAGCAAAATATCTATTCTCTGGACCTTTTAGTATGCACTTAAAATACAATATGCAGTAAGAAGCTCCACCTAAGATATGGAAAAAAAATGTAAACTCACCTAAGAATCCTCACAGGAACTTTCTGAACATATATACAGTTGTAAGTTTAGGACTTGGTGCACTGGGTGTCACGATAGCCCAAGTAGAGAATACATGTGTGTGTGTCCATGTATTAGGCTATTATCCGAATGATGATGTGGCAAGATGAGCGACATTGACCAGTAGACCACACCACAGGAAATGGTCTGTGGTTTACCTAATTGCCTATTCGTGAGGTTTACTTGGAAGAGTCTCCCCATCTGTTGCATTACTTAATAGAAAATATGGGGGACCATGCAGAGGAATTAAAGCTCACTAAAATGTAAGAAAAAAATATCCTGTCACACCATACATGAAGAATGTAGTCATCTCACAGATGTAATCGTAACCTCAGTGGGGAAGGGGAAAAGTGGTAAGCATTTAGCTTTATATTTCAGAGTTATTTCAGGCAATTATTGGGATTAAGTTAGTGAATTTCTGCAGCAAGTTTGCATGTGTTATGCACAGGTTACGTTGGAATGCCATGCGAATTTACATGCGCATGGGTTCTCGAAATATATGTAAAGAACATTACTTTTTGGGATTCTCGTGGATTGGATTGTGGTCTGAGAGTCCTGCTTCTCTTCCACACATTCTTATTTATTTCTGTAGCCCTTTAGGCTGACTCTGATTATTATTTAGATAGCTGTGATAAATAACCTTTCAGAGAACACTACCTTAACCTTGAGAATGTGCATGTTTTTTGTAATGGCGTTATTGTAGTTTAATATACAGCGATGTGGTTTATGTTTTTACTGTTCTTGTTGACCGCATGCATGTTCATGGATGGGAGTCACAAGGAGTAAAGACCAAGAGTGACACGCCATAGACCTGTGCGTGTCCAACTTGACCCAATTCCACCCTGGAAATCCCACTGAGAATTTTCAACCATGGTTCAACAAACTGGGAGGGCAGTCAAAAGCGTACACAGATGCCAGGCGTCAGACCTCCTTAACAAATACAGAAATAATACACAGTAACAGAAAAATGTGTGGCATGTAGACTTTCTGTAAAAACTGATGAGCCAAAAGCCTTCTTGTGAGTGAGCAATTAATTGTGACAACTCCACAATTTTGTTTAACCTCTTGGACAACATTCAAAGGTGCTTTTTCCAACAGAAAGCAAACGCCTTTAATAGTGAAAATTGCTGGCATCAGATGAGTGTCTGATACTGTCGGCACGCCGCGGCTGGCAACAAGTACTCCGAATGTAGTAATCCGTGAAAGCATTGTGCAAATCTGTACCTTTAGTTATGCAGGATTCCCAAATAGGTCAGCAGTGCTGACCCTTGGCACTGTGGGGTGAGCCGCAGCATGCTGATTTTAATCTTTTTGACATCGTGCCTAAGTAATATACTCACAATGTAAGGCAAATTAGAAGGGTCAATAGCTCTCTCATCTTGAAATCGCATTACTCCAAAATCAGATTCCCTCATGTCAATTAATGGGTCTTGCAACGTACAAAATCCACTTGTCCTGTAAAACAGAAGGATCTAAAATTGACTTCAACAGTGAGTTTAAGCTTTGCCTTCAGACAGACTTGCATTTCATTCAGCCCACTGCCAGTATCAATGAAGTTTTGGTCTTTTCAAAGGCCTCTACTTCAAAACTTCATAAACACTTCCTTTTTTAAACCTTGATTTCTGTCAAACTCAGCAGACAGTCAGAATCTAAAGGTATATACTTAATCCAATCAGTAAGATGATGTTATCAAGTTACACAACACATTAAGTTTTCAGCAATTTTGGCAGACCAATATCTCTGCAGATGGGATTTCAAGCTATTCATGGTGACAGACAACTGAGGTGGAAGGCTTGCGGTAGCACCATGCAAGGATACAATCTCTTGTGAGTCTGTATGGTTCTGAAAAGAACAATGAGGAAACTAACGTTTCGGACAGTATGCTCTGTCCGTCGTCAGGAGACTGAAGAATGCTGACAGAGAGTGGGGCTTATAAGCTAACTGGGAGCACTGGAGTGTGACGGATCCTTCTGTGTAGTCAGGTGGAACAAGGATGCAGCTGGTGGATCCACCTGGGTACTGATGCATGTCAGTTGGTCATGGGCTGTGGCGGGGGAAGGTTACCTGGGTATAGGAGACCCATGGGCGGGGGGGGGGGGAAGGGAGGGCTAGGGTATAGAGGACCCATCAGACCGGGAGGTGAGCAGGGGCTGCCAGATGTCGCTGATGGAGAAGCCGATGTCTTGAGGCACTGTGGGATGTTTGGAGATTTCAGGCCACAGCCCATGACCTACTGACATGCATCAGTACCCAGGTGGATCCACCAGCTACATTGTCATTCCACCTGACTACACAGAAGGATCCATCACTCTCCAGTGCTCCCAGTTAGCTTATAAGCCCCACTCTCTGTCAGCATCTCTTTAGTCTCCTGACAACGGACAGAGCATACTGTCCAAAACATTGAGTTTCCTCGCCGTTCTTTTCAGAACCATACAGACTCACAAAAGAGATCGTATCCTTGCATAGTGCTACCGCAAGCCTTCCACCTTAATATCTCTGCAGCTAAAAACCTTCATTGGGTGAGACTTATATGTATATGTACATGCATCTCCTTATGTAGTTGCCCCCAATATTGTTTTCCGTCAAGTTACCTTATTTTGTTTGCCTTACGTCATTTATTATTGCTGCGTCATTTGAAAACTCTGGTAGTTATTGTGAAAAACCTCTGTCATGATGTTTTAAAGCAGTACCCTACTCCAACATGTGTTAACATTCCCTTGATGTGGATTATGTGTGCACTGTCTTGGGCTAAAAACAAATGAAATCAAAGGAAAACCTTGCTATACTTTTGCATCCGGATCTTTGCCAAGTCTGTCCCTTCCTCAGTGGCTTGCAGTATCTGTTTAGCTGAAGCAAATCGCATGTATAGATCTCGAACTTCAACTGTTTTTGAAAGAAAAAGAAAAACCAATAGTGACATTCAAAAACAAAAAGAACTGACTTATGTCTTCATGGCATTATCAAATGTAAATAATCAAATTATTCATAAGTAGCAAATTGGCAATGGATTGCTTCCTGTGTTCATTTTAGGTGTTGTGCAGAAAGGATAGCATTACCGTAGATAATAGCTTCCTGCACTGTGTTTACCCTACCTGTACATGTACAGGTACATACTGTGGTGCACCTGCGAACCTCGATGGTGAAACTCTAGCGCCCCTATGTTTTACTTATTCTCATTGCCTTGCATTCCCAGGGTCTCTTATTTAGCTCAGCTATGCACAGAGAAATGTAGCAAAAATTCTAATTTTGAATTAAGTTATTCATGCTGCATTCTGGTGTGATCGCGTGTTGCTTCACTCTTTTGTCTTTGTGTTATCTCTGCTCAGTTTGGCATGTTGGAAATTCTAGCTGGTGGATTGAGTTGTAGCATTGTGGCCCATCACCCCTATGTCTGAACCATTTGCCAGGTGAGACACCCCCATGTCCCTCGCCACTCTGATCCTGCTAACTAGCCCGGTCCTCTCTGTCTTTAAGCTGAGCCAATGGTGCATAGTGTAGGGATTCAATCATTGCACTCATCACAATGCAGCATTAGCGGCAGTGCAGTTGGACCAAACATGTACCACTAGCCCTGTCCAGCTGTTGCTTGTCACCATGATGGCCCGGAACAGCTTCAACCACAGCCAGATCAGTCTGAATGGTGAGATGTGCAATACACCCTACCGTAACCATTCTGTTTGGAATTTCCAATGGTTCTGCCAAGCTCCAGTTTAGTTACACACAACTGCACCTCGTTAACTTTGCATCTCATGTGTTGCACCCAGTGTTGTAGTGCTCGTACTGGTACTCGAGTACTGTTTTCAGAGTACTTGTGTCTTAGAGGGCAACCTAATGCAGGCCTTTTTATAAGCTGGTCTACAAATTTTAAAGAACAAATTTCAAGGACAGAGAATAGTTTTTTATATCGGTAAATTACTTTTTGGTGGATCCCAGATTTTTACAAATGAAAAACTATTTTTCCGTTTTCGAATCTGAAAGGTAGACTGATCTGAGTACAAAAAAACAAAAAAACAAGAACCACTTTCCCTTACCCAACGATAAATCACGCTGACCCTGGTTCCTCGTTATGTACAGCATCAGGAGCACTTGTAAAGTCCGGCCCCCAAAAGATGGAAATATTGTCTACTGATGAATTAAAGTATTCCCTCCTGATGATCATCATGTGAGCAAATTTGGTCAAAAGGGGTTATGTTGAACCTACAGATAAGTGGCTGCAGACTTAAATGTTAGGCCTGTGATAATGCACATCAGCGGGAATGAAAATGAAATAAAACGTAAGCCTTTTCAAACAAAATTGTTTTGTTTGTGGAATTTACAAGGTGTCTGTGGGCCATTACACAGCAGCTCAAATGTTAATGAAATAAAAAACAGTATTGCTTATAGACCTACATGTAAAATAAGCTACCAAAATTTCTTAATATCATTTGAGTCCAACAACTTGTGAAAACTCACAAAGGCATTCAATGTGTATGAAATAGACCATGGAGGAATGTTTCTCTTCCTCCATGATTAGACAAAACATTGGTATGGTTGCCTAAAAGACATTCTGGAGTAATATCTATGGAGATCATTTTGTTGAAGAAGCGACTTGACAGCGAAACTTAGTGCATACCTTGATCTGCCTTCTCAATTATGAAGTAGAACTCTGATGGCGAAGTTTAGTGCACACTTTGATCCGCTCTCCCAATAAGGGGCAGAATTCTGATTACAAAGCTAAATGCATACTATGATCTGCCCTCCCAATTAAGGGGGCAGAATTCCGACATTGAAGTTTAGTGTGTACTATAATCAGCCCATACAAAGTTAAGTGTGAACTATGATTTGACCTCCCAATAAGGGGGAAAAATTCCGACAACAAATTAAGTGCATACTATGATCCGCTCTCCCAATAAGGGGGCAGAATTCTGACAACGAAGTTACTGTTCTTTGATCCTCCTTTCATGTAACCAATGTATTTGGCAACGTCAGCACCATCTACGTCCACAAGAAAATATAGTCTGACTTTAACTTCGTTATCAATTACCTATGAGATTCATTGAGGATTTGTGAACGATTTAAGTCAGAATGTGAACACAGGTAATTAAGCATCTATTTTTCGTATACTTCAGTTTCATTTTATGATGTATCATAAGAAACTACTTCTATGGCATAGTACTATTTATGCACTTGCAAGGCGGCTTTCATGCGTGCTGAGTAAGTTGTGACCCACACAAATGACTACACAACTCAAAGATTTAACGTAACTCGGGTATTTGAGCACCGATTTTAGCAATCAAAGGGGGAAAATGTGGTTTCATAACTGGTCAAAATGGAATGCTACACTAGTTTTGAGCATAGTATGAAACTGGACTTGAGTTGAGGAAACTACAGGCAAAGCACACTCGCCACCCGGTCAAACCAAGGTCAAGCACTGTCTGCAGGTTCAAGCCAAGCTTGTGTGATGCAGGAGTTATTTTTACAAGTTTATTTGATGGAAAAAAGGGTTGATGGGCAAGCTACAACAAAACCAAAGAAGTAAAAATAATAAGTAAACGTAAAATTACCTAGATAGTACGTGGAAACGAGCAAAAGCTAAAAGGGAAACTATTAAACATAAGATTCAGTCAAGTTGAAGTCAAGTTTCAAGTCCTGAAAATTCTCAAATACAAATTCCTAGTCGAGGGAAATAACAGAGTAATGAACACTATTAATGGAAACAGGGTCCTTAGTCAAGGATAACTTGCTTCCTAATCCACCTGATTAAATATTTGCAGCAGTCCAAGCAGAACAGTAAAATTGCTGGCCACTGTCCTTCTGAACAATGAGTAGTGGGCCAAAATCTTAATACATACTAATGAGCTAGGGAGTAGCCCCCACCAGAGGACTCTGGTAAAACATAAACAATCCCCACAGGTGGTCATCCTGTGCAGGTTGGTGTGTGTGCACTGATCACATAGCAACTACTCAAGCTGTACACAATCCTACTCACACAGCATCAATAAATTAACTTTCACAGGGTTGCGTGATGTGCCCAGGTAGCAAGCTTATATGGGGCCCATATGGGAAAAACCAGGGGGACGTGGTCATCTGGGAAAGGGGGATGACCCATGCTTATCCCATATAGGGCCCATATGGGATTTCTCATATCAAGATCTACATGGGCTGACCTATTTGGGTCAGATCTCATACGGGTCAATCCTGGGAAACCCCATATGAGATTCCACATGGGCCGACCCATATAGGTGTCATATAGGAAAAACATGGGCACACCCACATGGAAAATACCTGGGCCGATACACATGGGTAGTACATGGGAAAAATATGGGCACACCCATATGGGAACTACGTACGTGGGCTGTCCCATATGGGAATCATATGGATTAAACCTGGGCACACTCACATGGGAACTACATGGGCTGATCGACATGGGTATCAAAAGGGAAAAATGCAAGTACGCCCACATGGGAAGTTTGTGGGCAGGCCCATATGGGTATTGTATTGTATTGTATTGGAACAAACCTGGACACAACTCGGGCTGATCCATGGGTATCATCATATGGAAAAAACCTAGGTACACCCACATGGGAACTACTTGGGCTGGCCCATGTGTGTATCAGATGGACAAACCTGAGCACACTTGCTTGGGAATTACTTGGGTCTATCCATATGGGAAAAGGACAGGCACGCCCAAATGGAAGTACCTGGGGCATTCCACATGGTCATATTAGGGGAAAAACATGGGCCCTCCTACATGGGAACTACCGTGGCTGACCCATATGGGTATCAGGTGGGACAAACCTGGGCACACTTGCATGGGAATTATCTGGGCCTACCCACATGGTTATCATATGGGAAAAACATGGGCACACCATATGGGTATCATAATGGGAGAAACCTGGGCACATGCCCCATATATGGGAACTGTGTGGCTAGCCCATATGGGTATCATAAAGGGAAAAACCTGGGCACATATACCCCACGTGGGTATTACCTGGGCATATCCACATGGGTATCATGCGGGAAAAACATTACTCTTACATGAGAACTACCTGGACCGATCCAAATGGGTATCATACGGGGAAAAAAATGGCACTCCTACATAGGAACTACCTGGGCCGATCCACATGGGTATCATATGGGATAAACTTGGGCACTCCTACATAGGAACCACGTGGGCTGACCCGTACGGGTTTCAGATGGGGTAAACCTTGGCACACTTGCATAGGAATTACCTGGTCGTATCCACATGGGTATCATGATGGGAAAAACATGGGCACACCATATGGGTATCATAATGAGAGAAACCTAGGCACATGCCCCATATATGGGAACTGTGTGGCTAGCCCATATGGGTATCATATAAGACAAACCTGAGCAAGGCTAATAGGAACACAGAAAGTGCTATCATGTTCTCTTGAAGTGACTGAAAAAAGGGCAAGGTGCATTCCTTTCATTACAACACAACACCATCCTTGCTCTCATAGTGTCACATAGTTTCATAATCATAATGCTGGATCATGGCCGGCAACTGGCAAAGCATGTCAGCACAAATACAAAACAATATGCATGTACATGTACATGAAGAACGCATCCACCAATCCTGTGATATGCATGGCTTTTAATCGAAAGGCGGCAATTGTAAATGGCTGCGTTTCTTGAATTTGTTTTATCATCAATCATTCTTGAAAAAACCCTCACAGATTCCAAACTCAACGGGGGAAATTGTTGACGAAAAGTGGGTACATCGAGCATTGACAGGAGCCAAGGTACTGTACATGGGGTGTTTTTCACACACACAGACCTCCGACAAAGCTGGGTTGACCTATGACCTTCATGGCTGTACATTCTGTGCATGATGTGTGCTAGCTTGCTGCACGTTTGAATTTACCGTTAGGCTTCCATGAACATTGTATGCGCTTACGTCAACTAACGTATAAGTTCGTGTAGTGTTTGGGCAAAACTCCGGATTAAAACTTTCATTTTTGCACGTGACAATGGATTGGTTGACAGTGTGACTGAAGAAGAGAGTTTTGTTGACGGGTGTTGTTGTGGATTGTTGAAAAATCAATACAACTAGTGTACAAGAATTTGTTCGCGGTGTTGTGCTACTGCCAGCGTGCATGATGTTAGCCATCCTTGCTGTGTGTAGAAAGCATAGCAAAGTTGCCAGGGATGTCATTGACAAGGAATGTTAGTTTCAGTTAACGCACTTCCATGCTTAAACCCTAACTGTTTTGTATTCAAATGTCATGATTTTCATTTAAAGCATTCTTATTCAATGATCAGGGTTTAAAGTAGGCTAACCAGTGCCAGTATTCCAATTCAGTTCAGATTTGTCAATTTGATGGCTGTAAATACAAAAGGCCAACAGAGTGCAGAGCAAAACTTCCATGAAATCTGTATGAGCTACAACCTTGTCACATTTAGATGGCGCTTGCTAGCCAGGCTAAACTTCACTTGTAATTATACTGCGTGTATATATAGGCCCAGTTTACATTTAGCCTTTTGTCACAAAACTTAATAAGCACAATAAAATATGCATTGGATTATGATACCTTAAGACATTGGAAGTAATTTATTCAGCATGATTCTGCAAAAGAGTTCCATATGTGGACGCCACTTCAAACCCTGTGCACAAACCAGAGTGGTCTGAAAAAAAGTCAAGTGTTTTCTAAGTGGGGCCTAAACAACTTTTTTTTCCCCTCCTAAATTGAATTTGTCTGGATATGTTTCTGCTTTCTGATTGCTAGGTCACTATAGGGAATAATTACCGGCGTCCATATATGGACTCTTCCCTGATGCTGTATACGTACATACCTATGCCTACTTGCATATCATGAAGGATTTATTTAATACGCACAAATTAAAGCCACTTATGAGTTGTGACGTTGTAATGTTTAAGTTGAGTTTACATGATTAAGTTTCTTGTTCTGAAGTTCACATGGGCATGTCTTAGATCTTTCCGCTTTTCCTGTTTTTTTTTTTGCATGACAGGAAGGCTGTGTTTTCAATGTTGATTTTTTTTTGGAGGTGTTAATATAGTGTGTGTTGATTCAGTTATAAACTTGCATACACTTTCTGAGAAACTCGTTACATATATCTGCACATTTGTTGAATAAGAAAATCTGATTGTCAAGAATTCCTTTTTACCAATGCATCGTATATGTATTCTTAAGGTGTTAGTTATATCAGTCATTGCACAAGCACAAGTGGAACACGGAAAATTAAAATGTACTGAGTCTGTGTTCCATGAACATAGTAAAGGATGTAAAGGGGCCTTTTACGTGCTTTACATCAAAAAGAAGACAAAAGATATACAGCGCAGAGAAAAAAGAGCAACACCAATGTACCATAATTCTACAATTTTATCTTGGGAGCATGGGAATTATTTGTGTTTCAACTTATTTCATTAACATTTACAGCAGGGTTTTATACTACAGGTAAAAAAGGAAATTGTTAGAATTGTGTGTGCATTTTATAAACACATGTTACGATCAGCATGAGCAAACACGCCACTTTTGAATTTACAGTCAGCTGTGAGTTTGCTTTTAGTGTAAAAATAGCGTAATGTGTCGAGTTAAAACAGCACATGATGCAGGGTTTGATATGGACCATGCAATATGGTTAAATATCATCATGCTTGTCATGAATCCACCAATAAAAACTGATAATTTAAGTTTGCCTGAAGACAATACTTTTTACTCATGCATTCTCCTTACCTTGAAACTTTAGAGCTCCATTTCAACAAACTATAAATTAAGAGGCTCTTTTCTATAGAAGAGATAAACATAATCACCGTGGTAGATGACAAATACAGGAAAAAAATAATTGATGACTCGCGGTGTCGTGTTGCTTGTAGCGACGTTTCGGCTGCTGGTGCTGCTAACCTTCATCAGGCAACTGAAGTCTAGATGCTGCAGAGTCCGCTATATACCGCTGGACTGCGTCCTCCGCGTGCCACCCGCCGTGTATTGCAGACGCAGTACGGGTGACCTCAGCGGGCGTCGCACGCTCCACTCCATGGGCGTGAGGGGGTGTGTCCTCGGTGTGGCTCCGTTGCGCTCCGGTGCTCTTGTTGGCGGATGGTGGGGAGCCAGAGCCCAGGGATGTCGATGCCACTGTCCCTGTTGATGTTGTGTCCATTCGGGCGGATGTGGATGGCCTCCTTGACGCGTCTTGTGTACCAATGCTGGTCTTTGTCTACGCACTGCACGCTGTCCCCATTGGGGTGGTGACCAGCTCCCCAGGTGTGCTCGGCTACCACTGACGACTCCACACGGGAGAATCTCACGTCACGCTGGTGCTGGAGCAACATTAACCGGGAGCAACGCATCGCCCTGAAGGCTCTACGGCAAGATCGTTCCATCGTGATCCTCCCCGCCGACAAGGGCCGTGCCAGCATTATCCTCGATGCCCACACGTACCGGGACAAGATGGGTGAGCTCATCTCCACGGGCCCTTACCGGAAATTGGCTTAGGACCCCACCGACCGACTCTGCAGGAAGATCACAGCCCAGCTTCTCGGCCTTAACAAGTCCGGAGATCTTGACGACACCACCTACCGGAAGTTACGCCCCATCAGCAAACAGCCTCCCCGGATATATGGTCTACCCAAGATCCACAAGCTGGGGACACCCTTAAGACCCATCGTCCCAATTGGGGTGGTGACCAGCTCCCTAGGTGTGCTCGGCTACTGCTGACGACTCCACATGGGAGAGTCTCACGTCGCGCGGAGTTCCTCTGTGGGCAGCACATCGACAGCCATGAGGTGTTGATCTCTTTCAACGTCATATCTTTGTTTACCAACGTCCTCATAGATGGCGCTTCCTGTGTGGCCCTTCGTCGCCTGGAGGAAGACCCTGAGTTGCCTGACCGGAAATCGCTCTCCCCTGCCGAGATCGTCTCCCTACTAGAGTTTGTCCTGCGTTCCACGTATTTCCTGTACGATGGAGTGTGCTACGAACACACAGACAGGGCAGCCATGGGTAGTTCGGTGTCAGTAGTTATTGCCAATCTGTACATGGAATCGTTCGAGGAAGAAGCCCTGCAGAGTTGCCCACCCGACTGCCGTCCTACCCTGTGGAAGCAGTACGTCGATGACACCTTTGTCATTGCACCACGGGATCAAGCCAGCCGTCTACTCAACCACCTGAACAGCCTCAAGCCCAGCATCCAGTTCACCATCGAGAGTGAGCAAGACAACAGCATCGCATTCCTGGACACCATGGTCCACAGGGAACCCGACGGCAGCCTGACCAGCACCGTGTATCGCAAGCCTACCCACACTGACCAGTACCTGGCTTTGACTCACACCACTCAGTGTCCGTCAAGAGTGGCGTGGCCAAGTGCCTACATGACCGCGCCTCACGCCTAGTCACCATACCCCACCACACAGCCGCCGACATACCCCACCACACAGCCGCCGAAAGACGCCGAATCACCACTGCCCTCACGGTGAGCGGGTATCCAACGTCCTTCATCCAGCAGTCATCAAGACCCAAGACCAGCACCGAAGTGGAGCGACAGGAGTACAAGGCTTCCACCGTTCTTCTGTTTGTGGACGGTATCTCCGGACGGCTGAAGAGGATCCTGAAGGACCACGGTGTCCGCACCGTGTTCCGATCATCCACCACCTTGAGGAACCAACTCGTGCATCCTAAGGATCCCATCCCACCCAGAAGACACTGAGGAGTGGTCTACAGGATACCATGCAGTGACTGTGACAAAGGTATACATCGGCGAAACTGGCAGACCAATCGGCGAGAGAATCAAGGAGCACCAGCGCAACGTGAGACTCTCCCTTGTGGAGTCGTCAGCGGTAGCTGAGCACACCTGGGGAGCTGGTCACCACCATAATTGGGCCGACATGCAGTGCGTGGACAAAGACCAGCATTGGTACACAAGACGCGTCAAGGAGGCCATCCACATCCGCCTGAATGGACACAACATCAACAGGGACAGCGGCATCGACATCCCCAGGTTCTGGCTCCCCACCATCCGCCAACACAACCACCGGAGCACCAGAGCGCAACGGAGCCACACCGAGGACACGCCCCCTAACGCCCATGGAGTGGAGCATGCGACACACGCTGAGGTCACCCGTACTGCGTCCGCAATACACAATAGTGGCACGCGTACGACGCGGTCCAGCAGTATATAGCGGACTCTACAGCATCTAGACTTCAGTTGCCTGATGAAGGCTAGCAGCACCAGCAGCCGAAACGTCGTTACAAGCAACACGACACCGCGAGTCATCGATTATCTTTTTCCTGTATAGGTTCTTTTCTTTTATTTTCAGGTGTCCTTATTTTATCACTGGGATCAAATTCTACCCCAAGCTCTCCACAAAGCCAACTCTTCTTGTACAAGTGTACACATTGAAGTTCCAAGACAACCATATGATGACTGGATGAGTCTACGCGTATTTCTGAAAATCTTAAAAGAGATTTATTCCAATGTCTGTTCCGGTTTGCTTTAGCACCCTACATTTATGTGGCGTTCATAGACTACATGTATAAAGCTGGATTACTACTGCCCCCCCCACATGGAAATCTCGCGTAATGTCAATGTATTGCCCATATTATGCCTATGTACTGCTGTCCAATCTGGGCCCCAGGTTAATCCCATGTAATGCCCATACTACTAACCCCGGACCCCACGTTATTAACCCCTTCGCGCTGCGAAGCAGCAAGAGCCGCGCCCTGAGCCAAGTCTAGTAACCGGGAAGCGGCTGCAGCCACATACCATACCTGTAACTTTTATTCAGCGTACACCTGTAATTATTGGGACCTTTGCAATGAATGGAAATCTGGGGCAACCTAGAGTTCGATGATCCCCTGATACTTGGTAATTTTTTTTTCATCGAAACACCCCTTTGTCTTTGCTTGAATACCCAAGGTAATCTCTGAGGAGCAGAGCTCCAGGCAGTGGACAGGGCTTATGCAACGCATTTTTTGAGGGCCCAGAGCGTGATGAATGCAGGCCATTGACATGGTGCGCGCGCCATTGTTTTCGGCCCTGCTGGGTAGGGAACACATGGGCAGCACAGCAGTACCACGCACTCGGGGTATAGACGGGCCATTGCTCAGTGTAATTGGTTATTTGTTTCATCGGAAAGCTGCTTTTTCTGTGGTGCTGGGTATATAGTTGCCTAACACGATGTCTTCCAGCGACGAGGAAACTTTGACCGCGACTAGTGGTCCAGATTTCATGTCGGAATCTGAACATAGTTCAGAAAATGTAACTAGTGACAGCGATTCTAACGGGCAACCACCATTAGCGAGGCCTGCCAAGGTCAAGACTTCGTCCATTCAATGGACGGCTGATGACAACTTTCCCGCCGACACGGCTTTCAAGGCACAGTGGGTGTTCAAGTACAAGAACTGGACAAGAACAG
This sequence comes from Acanthaster planci, assembly GCF_054643075.1. Taxonomy (NCBI): domain Eukaryota; kingdom Metazoa; phylum Echinodermata; class Asteroidea; order Valvatida; family Acanthasteridae; genus Acanthaster; species Acanthaster planci. The sequence goes on from NC_141789.1 coordinate 7,569,830, forward strand.
CACTCCTCTCGAAATCTTTGAGCTGTTTTTCACCCCAGAGCTGACATTGCACATTGCCAAAGAGACCAACCGCTATGCCGCTGAACACCCAAAAAGTCAACCAGAAGCAAGCCCAAGTAACATGCGAAGCTGGTTCGACACAACACCAGACGAAATGTCAGTGTTCCTGTCCATGATGATAGTCATGGGACTGATTCCGAAACCCGACTTGAAGTCCTACGGGACGAGAGACTCAATACTTCAGACTCCGTTTTTTCCTGCAACCATGCCTCGCGACAGATTTATGGACTTGCTGGCCTATCTGCATTTCGTCGATAACAGCCAAGTAGACAGATAAGAAAACATTTTGCTGTAGAAATTCCCCCAAATGGAAAACGAGCTACATTATACAAATGGTGTGATGTTTGCTCTAGAAATGGCAAAAGAAAAGAGACCAAAGTGATGTGTGAAATTTGCGAAGTGCCACTTTGCGCTGTTCCTTGTTTCAAGGAATATTACCCTTGAATAATTGCTTATTTGTGCAAAGTTTCCTGTATTCCAAGACATCATAAATGAAATAGTACATGAAATTTTCTGATGCTGGTTCTAATAAAGGTAAAAGAAAAGTGACAAAATTGATGTGTGAAATTAGCCAAGTTCCACTTTTTGCTGCTCCTTGTTTCAAGGTTTATCACACTTGAATCAATTGCTTATTTATGTAAAGTTTCTTGTATTCCAAGAAATAGTACATGAATTTTGAAGCAAATCCTGCAAGGTTTATTATACTTGAACCAATTACTTATTCATGTACAATTTTGGCAAACTTTTTCACAAGAATTTTCTCCTGTGTCAAGACATCGTGTAATGCAACTACTCTCCATTTTCTTTCCTTTTTTGGCTAAGTTTTTTACAACAGTTTCCACTTATTTGACAACATGGTGTAATGCAACTACTCTCTTTTTTTTGCTAAGTTTTTACTAGAAGGTTCCTTTTTTTTTAATAAAATTGAAAAAAGATAAAATGATTGTAAATATGAGAAAAGAGAGAGAGAAAAAAAAAGAAATGACAAGTCGTCAAGAGAAGAAGAAAAGTGAGAAATTTGTCTTTTTTTTGTGTCTGTTTATTTTATAATTATGGGGAGGATTAGTTTGGAAAGATAGTTTTCATGGGAAGGTTCAAATTTAGAAGGGGCTGTTTATATGGGAAGGGGATTTGAATAGAACTTGCAAAAAAAAACCAACTTAGAAATGTTTAAGACAATTGTGACAGGTCACTTTTGTGTGTTATTTGTATAGCGCCCTCAGTTGGCTGTGCTCAGTCAACCATTCAGTGTGAGTTCATTTAGAGACCCCCTCTGGGCACTTGCAAGTTCATTTAGTGACCCCCTCTAGGCACCTTTGTAGTATATTGCCCTTTGTTTCATAACACACTGAGTCTTCAGCCAGTAAGCACCGTCCAGAGTCATCCTTTAGCTGCCACATAGCCAACAAGTGCCATGATGCCTGTCCCCGCAATTTAGTCCAGTTCATCTTTTGTATTCTATCCAAGTTTGACTGGGGTAAGTGTACTTTCTTATATTCTTATTGTGTATTTAGTGTCCATCTTATACTGTATAATTAGTGTCTTTAACTTAACTGAAAGTTTTATTATTTTCCTTAGCTCGATTGACTTTTCTTTAAGTTTAGTTAGAAACTCCCTGGCTGCCTTAACTTAAATTATCTAGTTCTTTGATAGTTTTCAGCGATCTGGGGACAGCCAGGAACGTCTTTGTTGTATTTTAAGGCATTGAAGATCAATAGTGAACATGAGTGCTTTTAAGATGGCATTTTGTGTAACATTTATGTGAGCTCTGTTTGCTGCATTTTCTATTTTTACATTTTACTTTTGAATCACTTTTTAAATAATTTACTGAAATCCACGAGAGGCAAAGTTAAAGCCATTTTGAGAGTGGCAGGATCAGTTTTTTCTTTTCTTTTTTATAATGATTTCTTTCTTCCTTTACGTATTTTGACTATACCATTGTGGTTTAGTGATTTCTTGAAGTTATCCATTTGGTGCATGTGTAAGGCACACTGCCCATGTGGCACATGGCACAGGAAGTCTTTAATCCTCAAGTTGCCGCATATTCAATGATGTGTAAATAGTCTTGCTATCCTTTAGTGCAGCAAGGAGGAAGTCAGCCACCACTGTTTATTGCCCCTTACTAGGAAGCCCATTGTTCCTGCTTAGTTAAGCACTGTGGGAAGACTTAGTGGCAGTGCATGTAGGCTGGATAGACTGGTGTGCCAGTCACCGTGTGATTTGTTTTTGTTGCTTATTACTGGCATACTGTAAAAGCATATACGTGCCCTGTGCGTCTGAGCCTAGTGCATCATGTTGTGTTTAAAGGAACTGCAGATTTTTTTATAACTTTAATATGTGTTTGATTGTTCTTTGCCAGAATGGTACATCCATTGGTTTAGTACTTATCTTGCATTATTTTGTTTCTCGTTTCAGGGTTTTTCTTGTTTTGGTTTTAGCTTTCTGCACCATTAAAGATTTGGAAAGAAACCAGACCATGCGTCAATGGCCTTGACTTTCCCCTGTGTCACACAATTATGAGCTCAGGTGGCTTGTGTCTGGTTTAGAGCCATGCTTCCAGAACACACAGAACTGGGAAATAACTGGGTCTCCATCCTGCAGTCGGCCCAGTTCCTCTGGAGTATATCCTGGCAGGGCAGCCATTGCAGATTGAGCCTCTACTGCAATGACCGAATGAGTGATGACACGAGTTGCCCTAACGGCTGCCTCTGTAATCTCCCGGAGTGATGTCGAGTTGGTCACATCTGACAGGGTCTCCTTGGCATACAGTCTGGCGACTCAAAGCATCGGTATTTGCATTTGATCTACCAGAGTGGTACCGGATTGGGAAGTCAAACTGGGCAAGCTGGCTCACCCACCTTATCTCTCCTGCGGCGAGTTTGGCCGACTTGAGATATGATAATGGGTTGTTGTCGATAAAGACTGTGCATTCAGCTCCAAGGAGATAATCATGGAACTTCTCGCCAACCGTTCATTTGATGATGTATTTTTGCGTTGGGAGATTTAATTTATATAACAGGTTTTGCCCTTACCCAATGTATATTAATAAGCACTGTATGCTCAGTGCTTGTCCAAGAGCTCGCCAAAAAAAACTCACAAGCTTACTTGGGTGGGACTTGAACCCACGACCTCCTGCTTACTAGTGCAGATGTCTTAAGCACTCGACCACCGAGCTTGCTGGGGTCGGCTGGCTGGTCCGAGTCAAGTGAAGCAGTGGGTACTGCGAACTATTTCCAAGATGTACATGTATTATGCTCCATCCTGATTTGACATGCCTTTGAATAAAATCCACCAATCTAAAACCATTGAACAATATACGCAAGTTGATCACTGGATTGTGCTGAACATATAGGACTTACATAATCACTGTTAATCGTCTTTTCCATCATTTGGACATAAGGTCACCATACCAAAATGTTCAAAGCGGCCATTTGTAGAGTTCAAGTTTCTTGGGATATGTCAGTGCAAATTTAGAGCTAATTTGAGTGAGCTCTCTTCCCCTGACATCACCGTCCAGACTTAGCACAGAAAGTGCAGACAAAAACTTGCAATTGAGAATGTTTTGTAATACGTATACCTTTGCCTAACAGACCCAGTTCCAGCACTTCATCCATCCAGCTTCTAAACCCAGCTGCCCGCTGCGGTACGTGTAGTTATTGGGCTTGGTGCACCCTTGCTAAAGATCATTGTGATCATGCCTATTCGGTGTGTCAACTCCTTCTGCAATTTCTTGTGCCAGTGCATGAATTTGGTTTCAGTTCAGCTTTTTGGGGATTACCTTGGAATCCTCTGATCAAGCAAAATCCATTAAGAACTCAATTGGTGTAATTTCAGGTCTGGGAAGTCCCAAGAGGTCCTGAGAAAACACAATCCATGTGTTGACGCGAGACCGCGCAAATGGTTAATACATGCATGGACGATTTTGTGTTGAGTATAAAAATTGGTTATGGTCTTCAACATGAAATCTTCGAGTTCATGCCCCCCCAATATTTTGCATGACTTTTTTCACAACGTTCCAGCCAAGTTATCAAGATATCATGTAATAAGACTGTCCGACAATGTTCACATCTACCGATCGCGCACAGGTCAGCTGATCCCACAAAGTACGGACATGCGCAGACGCTTAGGCAAAACAGCACTTGTATGTATGTACAAAGTCAATGGGTTTCAAAAAGTGTACAAAGTCGATGAGAGAAATTAAATCTTCAAAATTATATAATAAATCTAATTATGATGTCAAAGTGACGTCATGCTCTTAGGTTCATCTATGCTGCATGGTCTTTGCTTGTACTAAGTTTCCTTTGTGAAGTGGTCAAAGTCTACGCCATTCTGACTGTTTAAAAAACATGTACAAAACCTATAGGGAAAATTAAATACTCAAAATTCAATAAAAAATCAGATTAAGACGTCATCACGACGCCATGATTACCGGCATATCTATATTGATGGTCTTTGCTTCTACCAAGTTTCATTTTCTGAAGTGATCAAAGTCTATGCCATTCTTGCAGTTGAAAAATGTGTAAAAAACATATGGGGAAAAATTAAATGTTCAAAATTCTGTAATAAATCGAATAATAACGTCATGATTCTGCATACATCCGCAGGTGGTAGTCTAACAATGTGCCGGGTTTGAAGTAAATCGGCCCAAAATTAGGACCAAAAGTGGTGTGCAGAATGACCCCATGTTATGTCAATAGCAAAAATTTGAAAAAGAAGACCGAAAAAGCTAAAAAAAAAATAAAGAACAAAAGCAATGCCTTTTTCGCAAGTTGCGAAAAAGCCAAATATACCATCCCAGCAGAATCAACATTCATACATTCATAAATCCCCCAGCGCGATGTGGTTAATAAGTGGAAGTTCCCTGTGACCCTCAGAAATGGAGACAAACCACTTCAAGTTGAATTTGCAGTATTAAAATGGTATCTGAACGTTAAGATCATTTTAACTCTATGACCGACCCCTGTGGTGAGCAACCATTTCAATGTTTGCAGGTTTAGCAAAAATGCTGGCTGAGCGTAACCTCATCTTGCCACATAATCATTGTGATGCTTGTCCTTGTAAATTAACCCACATCTGTTTTTGTATCGTGCCATTGTTTAAGCACCAAGTTCTCAGCCTACATGTAAAATGTTTCTCTTTGAAAATCTTTGGCCACTGGAAAAGAAAATGTTTCCATCACATGAACTAGGGTTACTTGTTGGCTTGTACTTAGACAACAAGAATTCACCAAAGGAAAGTAACTTTAGGGCACCAAAATATCAAAAATTCAGCAGTTTTTGAGCACAATTTAAAAAACATGGAGTTTGCCTCTTGGAATGGCACAATGGCTTCCCCTTGAATATGTTAATATGCTAATTTGCAGTAGCATAAAAAGCCAAAGAGGCACCAAAAACTCTCTCAAGTAGCAAAACAAAAATAAAATTGAATTGGACCCTTCAATAAAACTCAATGGAATCAAACATTTAGGTTTGCAATTACTCAACTTTTCTTTTACACTATCAAACAATATTCTTTTTTAGGCTTACCGCTTAGAAATTCCACTTGTTTTCTGTATACTCTGGTCACACCGAACATAAGCTGTGAAGACAGGTAAAGTGAGAGACGTGGGCGAGCTCCATGAGGTTTAAGTGGCTGACCCTCAAGGCAAATGTACTTCAAGATATCATCACTAAAAAATTGAACAAAATACATATGTATTATAATACTTCGGTGAGTTGTCCTGTTACAAGCTGGTGCAATATAGACAAAGAAGCAAACAAACGCATTTTACATTCAAGTGTCAGCAGCATCCAACAATTAGTTTACTCTGAAAACATGATTTGTCAAAAATAAGCAGCTTTTGACAGAGTTTGTTGACGCGGTTACGCCTGACCTTTTCAATTATGAAATTAAAGGAACGTACGAAGAATTACGTGCAGAACCAGATATGAATAGCTTTAATTATTGTCAGGAAATGGAAAAATGTAAATTTTTTGTGTGGGTTATCTTGCATTTCTTATTCTGCTTCCCTCATTCCCGGGATATTTTCCAATCTTATGCAACCTAAACGGCACTATCTGTAGTATGCAATGGTGGAGGTCATGATGTTCACCCCACTTGCAAATCCAGTCCATTGTTTTAGGGGAACTTTCCAACAGTCCTGACCATTTTTTTTTAGAAACAGAATGTCAGTTTTCATTGTTTGGGAGAATCATCAAACTGGAGGTTGCAGGTTGTTGGAGCCTTGGAGAAAATCTGCTGATCCTGCTGATTAGCAGAGTTACACAATGAACCTTCGAAGATTTGACCAATGGGGAAGTTTATATGCAAATCAAACTTTAAGGAAGGTTTGGTCAAACTTGCAAGTGACCAATCACATTCTTGATGGAAATGTCCATCAAGAGACTGTAACAGGCATTTAAGGGCCTACGCCAGGGTCAGAATTCAGTCTGCACCACCACCCAGCAGACCACTGGTCAAAAGCCCAACACTCGAGTCCACACAGTAGTCATATGGGGTGAGTTGCTGTCCTTGGAATATTTTCTAGTAATCCACCTGTGTGTAACTTCATTTTAAATTTATTTTGATTACTTAGTATTAGAGACTGTATTACTTCTAATGTTGATGGACTTGTATTGTTAGCTTGTTTTTATGATCAATCACAATCATGGCATTCACATCAAGTTATTTTACAGTGTACTCTTCTCCATTTGTTCCGATTATCCCCTTGTTTGGCACACTCGATTCAACAATGTCCTCGTTTGTAATTAAGGATGATGTTTGTACACATTGTAAGGAGAAATTTCTGTTCTATTGTATACAACGTCACAAAATCCTAAATACAGGTTTAAAAATATATAGATACAACTTTGGCATTGTTTAGAAGAAATCATACTCTCGATTGTCTGCCGCATTTAATAAAAGTTTCCTATAATGCCTTTTGCAAGTTGCAATTGTCGTCATTCGACAAAGAGATCTGATTTGGTTCCAGAGAAGGGGTCCCAGGTATCAAACAGTGGAAAGGTGAATAGACGTTGTGACGCTATCAAGATGAAGCTTATTTGAAAACCTGGTGTTATAATTGTGAATATCAGTGTTCCTTGCAAAAGAGATTTAATATTCAGAGGCAGTATTCCCTTTTCAAACTTAAACATTAAATCACACAAGTGATATTTGTAAAGGTCGTAAATAGATAAGGTATTAAATTTGACAAATAGCGGGCCTGAGTGATCTTGAACGCAAGAACCATTTATAAGCCTTAACGATTTCTTCCAAATTACAAATAATTTCTCAAGGCAAGTTTTATGAGTATTTCCCCAAGCTAGTATACCATATTGAGGATGAGACAGAGATAAGGTATTATAAATGGAAAGCAAAATATGAGAGGGGACAAACTGGATAATCTTTCTAAGAATAGCAAGATTTCGAGAAAGAAGTGTAAGAATTTTCTGGCAGTGATGTTTCTAAGTTAATTTATCATCAATTATTTATAAGCAGGGAAAACCAGGTTGAAGTGTGCACCCCTTTACAATTTAACAAGTGCATAATTAAATACAGCTCACTCCTCACAGCATCATGTGTATACACTGGCAAACTATGGGAGTAATACTGCATGCTTCACTGATAGACTTAAGTGGGTAGTGCTTTCTTATGGGAGTAATTTTGTGCAGGTTTAGCCAGCCTAGGGAGTTTAGCCAATCAGATGTCTAGTTCCTTGACCAATGGATGATCAAGGTCAAGATGGCTTCAGCCAATGCATAAGACTGTAGGATGGTAGCTAGCAATGTTGGGCCTAGACCAATAGTAGTAAGGGTTTCTTGAGCAGATTAGGGAAAAGTTGGCAGGAAAAACTCCATGTGCTCACTTATGTCTCAGCCTTCAACAAGACAGTACGTGTACTTTAATTTGAGTAATAAATTAAAATAAGTATTGCGGGCATAATTTGATAATCATGACACCCGCTTACATTATTTATTTGTTTACCAGATTACGCCTTTTATTATCTGCCAATCAGCGAGAATTAATTTATTTCCAGCTAAGAAAGCAAAAGGGTTTCGCATGCTGTACGAAAATACAAATATCCTCACTTTAGACAATACATATATTCAAAAATGATGAGAAAACCCCAGGGATTCTACATGTATTTCACAAAAAAAAAAATTATGAATTAACAACGAAAATAAATAAAGGGCCTATCTTGAAGATGATCTATGCATTGAAGTTGGGGATGGCTTGTCTTGGCTTGACTTGGCACGTACCTGTGCAGCTTGCAGTTGAAGGACTTTCAGTTCAAGGGACGTGAATGGATGCCGAAGATCATGGGCCAAGTACAGATGATGTGCACGGCTCAAATGTACAGTCTCTCATTCCCCGGCTTGACTAAATCAGGTGTGGGAATGGAATTCATGTGACTCTGGTCCAAGCCACTCACTGTCCAGCATTTATGCTGCTCAATAGGCTCACTGAAGTCACTCTAGTGATGTCTTTGCTTAGAGCAGGACAGGGACGACTTTGTAAGTACGGCAGATTCATTGAAAGGAGAGGTCACAGAGACAATAGTCTCTGATCAGTCCAGTAGCCAAGTCAAGTACTAGCTGTACTAAGTAAAGTAGTTGTATGGATTATCGAAAGTGAAAGTCCCTTTAAAATGCTACACTGCGTGTAAGGTTGTCATGGTTACCACTGCTGGTCAATGTCCTCGTCTACCTGAGAACTGTTTGTGGGTGTGTGTGGGTTGGTTCACACAGAAATGACTAAGGTGCTACAAGGACAGTACACCAAGACCGGTGTTTTAATTCAGGAATTATAAGGTTACAACTGTTGCGGTCAAACTTTGGAACTCTTGAGTTTGGGGAATTTGAATGACTCATAATCAGAAGGTAAAACTTACATGTAATTAAGATTAAACATTAAAATTTCAAGTCCTGAGCAATCAAATCGATTTAGAGCAAACGATTAAACACCCGGATATGAGAAATGAAATAAAGAAAAACTAACTACTGAATATATGCAACTATGGTAAAAACTAATTAAAGGCGAATCAAGTCAAAGGATTGAAACTTATCAAATAATAAAACACAGAAGAATGTTGCAAATTCACAAACTTAATTTGCACAGGAGGAAAACATACCTCTCTTCACTTTAGTCAAGAGAATGTGATTGTTCAATGCTAGGAGTACTATATCATGAAAACGTAAGGATGATATTATTATACAAGTAATCCTAGAAGTCAGTTCTTTCTAAATTAGGTTTTAATTAGTTCAGGCTAGTTGCCAGAGGTCTTTTTACATGAGAATGGTAAGCTTCCAAATGAATGGAAACTCATACAGGAAGTTAAATTCATTCAGTGTTCAGGGACCATGAAGTCAGAATGTTTGGACAAATCGTGGAAGATATCGCAAAAGAAATGGTGTTTGTATTTGGAAACAACAGAACCTTAAAGAGATGACAACATGGATAGAACTTGGTCTAAGGAACAGACACTTCAATCTAGGCATAAATGCAAGACAAAAGTATCATTAAAACTCACCTAGAGCAGAACAGGGATGAATTTGCAAGTGTGGCAGATTCAGTGAAAGGAGAGGTCACAGAGACAACAGGACAATCTCTGATCAGTCCAGTAGCCAAGTCAAGTGGAAGGTCACTGGCCACTGAATTTATCCGCTCCTCCTCAAGGACTCCTGTGGTTGGTTGCAAGTTCTGCTACCAACCTGCCCACACGCGCTGCCAAGCAACCCACACATTTCTAAGCAATTGGACGACCTAACTCTGAGGGAGTTAGAATTTCAAAAAAATGGGGAGCACAAAGTTCATCCTATTACATAAGGTTCAGTATTTCTTCTTTTTTTGTCTCATTTTGGCAAGAACAGTCGCATTTCTGTCAATGTTAACTTTCAGTTCCTCATTTGTGACTGTTCAGTGTGAGGGGTACTACCTCACTCCTTCTCGAGTCCAATTCCAGCAAAAATAGTGGCATTTCTGCCATTTCTGGCTGGGAGTTACTCAGTTGCGACTGGTCAGAGTGAAGTGTAATGCTACTGCACACTTTTTAGACTTTCCCTTCTGGAAAAATGGCCCTGCGCTGTTGGCCTTGCAAATTCCTCCTGGAATCCAATGCTGGCAAGAACACTTGCATTTCTCTCATCTTAACTTGGAGTTACTCAGTAGCAACTGTGTACTGCGGCACACACTTTGGACTTTCCATTCTGAACTCTTAAGCCTGCCCATCTGTGAGGACAAGATGCCGCAGCCCAAGCAGAAGCCTCTGCCTCCAGCAAAATTCCATGATGGTCCCGCTGCCATGCCTACTGTCACATGTCCACCCGTCACATGAGGGCGCAAGACACTCTAACCATCATGGCGGAATAAAGCAAGGGACAGTGTAGCTGTGCGTGTGTGTTCTCATTCCTTAGGCCACATGCTAACATGGTGGCAGCGGTAAACAACTGAATTCTAAATCCAGGACACATTCCTAAGTAATCACTGATCATTCTTACCGAACTTCTGGCATGATATTTCGTCAGAAATAAGCCGTTTTTCACTGATTGTTTTGGAATGATCAACCATGTGTGCAGCGTGACTGAACATGTACATGCCACACCGCGTGCGGCAGCAATAGACCCGAAGCAACATAGCGGCACGACTCCATTGTCCCTGCATGAGCCAAGATGTGTTCCAGATGTGCATGGACCAGTTTCTCAAGTCATGTCCTGGCACGATCGGCATCGCCGATGACATTGTGGTGTATGGTGCAACAAAAGACGAGCATGATTGCAATCTCCATCACTTGATGAAGGCAGCCAGCCAGTATGGGTTGATATTCAACAGCGCAAAATGTGCGATCAAAACCCTGAGCATTAAGTTTTTTGGCATGATCTACAACAAGCATGGTGTGCGTCCTGACCCAGACAAGGTTGCAGCCATCAAACAGATGAGCCCCCAACAAGACAGGACAACACTCCAAGAATTCCTTGGCATGGTCACGTATCTCAGTCCCTTCATACCCCACCTGTCTCAATAAACAGCTAACCTCGGAGGGCTACTGAAGAGAGATGTTGACTTCGTCTGGTCTCCTTCACACCAGATGGCATTTGAGAAGGTCAAAGATTTCATCTGCACCAAGACAATACTTACCTACTTTGATCCCTCGAAAGAAACCACCATCCAGGTTGATTCATGGAGCAGAGGTATAGGAGCAGCCCTGACCCAAGATGGCAGAGCAGTCGCCTCTGCATCAAAATCTCTGAGCGAGACAGAACAGAGGTAGGCCACCATAGAGCGTGAACTCCTTGCGGTTGTGTTTGGGTGTGAGAGATTCCATACCTATGTTTACGGCAGTAGTTTTAACATTGAGAGCGACCACAAGCCCTTGGAGATGATTCAGCGGAAATCACTGAAGTAAGCCCCTCCGTGACTTCAACGTATGCTTCTTCGTCTCCAACCCTATGACATCAAGGTTGTCTACCATCCTGGTAAAGAGATGTTACTACCAGACACCCTATCCCGTATTCCGGTCCCAGATGACCACCACATTGACCTTGACCTACATGTGACATTTGTCAGATTTACCCAACCCAGGCTGCACATATTGCAACAACACACAGCCTCAGACATGACCCTCGCAAACCTGAAGGATGTCATCGTTAGTGGATGGCCAGGATGACGACACGACTTATCCAAAGTTCTCCATCCTTATTGGCCCTTCCGAGACAAGTTAGCTGGAGAAGATGGCCTGGTTGTCAAAGGTGAGTCCGTTGTGATCCCTGCCACACAGCAGCAGCATGTGCAGCATTCCCAGCTCCACGAAGGCCACCAAGGTAGCAAGAAGACTAAGCTCCGAGCAAAAGACTGCGTCTACTGGGTTGGTATAACAAGTGACATTGAATCAGTAGTCAAGAACTGCCAAACTTGTCAGCGTTTCCAAAAAGCACAACCTTGGGTAACTCTACTTCAACACACTATCCCTACTCGACCATGGCAAGTTGTAGGCACAGACCTGTTCTGCTTTGAAAGTGAGAATTTTCTCATCATAGCTGACTACTATTCAAAGTTCCTGTTAATCTGAAAGCTTCCAGTCCCTTGTACCATTGACAATGCACAACACTATGATTCCTCTGAATCCAGGCATTTCTTTGAAACCTGGGGTTTCGACCACATCACTTCTTCACCCCACTACCCCGGTCCAACGGTTTCATCAAAAGAGCCATACAAACTGTGAAGAAGACATTGACGAAAGCCCAATCCAGTGGTGGTGACATGCAGATGGCATTGCTATGCATCTGTACAACACTAGTTGACCATAAGATCCCTAGCCCGGCACAACTCCTGTACAACAGGAAAGTTCGTGGCAACCTCCCTGCGAGACTCAAGAATACTCTACCCTCGCGAGACGAGATCCAAGATCATCTCCATCAGCCCCAAGTGAGCCAGAAACAGTATCAGTGACCTAGAGCCAGTCAAGAAAACAGTGACCTTCGCTCTTGACCTCCCAAGCCGTCAAGTACCATCATCTGATTCACCAAATGCAAGTCCAGCAGAGACAACTCAGACACCTACTACCCAGGCGACAACAGAGCAACCCTACAAGACTCGCTCTTGAAGCCGAACAGACTGTCACTGTGAACTCTAGTGTCTCCTTCAGAATTTCCACCAATTAGTCTCCTTCAAATTTCCAGTCTCCTTCAGATTTCAAATTATTTCCCTAGCATAACACTTTAATTTAAATTCATTTGACTCAGGTCACCCACCTAACAGCAAAAAACCGAATCAGAACAAAACATCAGTTTTTGCAGAATTCTGGCACATTTTATTTTTTCTTAAATTTCGTTTTTTTCCATTGGATCACCATCATTATCTCCTAATTTTTATTTTTTACCAGTTTAAAGAGTAAAAGAACAGTTCCTTATAATTTTCCAAATATCCATACTGCTACTTTTTTTTTCTTTTAACAAAGAAGTCATTTTTTGTTACAGTGGATGCCTGTCGTTTATTTAGTTGTTTATTTTTCTTTCAACATTTTGTTAAGTTTTACTTTTTTCTCTAAGAAAGAGGGATGTCACATCTCCACCTGTCACATGAGGGCGCCAGACACTCTAACCATCATGGTGGAATAAAGCAAGTGACAGTGTAGCTGTGCGTGTGTGTTCTCATTCCTAAGGCCACACACTAACACTTACTACACCTCCAAGGAAACGGACATGAAGCTTGAAACCCTGCACAGGTTAGCAAGTAGCCCTGGAACTGATGGAGCCTGCAACAGCTCCAGCCGGAGGACAGTTTACCCTGCGGAAGGACTCTCACAGTGGTAGCGGTGAATGTACTTCAGTACCTATTACTAATGGCCCTGATTTCAATTTTGATAGCACATCCACCAGTGCTAATATGCCTAGTATTACTAGCCCAACTTTGAGCGTGTCAGACACTGTGACAAAGGTGGGAGCCCCCACCCCACCTTCGCTACTTGGTTCTTCCACCCCTCTAGGGTATCTCGTACTACTTTCAAGGCAAAGATATGGAACGATTCTTATATAGATTTTGTTCTTCTGTATGATGTGGGTGCGGCTGTCCTCAGTAAAACCGATGACGTAGAATTCAGACTGGTGGTGGAGGGCAACCAAATGGTTGCCTGTAAGACCTCTTCCATACGTAACAAGAAACTTGATTCTGTAGACAAGTGGGCATCTGCTTTCAATACTTTCACGGCGATCCATGTGATGTGTCACCCTAAACACACAACAGAGCTACTTAAGTATGCAGAAACGGTACGTCTGGCAGGCTGTCAGTTTCCAGGTTTCGGTTGGCAAAATTACGATGAACAATTTTGTCTGCACCAAAAACATGATCCATCTCGTTCATGGGGGTAATTGATACTAAGTTGTGGCTGACGGTCGCTGCAGCCGTTACAGTCTCCTCCATGGTTGGTGGAGCACACACATTGCAGCGCCTACCTAATGATAAGGTTTCTAACATGTCATCAAAGGGGGTGTGTTTTGCATTCAACGGGATGCATGGCTGCCTTTTCTGCACCTGCAAATACTCACACAAATGTAGTTGATGTTCCCGCACTTGCCATGGCGCTTACACGTGTAGAGTAAGTGCTGCATTGCCTTCAGGAACCCATACTCGTGGCGCAAGGATGGCCAACCTAGAAAATCTGCATCAGGTGACGTGAATCAAAACACGCGCAAACAGGGCCAAGCCAAGGTACATCAGGTCAAGGGTCCAAAGTACCCTTTACGAGTTCAACTTCTTTTCATTCCCCCAACACCAATTAACACTTGTGTTCTGCAGAAGTGGCTGAAGGGTTATCCAAATGGGGAAGATGCTATTTTTGAGACAGGGTTTTCATCTGGTTTTGCTTTGCAATACAATGGCCCTAGATGTAGCCGTCAAGGCTGACTGCCTTTCATCTGCTGCAGCCAGACCAGACGTGGTGAAAGAGAATCATGCAAAAGAAACTAGCTTGAATAAAATTGCTGGTCCATTTGAAGTTCCTCCTTTCGCCACCTTGTAATGCTGCCCTATTGGGCTAGTACCTAAGCATGAGCCACATTCATGGGTACAGTGCACTAATTCAAGCCCCATTGAAAACAGTGTAAGATCAGCACTGTTCAGGGCCCAATAACATGCACGCCAACATCCCTGAGATTTCTGAAACACAAATGAAATTCTTGTCTGGTCACTAATCTTTCAATTTCTTTTCAATTTTTTGTTGGTTAACCAATTACATTTTTAATTATTCCCACAAAACAAATTCACCCCCCAAAAAGTGATTTTCCGAAATCTGATTGCAGCCATTTTTAGAGTGGCAACCCTCAACTTTCTCGGGCACTTAGGACCATTTTTCAACCATAGTTTTTAGCCATTCTGCTCTCATATGAAAGCTCAGAGACCAGGGAGTTGATCCTGGCAAGGATGTACACAATCTCACCATTTTGGGGCCCAAACAATCTCCTTGTTCAAAAGATACTGTGGGGGGTACTTTTAATGCTAATTAGCAGGCCAGAAATTCTCACTTGAATTAGTGGTCTGCACCCTCATGGCGCCTCATTCATCATCTCTTTTTCCTTTGGGGAGTCTATAAATGACTTCATTGACAAAGTTGTATGCAAAGTTAATTATACATCATTTGATGAGGTGGTCGATTTGGCAATGCAAGTCGGACCTGGGGCATGGCTAGCAAAATCTGACATCAACTCCGCCTTTCGGTTGCTCCGTTTCCCCTAAGAATTATGATTAGGTGGGTTTTACTTTTATGGTAAATACTATTATGAGAAGTGAAGCTGGTGATTATGATACGAATTCGGTCTTTTCATTTCTGGGCTACACATAAAGACCACTTACCATATACTTAAGAGCCAGGGTCTGCCTTCTTTCACCGTGTTCGCTCGAGCGTGGGCCGAGAATAATAGCTGAAAAGCGGGCTGAGGATCTCAATTTTTACGGCGTGTTTTAACGCGTCCTGGCGTGAAGGGGTTAAGTTGTCCTTAATACTTGTATATGAAGTGGTTTCATCCTGCAAACATGATGTCATATAGGTTGAAGGAAGAATTATATAAGTGACTAAAATACATGTACCTGTACATGTATTTATGAAATTTCTTGTATTATCTTTCTGCAGATCCCTTGCAGATCACCAAGTATTGACTGTTATTTTTTTTAATATCTAAGAAATAATTCACCTGTAAAAAATAATTCAATCTTCTTGTACATAACCCCATACACATTGGAACAGAAATAAAACCACATACATATATCTGTGCCAGGATCCTTGTGCCGCCACGTTCCTGTTCATTTTTCTTGTGTTTGTTACCAAATGGGGTTTAAACGTTAGCCTACGTGCATTATCAAACAGGCGGCAATTCGGTATCTGCAGGCACCACTTGAAGTTCTTTCTGATGAAACTCCATTTAGGCCTGTTTAACAAGTAATACAACGTTGGCCCTGTTTTCTGCTTACGCTTGTTGACCCTTTTATACCGACTCATAAGCTTTCAATTTGATAAACGTTGACACTCCAAATTGGATCAGTCGCCCTTCTAAAGGTGCCACCTTCTTGCTCACCTGAGTAATATAGGTACCTAAGGACCGCATGTGAAGATAATTCAATTTTCTCTTTTTTTGGGGGGACTGGTGCAGTAGGTGCTTGTTTTATGTGGTCTATTTAACAGCTGATGTAGGTTCTTTGTCAATCAACCTGGTCTTTTCTTCATTTAGCACTTTTATAACCTGTGGCAATCGTTCTACCCATTCCACGTTTCTCGTACTGACATTTAACATTTCTTACACGTACTGATGCCCAAACAGCCGTTTGGCTAAAGTCCTATCGAACCTTTTGACGATTCCCTGGGATCTATGTATGCCGGGTTCACCTACTTGAATTTCTATCTTGTTTTAGTAAACAGCTTTTTAAACTTGCCTTTAAATTCCGCCCCTGCATCACATTGGGCAAATTTAGGCCAAGTCAAAGGTGACCCTTTATAAATCCGTTTAATAGCTTCTGACGCTGCTCGGCCGTTTTACTGGTCAACGGTTCAGCCTCTTTAAATGTTGAACCCACGTCGACGACAGTTACCGCATATTATAAGTTTTACAGTTTACCCGATCCCAGGGTAGGTATCCTGGGGCAGGTAAATAAATTTGCCAAATGGCCTGTTTCTTTAGCCAATTTCATATAACTGATTTATCCGCGTCCATCTTTTCGTGTAACTGGTCAACAGCACTTTCACCGCGCCAGTAATCCTGTGGACTGTAGAACAACCTTGAAAATTTGTTGTCCATTTTAAATAAAGTTAACTATACTGATACATCAAAAACTGACCAATGTGGTTCCCCCAACATTCCACACCGATTCACAAATTTTCTGATCTTCGGAAGGCATGTAGAAATCCGAAAACTTGGGCTCGGGTGGTAAAGGTATCACATTTTTATCGGTCAATTCCAAATAAGCATGTAACGCTTCGTCCACGTTGACAAATGTCTTGACTCATGCGTCTGTTTAAGAAATCCAACATGAACTTGCTGTGTTTCCTAGTCTTGCTTCGCTTGTGCCAGTTGTTCCAAAGCTAGGTCGTGCCGTTTGCATTCCTCGTCGACTTTTATATTTTTAGGTAAACTGCTGAATAAAAAATTGAAGCCCATAAATGCCAATGTGTTTACTTAGCTCCTCCTACCATCATTAAAGCACTTGCCATTTTTAAAATAAATAAATTAAAAGATGGATCAAATTAAAGATCAATTGGCCAACATCAGTGGTGATCAAACAAACATCAAATCTATGCCAGGCGATATGCGAGCCTACATTGATCACAACTCTGACATGGAGATCCAAAACGTGTTCGCAGAAATGAGACACAAAACGTTTCACAAGCATGATCTATTGGGTAAGCACGAGGACTTGTTTTTTGCAGCGGGTGTATCTCTGATCGCGATTTCATTTATGTTTGTAATTTGGAAGTAAACCGGTTAAAATATAAAATTGTCTATTATAAAACAAAATATCAAGTCAATACACTAAAAAACAGAACCCGAGTTGCAGGCTTAAATTTCCACGTGCTATCAAGGCGAAGGACGCGAAGTCATATGCTAAACATCAAATTTCCTGCATTGGGTATAGACGATGTTGTCGTGCCCGGTACCACAAAATTAGTGTTTAAACTCGAGCTAGACAGAGCACTGGATGACAATTGAACCATTTACAACAACCTGGCACGTAACCCTAAAAAAAATTTCAGAACTTAATGTTAGTTTACAGGGCAATAAAACTGTCAGTGATTGAGATGCAGACGTCTTTCACAACTTGAAGGACAACTGGCTATCCCTAACATGGAGTAAAAACAGGGCTTACTTTGGCCTCGAATGCGAAAACGTGGCTAAGTTGCGATTGGGCGCAGCAGACGCGGTGGCATCAGCAAACGACGGTAAAGACAAAGTGATCGCCGACGCTCATAAGAACCGATACGTGATTCCGTTGGACGTACCGTTGTTAACATACCCGGACCGTTTTTTATCCCTCAGGTTTTAAAGAGCCGTTGACTTATCAGCTGACTTTTAATTCACACGATAAAGTGGTTAAAAGTACAGACACGGTTGCGGAATATTCCATTTTGGATTTAGGCGTGAGGTCAAAATACAGACGGTTGGTGTTAATCCCCCTTCATTCCGTTCGTGTTTTAGTGTTAGACAGTTCAACGGTTTGAAAAGAACCGTCTATCCTGGACTGTCTAGCTTCACGAGCAACCCTGACAACAATGGAGTTTGTAGCTGCACAGCCATAGTTGTAAACAAAAGATCCTATTCAGGGAGAACTTCACTGGCCCCGGTCAGCCTTCCTGGGCTGGCCGTGAGGATTAGTGGTTGACACCTTGTGATAGGAAGACGCAAAATCAACTGGATTCCAGGCTACAGACATTTATCTAGCTACAGATACGTTTTGAGTGGGTATTTCATGACAAAAAGGCATCGCCCCAAGATAATTGTCCATGTTTAAGCAATTTTTAGACTGGAAAATAAATGCGTTTATATGGGAGTGACGGGGAATGCCAAACACGGTTGCCTCATTTTACCGCCTAATCTATTGTCTAGGAAAGGAAATATTCACATAGACGCAATATGAATTTATTTGGAACTTCTGTCACGTGTACCATATTCTTTGAAGGTAATAAAAAAAACTTAAACTCCGCATCAAATAGTGCTGCAAGTATGTGTCAAGGTTTGGTTCGGTTCAGACAGGGCTTGGACATTTTTTGCCGAACTTCGGATCGGTTGGGGTTTGGACATGTACACACATGTACAAATACAATGCACACTGAGACATCAAAAGGCTGGCTACGATCGTGCTGCAAAGGCCTATAAAGTATTTCTACGTATAAAATTATGAATCTGCTATATATCCCGATCCGCGAGCAACTTTGGTTTAAATACCTTTTTTATAAACGTTTTCCCCAGAGTTTGTTTATGAGTACATTCCATATAAAGTTATCATCGAGGATGTGAAAGTTTCTGACCGTGTTTTGCCGACCAGAAGCAGTTGTGTTCGAACTACGCTTGACTCAACAAAACGATCGTAAGATTTGTGCAAATAGAAAAAAAAACAGCATGCTCAATTAGGACTTTCCTCCAGTACAGAATACAAGATTAAAATCAAATTTCGAGCAAATTGTGTTTTGCATTCCATTTACGAGACCATTGGCCTAATATGGAACGTCATTACCTTAATATGGAACGTAAGGGCATGGCTATCGGAGATTGGCAAATAAAATAATAAATCTGAATATACATGAGTACGATTGGATGTAGTGAGAATTTAGAAATGTTATGCAGTGACACGGCCGTACGTTGCGTGTTGTTGGTTGCTTTCTGAGTGATTCTCACCACATGCTTTTTACAACCATCTCATGATGTGGGCCATTGTAAGTTTCAGTATGTTCACGCACGTGTGGATCACGCCGTACAACTCGTTATCCATTTTTCGTTGTGTTTGTTTCTTATTAAGTTTTCTTGTATTTCTGTATGTTTTCCCGCGTGCCATCAATAAAATGCCTTATTAAAGCCGTACATCCGAACCGAACAATTTGGTTCGGTTCAAAAGTGCCTTGTTTGAATTTTTTTTGTCTCGGTTCGGTGGTTCGCCGGTAACACTAGATTAAATTGTGTTTATTGTTTTAATTTACTGTGCATTTAAGTTAAATAGGTAAAGTCAAACATCAGAGATAAGTATAAAACCCGACATGTTTGTTTTTCCAACAAAACTTTTGTGCAGCCACAAAGTATTCAAAGAGTACAAAAGAATTGTATGTACAGACCTGAAAAGACTGGGTCTGGAAACCGACAGCGCAACACAACTACTCAATACACGTGTTTTATCAGGAAATTAAAACAGTCTGCCAATCTAAATCCTCCTGTGGAGCTGCAAAGTAAAGAGCTATTGTTATGACTAATCCACCAGACCGCAGAAGTCTATGACGCCGTAATGCTATGAGCTGTCCATTGTTTACTGGAAGCTGCAGAGTGCAAGGTGTACTCGACCGCAACAGTTTGGCCAGCCTCGCTGAAGCGTTCGTCTGTTCGATGTTGACCGTCCGTGGGGTCAAAGCGTTGAACGCTTTCAAAAGCGTTTGTATTTTGACCTCACGCCTTAACGTTAAAGTACAAGGTCATCACTAATTGAGACCTGGCACAGAGTTTGAGGCAAAAACATAAGGGAAATTGTGTACTACCTGTTGGACCGCATTTGCTCGTGGAAGAAGCAGCTAGTTAATAAATCGGACACATTGTGGAACATCAGCATTGATCAGACAATTAAAAGCTTAAAGGCATTTTGATCTTGTTCAAAGATCCATCATTCTGAACAACGTTCACAAAAAAATGACGTTTGAGACATAAAATACGATTCATGATGAAAATCTAATGCTCAGAGTTAATTTTAATTTTATTTTCAGCAGAGTTATCTCCTAAATAACCGGTAAAATGAAAATTACACATGGAATTTTCGAGCACTACATGTGACAGCATTTTCAGCATTCTCGAACGTCATGCAGTTTTTGTCAAAATTCTCGAACGTCATCAAAATTCTGTCAAATATGGTGTTCACAATGAACATATTGTACTCATTATAAATTTTTGATGCAGCCAAACTTGAAGATAATTTTTGGTGGGCGAAAGATACAAGACCTGGCAAATATGTTGGTATAGTGAGAGTGATTATTAACGGTAAGAGAATGAAGAGAGCCAAACTTTTCTCATCATTTTCCATCAATTTTGTACTTTTTTTTCATGGCTTATATTTTTAAAGTTATTTCTTAGGTGTTTTAAAATACACCAGTCGAAATATATACTGAATTCTCCTTCTTGTTGAGAGAAGTTTTGAAATCCAGTCCTCTGGTGTAAACACTTCAACGTAAAACTTTAAATGAATTCAACTCCATTTGATTTGCACTGGTAGCCAACCAAATGTCCACCATAAGTACACATTATACCTCATTATTCCCATATAATCATTTTTATAAATCTGAAGGTGCTAATTTGTTTTTTACATGATCAAAGTCACTCTTTTAGAAGTTTTGAAAAATGACTTCCGGAGTTGCATTTTGGTCCATTTTATGAAGAACATGCCCTATCCTTCATGGCCGCACACACTCCCTGTTTTACACTGCCCTCTGTCTGTGGGCACAAGTGGAACAAACCTTCCAATTTACCGCATATTTCAGGCTGTGGTCTTGACTTTCAATTGCTCTGCATAGCAACACTGCAGTATACCAATGCACTGGGCCAATTCCCGGAACAAATGAGGAATTATGCAACAACACACAATGGGGCTCTACACTGAGTGGGCAGTGTGCCTGCAATACTCAAGCATCAATGAAGTTGCTTGTTTGACTAGACTTACCACAAGACAGTCATTCTACAGGGTTTATACACATTCAGAAAAAAAAGGTATGAAGATTTTTGAAAACTGAAAATATTGAAAAACCGCCCAGCAGTGCATACTGCAAATACAAAATGCACCCGGCAGCAAGTGGTTGAAATCATCATGACACAGGAGAGAACAGATGAACAAATCTGCTACATGGGCAAGGCCAGGAATTGAACCCAGGAACACAGTCCTGAGAACTGATCAAGTGCTTAAATTTAAAGCATAAGCTAGCCATGCCAGCAAGCGCTGTAAGTATGTCATTGTACTGGTTATGTTTGGTTTAACTAACAGTACACGTGTATTTGAATGTATAAATAGAAACAAACAAAACAGTAAGTTACCATGTTTCAAGTCTTACCATGTTTTAGAAATGCTTACTGTGCAGTAATCTCGTCTTGATAGAGACACAGGTGTACATTTTGTAGCTGCAAGCCTTGAAGGAGAAAAAAAAATCTTAGCTTAATAATGAGAATGGGCAGAACATTTTACTCTAAGTTTCAATGTGCTTAAATATTTCATAGCTTGTGGGACAGAAGTGCAAAGTTGGTGAAAACGTGCAATGTCATGCACTGGAACTCATCTCACAGTAGTTCATGCTGAGTGAAGTTATCAAAATAGCATGCAATGGGACCCCATGTGTATGCCATGGGACTGGCAAAAAAATAATGTTGTTTGAAGTGATCACCACGGGACATTTTGTGGATACCATGGGAACACCATGAGGCTTTTATGATCAACATGGGAACACCATAAGGATTTATGATCAGCATGGGAACACCATGGAGCTTGTATGATCACCATTGGAACACCATGGGTTTTTTATAATCAGCATGGGAACACCATGGGGTTTTTATGATCAGCATGGGAACACCATGGGGTTTTTATGATCAGCATGGGAACACCATAGGGTTTTTATACTCTACATGGGAATACAATCTGATTTGTATGCGGACACCATGGAAACGCTCAAACACTATTCTAATTTTTGCAATCATCAAGAGAATAATGGGATTTGCATTGATATGGCATCTACACAGGTACACTTAGAGTCTTTGTTGTATTGTAAACCCCATTAGCTGCTGCCATTAACATGCAGCATTGGCATGAACTACAGTACACAGTTTGGAATGGAATGTTGATTTGATGACTGCAACTTTGCTCGTCACCATGATGCACAGAACACTCACCATGGGAGGCACGGGTAAATCACCATGAGACCCAAGGAACAATTGACATGGAACAATCACCATGGGGTGCAAGGGACAAGCGACATGGGAAAATCACCATGGGACGCATGGGAAAATCACCATGGGATGCATGGGAAAATCACCATGGGATGCATGGGACAATCACCATGGGACAAATGGGGCAACCACCATGGGACAAATGGGGCAACCACCATGGGATGCATGGGACAATCACCATGGGACAAATGGGGCAACCACCATGGGACAAATGGGAAAATCACCATGGGATGCATGGGACAATTACCATGGGACAAATGGGGCAACCACCATGGGACAAATGGGGCAACTACCATGGGATGCAGGGGAAAATCACCATGGGACACAAGGGTAAATCACCACGGAACACATGGGTAAATCACCATTGAATGTGTGGGAAAATCACCGCGGGATGTGACAATTAAATCACCATGGGAATATTTTGGGAGATTACATGGGTTCTTGAAATACTCATGCGCAAAATCCCATGGGTAAAAATCCCATGCTAGATGATGGCTAATTCACCATGTAATCCCATGGGAAATTTTCCCATAGGATACCCTCATGGGACATTTTTGTGAGGGCGCATTTAGCATGTAGACTTTTGACAATAAGGATGTTGTCAAATTCATAATTTTGGGGGGTTAAATACATCCAGACGATTGCACAATAGCAAATGCCTCCGCCAAATACTCTTTTATTATCAAAGAATTCTCAATCATTTTAAGGACTTATTTTTAGACAAGGAAGATATTCCCATTCTAAGGGGAAAAATGAGCAGTTTGTAAGTAGATTCACTTGGCCCAAAATCAATATTATTTATACAGCCGATAAATAACACAAGTGCAATGACAAGCAATTACATAATCAAAAGAATGCTAGAACTGAAAAGGAGCCAAAGGAAAAAAAAATGACTAGACAGAACTGCAGAAAGCAAGAGTAAAGGGCTGAAGAAGGAGTAATCTTAGGCCAATACAGCAGAACTTTACGTCACGTCACTTTACTTCACCAAGCTGTCAATTGGTGAAATGAAGTCACGAGAGGGTGCAACAGAAATTGCCGTGCATGGCATATCATGCTTGATAGAGTCCAATGTCGAGTTCTACCATCTCGGCCAAAGAATAAAGAAGGAGGGGAAAAGGAGCTTTCTCATTTGGAAGTTGTCCTATTCTTAATCAGTTATTGCTTCAACATGCCGTGAATTCTCATTTATCAGAAAAACCCAAGGTCGGCAACCTGAACACAGGTTTTCTGGCAGGTCCAACCAGGATTTCGAGGATCTCTTATCAGCTACTGTTATCACCCTCAAGGGATTCTGTTACAAACTGAGTGCAAAACTGCAGCCGGGGCTTGACCTTGGCTCGACTGGGTGGCGAGTGGGCTTTTTGCCTATAGTTTTCTCAACACACATCCAGTTTCATAAATGCTCAGCCCAAGTTACTTTAATTCTTTGAGTTGTGGAGTTATTTCTGTGGGCCACAACTTACTCAGCATGCATGTGTGAAAGCCGCTTTGGAAGCTAGTGCATGAATAACACTATACCATAGAAGGTGTTTCATGCGATATATCATATAATGAAACGGAAGTATACGAAAAATTGAGACTTACATTTAATTGTCTGTGTTCACATTCTGACTTCAATCGTTCACAAATGTTCAATGAATCGACCAGACATCACTGATCACAAAGTCTGACTACATTTTCTTTAGGATGTAGATGGTGCAGACGTTGTCAAGTACATTGGGTGCGTGAATGAAGGATCAAAGTACTTTGTTGTTGGAGTTCTATCCCGTTATTGGGGGGGGTGGATGAAAGTATCCACTGAATTTCGTTGTCAGTTGCCCTTACTGCGGAGGGCAGATCATATAAACACTATAAACTTCGCTATCAGAATTCTGCCCCCTTATTGGGAGAGCAGATCAAAGTGAGCACTAAACTTTGTTGTCGGAATTCTGCCTCCTTATTGGGAGAGCGGATAAAAGTGTGCACTAAACTTGGTTGAAGGAAATTTACTCCATGATTGAGAAGGCACATAATGGTATGCACTAGATTTTGCTGTCAGAAAGCCAAATTCTTCAATAAAATGATCTCTTGATGTTTTGTCTATTCATAGAGGAAGAAAAACATTCATAAGTGGTCTATTTTATACACATCAAATGCCTTTGTGAGTTTTCACTAGCAGTTGGACACAAACAATATTAAGAAATTTTGGTAGCTTATTCTATATATCGCTCTATGAAGCAATAATGTTTTTATTTGATTAACATTTGAGCTGCTGTGTAATCACCCATGGACACCTTTTAAGTCCACAAACAAAACAATCGATTTTGTTTCAAAAGGCCTACGTTTTATTTCATTTTCATTCCTGTCAACGTGCATTAGCCCCAGACGGGAGAGATCTAACACAGACACATTATTGCCCGTTCTTTTGGGCTTCACCACCGAGTTCTGTTTTATTTAACTTTCAAAAATTCTCTTGAAACCATGATGCCAATTCACAACATACAAACCAGAAGCTCAAATGCTCGGTAATTCTCCTGAGTTAAGGAATTCACAAGCTGATACACTAGAGGATAATTTATCCTTTTAATGTTCACACAGAGTACTTCAAGATGTACAAACAACGGCTTAAAACTAGAACAAGGAAAGTCCTAACTTTATAACTATATGTCAACAACCCAACAACTCTTGATTAGTAATTAGATTTGTTTGTCCCATCCAATTCGGAAGATGTGAAAGTTAGGCATCCCACAAATCACCTGCTAACTGTCAAGCAAATTTCGTGGTCGCAAGAAAATGCAGACCTCCATCCGGCAGAATTGTGTCTGCACCGGCCAAACTTCCAAATTGGGCCCTGGCCCCATTCCACCTATGCAAGGCATGCAGAGGCGTGGCCCAAGAAGAAACCTCCAGGCCGTAAGTGATGAGCAGATTCTTTGTTTACCTAGCAACTATTTCTTTCTTTTTCCGTAAATCAACTAACCTATATTCAAACCCATCCTTGTGATTGTCTGAAATTTTAAGCCTTGGGCAAAAGCAGGCCCCCTCAAGCATCCATCTCGAGCCCTGCTAAGCCTAATTTGTTGACAGAAAAATGTTTTATGACCCAACCTGAGCTGCCTGCACTGCAATAGAACCAAGATTTATCTCTACGGCACAACTGTGTCACTTGACATGGCAAGCACCCATACTTAACCTCACCCCGTATCACCTCCTCGGGGTCAAACATAATCCATAATCCAAAACTTGTGTGGCAGAGCCAGAAATGTTTGTGTTATTACGTACACGTTTATACATAGAAGTAGTTCCCCTTTAAAAATGTTTAACTTTAGTTTAGATTTCTGGACTTTTTTCTTTTTGTGCCCCCCTGTTTATTTGTTTAAGCCCCAGCTTCCCCCACATAGAGTTACCACATGGTCTGGTCACACTCAGTGTAGCAGATCAGCAGAGACCAGTCACCTTCACATGTACCTATGTATTGTTCCTCCTAACTTGAGTGTGGTTTTTCTGCTTGAGCCCTATTCTGCTAGAAGTCAGTGACTGAAGTCTGAGTGTAAACTCATAAGGTCCATTTTACGCACTGTGTTGGGTTTGGGTTTTGAGTCTTTTAAAGTCTTAGTCTTTGGGTGTTTTTAGTCCTTGAGTCCTTTTAGTTTTTTGCATTTTTCCTGTACTTTTTCATTAATAAATTATTTTTTGGTCCCTTTTTTGAAGTCAAATATTGGTGTCTTAGTCCTTATTAATTCAGTTTCCTGCGACTTTTCCTTAAAAAATTCTTGGTTTAGTTAGAGTTTTTGTTGTTTTGCGGTTTCCCCCCAGAGTTGTCTTCTTTTAGTGTTCGATTTTTCCAGGTTACACTTGTAATTCTATAAACCCGAAAACCCTGAACAGGCACCCAGGCCTAAAAATGCCCCATTTCAGCCCCACAGGGGGCAAGGCCTTATCATTCTAGTCGCTTGATAAACACACTGCACAGCACCCAGGCACCTGACGAGCCCAACCCCTAGGCCTTAACTCCTACAGCACAATTCCTGTAGGACAAACATGGCTTAATGGCTGAACCAACACAAAGCCCCAGGCTAGGAATGCCTCAATGTCAACCCAATTAGGGCCCTCTGCCTTAAGTTGCCTAACTGGGTACGGCTCATAGACCTCTAGTTCAAACTGAACATGCACAGCAGGCACCGACTACCGTAATTTTGACTTTACCCGCAAAGAGATATCACATAAACGTTGGGAGGGTGGGTGCTAATTTTTGAGAATGGTGAAGTTGTGGTGAAGGCTGAGAAGAAAAATGTTTCCCACGTATGCGACATGCTCACTTTTCTTTTGTGATTGGCCACTCGTGAGTGTGCCTTGCTAATGCCATGACCATACTCCCTCCCCCGGAGCTAAAGGGCATTTCCAGAGACAAGCACCAGAAAACTGTATTATCACAGGCCTAGCCTTTAACGACTTCCTGCCGGGGACTCCGGAATCAGAGACATATGGTTTATATGCGTGGCCGGGGTCTACGAACTTGGACAAAGGAAACAGGGCCCTGTAACAAAAGACCGTACTCCGAACAAAAGACCAGGCTGCTGGGAATTATCAACATTTTTCACTCTCAAAAGTGGTGATAATCCAGCCTTTTTTTGAAACTGTATACCAGGGTTTGGGGCATTGAGAGCGAGCGGATTACCACCGGGGACAAAAGTGCTCCACCACCGCAATGATGAGCCACACAGCACCGCTGCACGCTAATCTGGCCCCTACTGAAAAGAGGTCAGCAGCGCACTGTGCCAAGTTCGTGAACAAAAGAAAGTTACATAACACCGCACAATATGGGCTCTTTTTACAAGGCTGCAGGCCTGGCTGAAATACTCGGGCATCAATGAAGGTCACCTGTCAACTTAGAGTAGTGCTATTACTTTGTGCAGCTATAAATAACCGTTAAATGAAATGATGAATTTTTGAAGAATTTTGAAAACGGAAAAAATTATAGTCATGCCAGCCCAGCATCATCAACATTGAAAAATGCCCCTGCATGAAGTGGTTAAGTCTGCAGCCACTTATCTATAGGTTAAACATGACCCTTTTTTGACCAAGCTTACATAATGATCATCTGGAGGGAAAACTTTAACTCATCAGTAGACGACACTTTTGGGAGCCTGACTTTACGAGCGCTCTTGATGCCGTACATAACAAGGAACTACGGTCAGCATGATAGGTCCCAGGTTAAGGGACAGTTTTTGGGAAGTTGTTACTCAGATCAGTCAACCTTCCAGATTCGAAAATGGAAAAAATAGTTTTTTATTTTCAAAAATCTGGGATCCACTGAAAAACACATCGATATAAAAAAATAATTTTCTCGGTCCTCCTCGAAATTTTTCTTTAAAATCTGAGCACCAACGTATAAAAAAGGCCTCCATTAGGTTGCCTTCTAGCTTTTTGTGTCTTGGTTTTTAATTCATTCCATTCAATCAATATGTACTTTTCTATGACAGGAGACTACACTTCGAACTCATCGGAAGCTTCCCTTAAAATAATCCTTTAAAGGATTATCAAATTTTTGTAGTCGAGTTTCTCCAGCAAGATACATAAAAATGTATCACCTTCTGGTTGGACCAACACCATGTACACATACTCAATGTACGTGTACTGTGTACTGCTGTGCATAAGTCCAACCATAGTGAACACACCATGTGCAATGTTTCAGTGCGTATACAGATGAAATAAGACAGAAGGTCGGAATGGCCACCTGCAGTGTGTTGAGGATGGCGTAGTTGATAGTAGATAAGGACGCCTTCCCTGGGGTATAGATTAACATTGAAATCCTGTTTGCAGAGAGGGCCGGATTTTAAAAAGAATAATTTGCCTCATGAACACAAATACCTGGGTGTCTCGCAAGTTGCTTGTATCATATTTAATTTCTTGTTGGCATGTCAATTCCCTTATTCTCATTTCAACATACTGCTAAACCACGCAGCTTGTCCACACAGAAAAATCAGAGCTAGCTAATTTCTAGTTTGTGTGCCAAAGCTCCAAACGTGTTAAACCTTTGCTTCCTCATCCGGGTGTAACCCTGGTCCCATTTAGGTCCAGGTTACTAGTTTCATCTTTTATACATGTATATCCCTGAATATCTTACACTTCCTTTTAGATCATTACCTTTTTTATTTCTTAGTTTTGGACCCTTTTATGTCTGTCATCAGTATAGCCTTCAACCACTTTATGGCGGGGCATTTTTCAATGTTGATGATGCTGGGCCGGCATGACTATCATTTTTTCCGTTTTCAAAATTCTTCAAAAATTCATCATTTCATTTAATGGTCGTTTATAGCCACACGAAGTAATCTTTAGGCACTACTCTAAGTTGACAGGTGACCTTCATTGACGCTCGAGTATTTCAGCCAGGTCTGCAGCCTTGTAAACAGAGCCCAGATTGTGCGGTGTTGTATAAGTGTCTTTTGTTCACGAACCCGGTTCAGTGCACTGCTGATCTCTTTTCAATAGGGGCCAGATTAGCATGCAGCGGTGCTGTGTGGCTCACTGCTGCAGTGGTGGAGCGCTTTTGTCCCCGGTGGTAATCCGCTGGCTCTCAATGCCCCAAACCCTGGTATACGGTTTCAAAACAAGGCTGGATAATCACCACTTTTGAGAGTGAAAAATGTCAGTGATGCCCAGCAGCCTGGTCTTTTGTTCGTTTGCATGATATGATTTTCGCCTGGGACTTTAGGGGTTTGAATTTTATAGCTGCACAATTTATCTACAAATTAATTAAACATAAAACTGTAAAGGATTCTTGCTGACTCTGCAGTGATGGTAAGTTTTCGTCTTGGCCAGACAGTAACTCTCCGGCTGTCTTGCCGCTGAGAAGACTACGGGACAACACCAGCCTGACCCTCTCGCACACTGATCTTGACACTGGTCTTAAGGTGTGCCGTGGGTTTCTGCTGGCCACAGTCCTAAAATCCGACTGCTAGTCTGTGACCGGCCAGCCGACCCCGGCAAGCTCGGTGGTCGAGTGGTTAAGACATCTGCACTAGTAAGCAGGAGGTCGTGGGTTCGAGTCCAACCCGAGTAAGCTTGTGAGGTTTTTTCGCAAGCTCTTAGTATAGTATACTTAGTACAGTTAGTAATTCACTTCACTTGGCTACTGGACTCGACAGAGACTGTTCTGTTGTCTCTGTGAGCTCTCCTTGCATTGAACCTGCCACAGTTACATATTCATCCCTGTCCTGCTCTAGGCAAAGACACCACTAGTACTGAAGCACTAGGGTAACATCAGTGAGTCTATTGAGCTGTATGTACTGCTGGACAGGGAGTGACTTGGAGCGGAGTCACATGCATTGTGTTCCCCACACCTGATTTACCCAAGCCAGGGAAGGAGAGACTGTGCAATCGAGCCCTGTACACGATCTGCACGTAGCCAACAATCCTCAGAATTCATTCAAGCCCCCTTGAACTGCAAGTCCTTTAACTGCAGACTCCCTAGCTTATTGCTAAGTGAAGTCACGACAAGTCATTCCCAACTTCAACACAACTTCCAGCTAGGCCCTTTATTTATTTTTGTTGTTAATTAATAATCATCTTCTGTAAACAGAATCCCTAGGTTTTTCTTGTTATTTTAAAATACATGTATCCTTTAGATTTAGGATATTTGTATTTTCGTGCAGTGTGTGAAAACGTTTTGCTAGCGTAGCTGGAAACGCACTAATCTCCACTGGTTGGCTGACAATAAAATGGCGTAAACTAGTAAATTAATAAATAATGTAAGCAGGTGCCATAATTTTCATATTATGCCCGCTACATAAGCTTTCTTGACGTTTATATAAAAATAGGGTTTCATCCCTCCCCTTGAAGAGAATGGAAGTGTTGAAGTCATGTGAACGTGACTGACAATCCACGACGCACCTCGCCCGTCGACATGCATTATGCAGAGATGTAAACTCATTTAGCATTCAGGTGAGCTATTCCTGTGCGTTGCTTAAGCTTGCCATGTACATGTACATGTTGTACGTAAAACACCACGAAAGCAACGGTGCTTTTGGTTAGATAACTCCTTTTATATGAAATTTATTAGTTTAATTTTTGTCATGCTACCAAGAACACAGCAGTGGTTTGGAATTTTGCACGTAAGCTGTCGAAATGGCGACTCTCAAAAGTGACAAAACTTGCATTGATCATTTGTAAAAATATATCTAAAACCATTGATTCTTAAAATTGTATGAACAAAATGAAGTTGTGATTGCATGTATTACTCAGAATAAGCGTGGAAGCACTATGCATTACAGTCGGGTCCACATGGACAACGAACCAAAAACCACGTGCATATAAATTTCTCAAAAATTCACCTCGCTGCATGAGTGTATCGTCTCTTGTGAGAGCAGCGTAAACTCGAAATAAAGACATTATAACAATGAAAACATACACAGAAAATACAAAATCATGTTCGTGGATTAAATCTGCTGCTAATTCCCTTCTCCATCAATGTTTTTTTGACATGTTTACGAATATTACACTTGACAACTGAAGGGAGCCCGCAGCCCGATTCAGCGCGCGCAGCACGCAGCCCAGCCATAAACTGGTCCCTGTCCTTCGCTGTTGCAATCGTAGCACTGTGTCACCGGCCGGGCGCCCGTCGGACATAAGCACTGCACATAAGCACCTCTGCGAAGTTGTTGATTGCACTGCAGAACGGTTAAGGTTTTTTCCAAAAAGTGGTAGTAAGTAAGCAGAGAAGTAAAGAAGGAATATCACACGGTGTTTCTGACAAAAGATTTCATCTAAAAAAAAAAGCCTCATATTTCGTTCATGATAGCGTAAAAGTCCAACCATCCAAATGGAAAAAGTGAAACACACAGAGTGACATTATCCAAAATTAACCCCCCTGTTATTTTAATGTTATGCAACCGCAGACACCGTTTTTTAATGGATAAATAAGCAATGCAAATAGTCGCCACAACTACTAAAATACACTAGTTGCCCACACCTAGAATGGACATGTCATGCATGCTCTCTGTATACCCTTGAACCGCCAGCTACTGGCACCAGACCTATGCAACCCTGGGCACCATTGCCATGAAACCCTGATTTGAGCCTTGAGGACAGCCCAAGGTGCTGTGTTCTGTGGGGCCCATAGCTAAAACTTGTTTTTCGGGTGGACACTACACTCTTCCATGGCAGCCGAACACTTGTGCTGAGTGATGAATGAATTACTCCTAGTCCTGGCACCTTTTCTTTTTTTTTTCCTGAGCTCAGTTTATTTTTAAGTTTTGTGTTTCTTTATTTTTCATAAAATTACTTCAGTGATTTTCATTCCATGTATTACTTCTGTCGAATAAAATACATGGGTGTGATATGGGGAAAATGAAAAATCCATGAAATATTCATTCGAGGGTTTTGCAAGTCGCGTCGGCCAAACCTTCCCAACAATTCGCATATCTATTTGATTATAGGAGGAGATTCAGGTACTGAATGTAAGCCACCACAAGAGCTGTTCTTACTTAAAAGGATACAATTATAACATTTTCTGCGACAAGACCCTTGTCCTCATTCACTTCAATTCCAACTATCCATGTAAGCTATAATTGGTGACAATCAAAGACTTAGAAGTGTAATACACACACACGCAGTTATCCGTAATCTACAAAATTCTATCACAATTGATTAAAACTGAAAACTGTCTCATACAGAGGAGTACTGCATTACCAGTGACACCAGGGCATATAGTTTTTGTGTTGACTACAGTGGCAGGCTTTGATCTTTACTGCGGCCACCAAGCGGCCACTGCTGTGATGCCCCAGTGAATTGCTGTGATGCCCTTTAAAAATAGTGCGTACCTTTCGGCCACTTGGCCAATGTGCCCCTCTTCGATGATCAGTAGGCCTACATGTACCATGTATTCAACTTTCACGTTATGCACCCGTCATATGTAATCCCGGCCCTAAGGGATCTGGGACTAGCGGGGACTTAGCTGAGAAGATAAAACAGGGCCAGCGTGATAGTCCCGGCCAAGTCCGCGTAATTGGCCCGGGCAGGGCGAGGTACCCTTTTTGGTATTCCGCAACTGATCCCTGGCCTCAGCATGCCGGGCTTCATTGTGGTAACCCCCGCGCAATCCTGGGCCCAGCGTGCTGGGCGTTGTGACCAATCCCAGCACCGTCCCTGCCCCAGCATGCTGGGTTGTGATGCAACAACCGTACAACTAAAAATAAATAACTAATAACTTTCATTAATTTCTAAAAGTCCCCTACTCTTCTGCGTCATTACTAAGATGACATCGAGTCGGTCGCGGTAAGTGCAGGTAAAATACTACTGAACTAAAGCAAAGCAAGGGGCAGCTGCTAAATAATTATACCAAACTTTGGCGAAACATTCATCCGCATATCTGAAGCACCGGAATCAGGGGGCCGACGACCCAAATTGCTGCACTCTTTCTTTGCGGAAGTCTCAGAAAAAATTATGGAAATTCATTCAATAGCAAAATTTGTTACGCACTGTGTGGAGACCAATTGAAACGTTCATTATGTACATGTGGCCATGGCAAGTGCCAACCCATGAGACACTTATCAATTATCACAACACTTCATTCGTTTATTGAAGATTGATCAAGATAACCAATGATTTGAAATGTATCGCCAAAAGACACGTGACCAGTGCTTCTTGGTTGAAAGATTAAATTACCGCATTTTAATCATTTAGCAGTCAAAAAAAAGTGGCGGCATTATTTGTAAAAAAAAAGAAAGGTCTGTATTTTGCACACACTGATCCCAAAATGATGCATCATCTTTGTCAGGTTTTCCTCTGTCAGGGTAGGGGAAACACTTTGTATTTCATATCAAAGCTCAGTGCTATAAAATTTTACCAATAGATGGTTTAACAAAATTCACACGGGTGCTGGGCATGACAGCAGGCTTCTATTGAGTAAATGTTTGTGACCTAGTGACCAACTTGCTTGAATTACATTTTCTGAGTAATTACAATCAGATTTTTGAAATACAGTGTTGCCTTTATGGCATCACGAAGTGTAATAAGACACAACACCAAATGGTAAATTAAAAGTTAGTACAGTATTATTTATTTTTATTTTTACAATTCAAGCAGACTGCTCAGCATGCATGTGAACAGAGACAATGGAAATTGCAGGTTGAAAGTAAAACACCATGTTGAAATCAAAGGAAAGTCTGTTGAAGTCACCAACAAGCATGAGAAGTAAAAATTTCACAGTGGCCTTGGTGTCCTTTCAGTTGGCCTTGGTGCCCTTTGGTTTTTTGGGAGCATTCAAAGCCAAATGGCCTTGACCCTCTGAAGCTTAAGGTTGAAGCCTGCAGTAGTACCCAGGTTTGTCGATTTTCATGAGAAAGTCACAATAATATCTGGCTTTCCCCTTGGTTAATTCTCTGTCCACCTCGGTTTCCAGCCAGGAAAATTTCCAAGAATTCTTGAATTCTTTGTCTACATTCAGATCCCCTTCCCTACCTGCTACCTTGAATGACATTTTTGATGGACGTCGATGACATCGGACCACCACGAGAACGAAACAAAAGGCAATTGCAGACGGAAGCAAGTTGTACACAGTGCCTGCAACTACAACACATGTACCGTGCATACACACATAGTGAACGTAGAGTACGTACAGTACATGTACCGGTACATACACACAACGATCATACCGCTGGCCTTCCAGGGTCCCTATGTTTTAACAATGACATCAATTAATTAATTACTTGATTTTGTTTCCTTTTTTTTTAAAGAAAATAAATCAGCCGCTGAAAGATTTCTGCGGATTGGCAAGTTGGCCAAGTGTCATACATTTCAGTTATTTTCTTTGATCCCACGTTTGTTATCAAGGTCCTTCATGGATTCCGTTACAATATGAGTATTTATGAAGTTGAGATATATTCCTTTAGAAAACTTCATCTATTTGACTATCATTTTTTAGTTAAATGGAGTTTTGTCTTGTTTTTGGTGTAATTTTGACTGAAAATTCACCATTTACACTCTCTTTCTGCTCAATTTCTCACCTTCAACCCGCTATAACTCAGGCTATCACCATAATTTGACTTCCTCAATGGCAGGCTAGTTTCTTCTTATCGTCAA
Organism: Acanthaster planci; assembly: GCF_054643075.1. NCBI lineage: Eukaryota > Metazoa > Echinodermata > Asteroidea > Valvatida > Acanthasteridae > Acanthaster > Acanthaster planci. Next base: position 7,604,587 of record NC_141789.1, read on the forward strand.
CTGACCATGTACCAATTATTTTTGATTGGCAACTATTTCACACCGTCTTTATAGATGCAAAGTTTTTCTTCCAATGAAATAACAGTTTAGATATTGCATTCAGCTATTGGCTTCCACTAGTACGGCCTACGTATAATGGATAGTGTGCATGCATGTGGTGGCCTGGTGTTGAGAAAGTGTCCCTGTAGTTTCAATTTGCGGGTGCATGAAAAAAAAAACATGTGTTAGAAAGTCTTTTTTTATGTGATGAAAATCACTGTGCCTTTTCAACTGCTATACATTTCTATGAGTCACTACTTTTACAATGAGGTTAATATAAAAGGATCATATGGGTTTCGAACATGTCAATATTGCTGCATGACACAATTATATTACATTGGTCACCCTTATCTAAGTGGTATTGTCCATTCCGTTCAGTGTTGCAGTTGAGACGGAAGACCCTCACAAGACCAACACAAGACCTCCAGTCTGAATTCAAGTCACAAACTATTTAAAATTTTTTGGCGGCTGTTTCAGCGGTACGCGGGCAGTGGATGGAAATCTGAGATATTCATTCTCATGGCCTAAGGGGGTTCCTTACCTTTCGCAACCTGTTCCCATTATACAGGAATAAATTCTACTTTTTCGAAGTTTATTTAAACAAGTTGTTGGTGATGTCCTCATTTCATATCAGAAAGGAAAGAGGGGCTTTCGGTTTTGGAGGGAAATTTGGGGGTAAAACAGCAGCGGACATAACTGCCCCGAAGAGCTGTGAACGAAAAATAAGCGAATGTAGTCTGATTCCTGGACCTGGATGTTGTTTTGATGAATCAAAAAAGCCTGAGTCGGGTAACCAGACGAAAAACAAAATGGGGTGATTTGCGATCGCATAATCGTATAAAGAAACGCTAAAACGATGCTTTCTTACAGGAGGGCTCAAAATGCCAGAAGCTTGAAGACCTCTGTTACAAAAAAAGGTAGGGATCAAGTATTGATAAACTTGTAAACTCCGGCAAAGTTGGCACTCAGTCTTGACTTGAAAAAATAATGACTTCTAAATGCCGACATGTGCTGCTTGCCGACTTACATGGCGTGCTGCCTTAATACATTCATATAATTCATTGCACCAGTTTAATTGCTTTGATCTGCCCTGGTTTATTTCTATCTCCGTTGTCGATTCAGGTAAGTTTTGCCTCGATTTTGATCATTGCTAGCACTCCGTCCGTACTAAGGACGACCCGTGGATGCCCCTTGTACTGACATAATGCTAGCACGCACAAGCAGACATGTCATGCACTGGCGCCACGAGTATATACGTACATGTACATGTATATGCAGGCAGGATCTTGGGGGCAGGCCTAGGCGGCAAGTAAAACTTCGTTCAATAGGGCGACCCCTTTGTGGTCGCGCTCGCGTGCACGGAAAATATACATGTACATGAAGGCCTACTTCACATCAGTATCGACAACGAAGCTCCAGAAATCGATTGTTTTTTACAGCCCACTTTACACTGAGGATTTTTTTTGGTTTTGTGGAAAAGGAACCGAGAGAACATGCCGACTTGAACGAAACGACAGCTTACAAAGCCCCACTTAAAAATTATCAATGGAAAGGTATCAACACATAATCGGTACGTTTATCAAAAGGCCGATTTATGACTTGCACGATGCCAACTTGACCCGGAGTTTTCCGTAACCATTTAGCAAACAGTAAACCTTTTTGAAAGGATTCCCCCTTCACTTAAATAAAAGGATAAACACTATTTATTATATTTAAACTTAGTTTAAGTGGGTTAGGAATCCTCGAATTCTAATGGTAAAGGGATACAAAATTTAAGCAAGCATTAAATCAGATGCTGGATTCGGAAGAAATCATCCAGGTAATAGTAATTAATTAAACATGAACATTACAATTTTACACAGGGAATGCGACAAATAATAGCAGCATGATAAATACCTTTAATTGAAGGGGGGATGGCATGTTGTACAAGATCTGAATAGCTTATGGCAGGTTCCTCAAAATATGGACCATTAGATGATGTTCAACTTTGGGGGTTCATTTTTCCTGAAGTGAACAACAGTTAATTAATTTCCAATGTTTGATGTACAGGGTTCTGCCCAGGATGGTTTTAGTGCCGGTAGGACTATCTAAGCGGAGTGCCACCATCGGTTGGCGCGGAGCGTAGCAGAAAATTTTTGGAATCTAAAAGCCCCCAAATGGCCGGAAACAGCACTTTCTGGGTGTTTTCAGCTGTGTATACACAGCCTAGAATTAGGGATCTCATGTCTGAAATTTCTGAAATTTACTAAAAAAAATTGAAAATTTGTAATTTTGGTCAACTAGGATGAGGTGATAATTTTAGATGGGCAATTGAATTAGAAAAAAAAAGAGTAGAAATAAATATTGATTTTATTCTGTAAATCCCTTAAATATTGAATTAATTTCTATCTCTATGATGCCCATAATTTTTCATTGCTATTCAAATCATTTTTCATTTTTTTTGTGTGTTGAAAATAAGGCGAAACATGCAAAATCTTGGCGGAATATTTTCCTTATTTTCTTTGTACAAAAGTTCGTACAGTATGCATATGGGATAACGACATTCATAAATGTGTGCAGGGGTTTTCTGAACAGTCATTTTAAAGTCTACATGAACATAATGTAGATTGGCCATTTGCTTTTCAGACACATTTGGCCATGTGTCACGTGCATACTGAGCGCGTGTATCTTGCCATACGGAACTCGTTTACGGAAAAGGCAAAATCATGCTGTTACTTTTGAATAAAAAAATTGCGGAGTTAATATTTTCACCATGGGATAAACAACAATTAACGAATGCGGTACGATCGTTGGTTTAAAAAACGATCGCAGTGATCGTTTTATGCAACATCGAGCAGAAAATACATGCACCGAATGTTGCTAACCGTGGTCGGCACGGGGAAAAACAGTCACGGTCGATTGTCAGTTTTGCAAGTACATGTGAAATTGTTTTTCTGCCAGATTTTTAAGTGTTTAATTAAACGAAGTGTGAATGGGGTCATTTGCAATTTTGTCTTTCTGAAAGTTAAGCCAAATTTTCTTTTCAAGTTGTGGAACTGGGTAAAATGCGGAACTGGACAAACAATGCTATACATCATGGAGAGGGGGTTTTCCGATCTTCGCGCACTGAGAGCGTTGCATATGCAAGCCTATGTGTGGCCTTGCAACCAATGGAAAGATTCGTTACGCACTATGTACACGTGCATTGCGCGTAACAAAGCCTCCTATTGGTTCATGTTAATATTTGGTCCAGATATGTTGCATATGCACATACATTGGTGCACAGACGATATGCATGGCAGTGCAAAGTGCAATTTCCGAAGAAATTTTACGGTTTCTTCACGATCTTCATATCTTCACGATCGATCCCTCGACCAAGATGCTATTTTATTTGGGTTCTTGTCGGGAATACGTGCCGGTCGGAAAAGTTGATTTGGCAGATTGTGGCGGTCGGCAATTCTGCGTGCCGGTCGGGCCCGACCGGCAGCGGCAGATCCCTGGATGTAATGAGGGAAGTCATGGCTGATATCTGGAACAACAATGATTGTGTCAACCTTTCAACTTAATTGGAGTTAATTAATTAAAGTCTCAAACGTTAGCAATTTTGAGGGACATGAACTCCCTGTAAAAATCCGAGCCAATGGAATTTACTGAGGAGTGATAATCACCGAGGTTATTTTACACAGATTTGTATGTGGTGAAAGGTGATAACATTTACACATATATGTATTAAAACCATAATCAGGAAATTAAAAAGTACCTCTCACAATTAATCGGGTCCCGAAGTCGGCAGTCCCCAGTGTCATTCGATTTTGTCATTAGTGTCAAAAAAATTGACTGCAAAAAAAGCGAGTAAAACCCATTTATTGATGTACATTACAAGCTTTAAAAAAGAGTGCAAAAAAGCATCACCAAACTATCATCCTTTTACGACTGGACCGATCACATTTTCTTCAAGTATGTTCCAAAAAGCGCAGTCCAAAATACCGATCGTGGCAATTTTACGGCTTCCATCTCTCTCTTTTGGTGACGTTACAGAAACATTTCGCTGCATCGTTGTCTGTTTTTGACCTTTGACATCAACCCAGAAAGTGCGCCCTCTTTTCTATTCGATATTCATGAACACCTCCACGGAATGGCAACGATTCTGAGTATTGTTTGCAAAATGATAACGTTCCAGACATAAAATACGATTCATGATGAAAATCTAATGCTCAGAGTTGTTAATTTAAATTTTATTTTCAGTAGAGTTATCTCCAAAATAACCGGCAAAATGAAAATCGCGCATGGAATTTTCGAGCACTACATGTGACAGCATTTTCGGCATTCTCGAAAGTCATGCAGTTTCTGTCAAAATTATCGAATGTGATCAAAATTTTGTCAAATATGACGTTCGCAACAAACATATTGTACTCATTATAAATTGTTGATTAAACGTTCGAGAATGCTGAAATGCTGTCACATGTAGTGCTCGAAAATTCCATGCGCGGTTTTCATTTTGCGGGTTATTTTGGAGACAACTCCAAACACGAGTGTTTCACTTACAAGATTCATTTATGCACGTGGAGATTTTTAAATCCCCAAACCGTGCCAGCGTGCTTTGCCAACGCCATGCCTGTACATGCACAGTGTACATGTATAATACACTATATGTACATATACGAACTTGCCCAAAACCCGAGTCCTTTGTCGGATCGAATCATGGTCTAACACACAGACGTTGCTCACCTCGGTCGTAGTCGATTGATCAAATACAGACTTCCGTGACCATCGCACTTGAACCGGACTGTCACTTCTGTTTTTTCCATTTGTCCGAAACTTTGATTTTTTTAAAGAATACTCCTTGACAGAGATTCAGCGCTTACACGACAAGTACAGAATCCTCAGTGACGCAAAATAAGTTTGAGCAGAATCCGAAATTCCTCGTTAGCCCGTGATACACGCCATCTGTATAAGCACAGAATTTTCTGCTATCCTTAGCGCCAATATCTCGCTTGCGGTAAGCACAGCCAAGTTGACTGGTTCCCGTCCGAATAACCAATACCTTCGTTGGACTGACAGGCGTACACATCATGAGACAACGGAGGGAACGGGAACCAGTTTAAGCTTAGCCATGAGTATAAATAAATCGAGTTCGTTGACGCCTGGAAACAACGCGTGTTGCAAGCCACCGGTGAAAAAAGAAAGAGTGTTAAAAAATTTTCGCATAGTTTACATTCATACCCTGGACATTAGTTGCAATGTAATGTAGCGTTGTCCAACCTGGGCTAGCTTCATACGTGTGATTGCATACATATCTCACTGAACGGAATGGTTGTCTTTTGCCAAACTCGGGCCAGAAATTGTAAATTTTCTTGCTTATATATTATCAAAATTTACCTAAGGATTGAGTAATTGTGTGGAGTTTGTTTCCTTATTATAGGAACATAGTGCTAAGGTAGGCCTAATGAACCGCCTAAAAATTAACTGAATTAAAGCCTCACTCATGTCTGACAGCAGGATCTGTTAGACAATGACAGCTGACACTATGAGCGAACAAAATACAGAATGCGTGCAATTTATCAGCTCACAGGATCCAGCGGATGTCCAGTAATATCCCCGGACATCTCGAATAAACTTTATCGAAAGAAATCACTCGGTAAGGCCTATAGGGCCTAGCTTAGTACCCTTTTAGTAGGGCCCTGTTTACGGGTCTACAGGCCTAGCCTAGGCCTTCGTCATGTAAGTGGCGCGCGCTCAGGCCTAACCTAGCCCTTGCTGTTCAACGGTTCCATCCATGCCACGTGGTCGTGTTGTACATGTTGTAGGCCTAATTTAACTTACCAAACTATCCCAAACTTTCCCCCACGTCTTTGAAGAATGTCTTGTGAGAAAAACATCGCGTCAAATTCGATTAAACCTGTTGAACTTAGGCCTATTTAGTATTTGAACGACAATGCCAGTTGTCTCTTCAGCCACGACACTATGACACCAGAGGTTGTTGTGCACTAGCTAGCTAATTAGCGCACAGAATAACTTAACACCGGCCGATCTGATTGGTCACTGACTGTCGACACATGCGTTGTACGTGTACGGTAACCGGTTCAAGTCGAGTATGTTCACGTCACTGATAACTTAACACCGGCCGATCTGATTGGTCACTGACTGTCGACACGTGCGTTGTACGTGTACGGTAACCGGTTCAAGTCGAGTGTGTACACGTCACTGATCAGTGGTACACGTACGTACGCCTGTGGCGTATGCGTGCAAAGTTAACATTTAATCCGCGTCATGCATTAGAGATGTGTACGCAGATCATGCATGATCATGCATGATCTGCGTACACATATATCTCTGTTCTTAATAGAGATATTTCTATTATTAATAGATGTATCTCTGTTACTAATAGAGATATATCTATTAATAATAGAGATATCACTATTTTAATCCTGTTAAGAAAGATATCTCTAATATGTTTCCGGTCCTGCACACAGGGTAAACGGAAAGGTCATTGTAACGTAACGCACAAAGTTTCAGTGAGCCAGAGGTTGTGTAAAGTTTCCTAATGTAAACAACCACAGGAGTATGGTACATTTACAAATATACTGAGACACGGATTGAAAGCCCTCAAGATAATAGATTTTTAAACCCAAAATTTCGAGGGCGACCTGCTGACCTCGGAAGCGGTAACTTAGTAGAGACATCTCTGTTGCACAATAGATCTCTATTAGGAATAGAGATATCTCTATTCCGTAAATAAATGTTAACTTGGTACGTTTAGGAATAGAGCTATTCCGGGATTAACTTAAATGTTAACTTTGCAAGCGCGCACGCACCACTGGCCGGGTGCGTCCGATAGTTCCCTGAATACACCAGTGTATACACGCAAGGGAAACCTCGAAATGAGGCTAATCGAACAATGCGGTGTATTCTGGGGATAGAGTCAAGTACCCACCACGTTCCCATCATGTCCATGCATGGTCGCACAGTCCATCCTTGATGTCATTACACTCGGGCAACCTAAAGTTGCACTACACCACTGAAATTCACGCCAACAGAAAAGAAAATCGGATCGAAAGTAGCGCCGCCTGTTGACTCTTTTGGAAAGGAGGGCCTCTGTTTTTTCACTGGAAATTCAAGACTATGGCCAGAAGATCACTTTTCGTTTCAATGTCATGGGGTTAGCCACGAAAAAAAAATTTATTCGCCTTTGAACAAAGATACCCCAAAGTAGCAGTAAAACTAAGCGCTCATTTCTGAATGTAGCCTCCTGCCCCTGTCCAAAATAGGTCCACAATTTGGGGCTTTTGGTGAAAGAAATGCCCGAACTGGAAAATATTGGTCCCGAATTCGGGATTTATAGAAATGTTTCTATGATGACTCCTGATTATGGCCTGTATTATTGTAACAAATCTCGTGGAATCACAAAATATTAATGACCTCGCGCACAGAAATACAACCATTTGGTGGAATGCACCCTTTAACATTATGTAGAGGGCCGGTTTCGCAGTAAAATTGGCTCAAAACGAACAAAGTCTGTCCAAAAAAGAAAAACCAATTCAAAAAATTGAATACGCTTTCTTGTTTATCTTCTGATGGATAGTAAAGTATGTCCGTTACCACTGAATGCGGCAGTGTTTTGTGCGCAATGATAGGCTAATTCAGTAAAGAAACGGAGAAATCAAACATCTTCTGCAAAACTGCAGGACAAATAGAAAAACAACTAAAAGAAAGACGACGAGCAGACACAGTTGTTGATTGGACCTTTCTAATTTTCATTTCCCCTGCGCCTGGGGAGAGGTTTTTCCGGAAGAAAAAATACGGGGGTTCAGGCCTTTTTCCAGTTATTACAGGACTGAATAGTCAATAAGCCCTTCCAAGAGACACCGTGTACATTCCTCTGATCTTTGGTTATAATTGTTCCTGTTTTGAAAAGTTCCAAGGGAAACATGTTCATTTTCTCCTCCCGTAAAGAAAATAGTCTTGAAAAGAGAACAGTGCGCCCCTTTTGGTGTGCTGCCATGGGCGTGCCGCCATCTTGTCTTTACAATATCTCCTGGAGGGCCAGTTTCGCAGTAAAAATGGCTGAAAACGAAGTACATGTAAATCTATCCAAAATAAGAATACCAATTTCAAAAATTGAATACGCCTTTTTGTTTTTCTTCCGAAGGATAGTCCAGATTGTCCGTTGCGACTGAATGCGGCAGTGTTTGGGGCGCAGTGACAATCTTATTCAGTAAACGAACGGACAAATCAAACATCTTCTGCAACACTGCGGGACACAGAGCAGAACAACTATAAGAAATAGGAGGAGCAGGCAGAATTGGAGATGAGACCTTCCTAATTTTCATTTCCCCGGCGTCCGGGGGAGGTTTTTGGAAGAAGAAATACGAGGTTTCAGGACTTTTTCCAGTAAGTATAAGCCCCTCCAAAGAGTCACCGTGTAAATTCCTCTGATCTATGGCTATAATCGTTTCTGTGTTGACAACTTCTCAAGACAAAACTGCTCATTTTCTCCCCTCGTAAATATTAAAGCACTAAAAGAGAACAGGGCGCCCCCTTTTGGTCTGATTCCGTGGGCACCGCAATCTTGTCTTTACAATATCACCTAAAGGGCCGGTTTCGCAGTAAAAATGGCTCGAAAAGAAGAAAAATCTATCCAATATAGGAAAACCAATTCCATAAATTGAATACGCTTCCTTGTTTTTCGTCTGAAGGGTAGTACAGATTTTCCGTTTCCACTGAATGCGTAAGTGTTTTGTGCGCAATGACAATTGGGGTTAAATGGGTTAGGATGTGCTGGGCTGAATTTGAGAAGTGAGCAGCTCCTCTCCCACTGAAAAATCCCATCGTATACCACGGCGTCTCAACATTAGCCTCTTCTAACCAAATCCTACTGTCTGGCCTCTTCGTGCTAGCCGTTTTTTACTAAATGGCAGAGGGTTTCAGCGTGTTTCTGGCACTATAACCAGGTGCTCCGGGTACGTGGAGCTCGTAGGCTTCACTGCCAGTCCACCTAGGAGGGGGACAACTCTGATCACAAACCGGGGCAGGCAGAACTCGTTAGCCTAGGTCGGCAGTCTGCCTAGGAGATGGACAACCCCGATTTCAATCCCAGGCAGGTAGTACTCGTTAGAGCGGTTCTACAGGTGTTGTGAAAAGACCGGCCACTCCCAGCAGCCTCTCCAGTCACCGATAGTCCTGACTTCGTCATGCTATCGCTACCAGCTGCAGGTAGGTGGTCAGGTCGGTGGTGCTGAGGACTGCCCCCCCTCCCCATCACCTCAATCTCCTCATTGAGCAGGTTTTTCTCCCCCTTTTATTTTCCATGCGTCCTGTGGCGACGGTTGGGCCGTGACGGGGACAAGACCTGGATGGGACTAGCAGCCCCTAGCCTGCCCGCTGCACGTACGGCGGCGCAGGTGTAATGGCTGTCTGGGGCCGGGACGGAGCAGCGTCCCCATTTGGTACCTGCCTGTGCGACCGAGCAGCCCTTTTTAGGGCCCGCACTGCTCGCCTCTCTATGAGGACGGGCCTGGAAAAGATGGTCTAAAAATCGTCCGCTTTTTCTCTTCCTGGCGAGTAGCCACGCCCGCCAGGACATCCCTTTTGCGGTCGAAACAGAATCAATCGACAGAATATTACACCTTGCTGGCTTTTGCCGGTATATCGTTGTAAGATTGCAACATGGAACATTCGCACAATGATGGACTCCACGGTGCCCACAGCCAGTGAACGCCTACCACGGCGCACAGCCCTCATCGCAGCTGAGCTCAGACGCTACAATATCGACACTGCTGCTTTGAGTGAGACTTGGCTTGCTGCAGAGGACACCCTCGCCGAGGTTGGTGAGGGTATACCTTCTTTTGGAGAGGGCTCCCAGATGAAGCCACCAGAATCCATGGTGAGGGGTTCGCTATCAAGACATCCCTCTTTAACCATCTGCCAGAGGTGCCTATTAACTTGAGTGAGCGGCTCATGACTCTCTGTGTCCTCTTGGCAGCTCGGAGACATGTTACCATTATTGTTCTCCTGAAGACATAAAGGATGAGTGCTATGACCTTCTTGACCAGACACTCCGTGCCAACCAACAAGACTATCCTTCTCGGTGATTTCAACGCTTGGGTCGGCTCAAATTATACTGTCTGGGGTGGCGTCATCGGCAGGCACGGGGTCGGTTCTACCAACTCCAACGGAGTCCGGCTCCCAAACTTATGTGCAGATCACGACCTTACCATCACCAATACGGTTTTCTAGCTCCCCCACAAGCGTAAAACCACATGGATGCATCTCCGCTCCAAGCACTGGCACCTAATCGACTATGTTATAGTCCAGCGCTGTGATCTTAATGACGTATTCGTCACCAGAGTTCTTCAGGGTGCCGAGTGCTGGACTGACCATCGTCTAGTTTGCTCCCTTTTTAAGCTCAGTATTCTACCTCCTTTTCGAAAGAGAGCTGGCAGACTACGGCTTAACTGTGGTGCCCTACGGGATCTCAGTAAGAAGCAGCAATTGCAGGAGAGTTTGGCCAGTGGTTTGACTGTTTGTACCTCAACTTCTCTCTCCATGTTTCGTGCTGCTTCCAGGTCCATAAATGCAGCTAGCCAGTCCACCGCTTTCACCGATGGATCCTTCACGGATCAATGGAACACCTTGTCGTCCACAATCTTTGAGGTCGCCACTGGGGTCTTGGGTCACACTCGCAGACGTCACCAGGGTTGGTTTGATCACACCTCTACAGGGATTCACAACCTCCTGAAGAGGAAGAATGCTGCACACGATGCCGTTATCAATAACCCATCTTCTAGCACCCTCCAAGCCCATTTTGCTGAGCTTCACTCCTTTGCACAGACCCGTTTTCGGCAGATGAAAAATGACTGGTGGAGGAACAAGGCCTATTAGATCCCAAGACCTTGCTGACGCCCATGATCTTCATGGTTTCTATGACGCGGCTAAGACCATCCACAGACCGATCAGAGGCACTTTAGTTCCTGTGAGATCTGCTGACAACTCTACCCTCATCAAGGACCGCCAAGGAATTCTTGGCCGCTGGGCTGAGCATTTTAGCGAGCTCCTCGACCGTGTTTAACCCATTGACCCAAGTGTGATCGACCGCCTCCCCTCTCTGCTACCCGTCACTCAGCTGGACAACCCTCCATCCTTTGTCAAGATCCATCAGGCTGCTAAGTGCCTTAAAAACAACAATGCGGCTGGACCTGATGGGATCCCTGGCGTTATTTTCAAGTACGGCGGATCCGTGTTCCTTCATCGTCTGCACTACTTCATCTGTGACGCCTGGGCGGCTAAGTCCCTCCCACAGCAGTGAAAGGATGCTAACATCGTCACCGTGTACAAGAGGAAGGGGGACAAATCCGTGGCATCCCTCTCCTGGCCGTTGCTGTTCCTCCGTCTCCAACGTAGTCCTCCCTGAATCACAGCGTGGTTTTCGTAAGGACAGGAGCACAACGGATATGATATTTGTGGCTCGTCAGGTGCAAGAGAAGTGCATGGAGCAACACCGTGAACTTTACGCCGCCTTCGTTGACCTCACCAAGGCTTTTGACACCATCAACAGGAGCATTTCCTGGACCATCCTCACCAAATGTGGATGTCCCCCAAGGTTTCTTAAGATCCTTCAGGAGTTTCACACTGGAATATTTGCTCGTGTGGTTGTCGGGGGCCTGCAATCAGAGCCCTTTGAGGTCAAAGTTGGAGTGAAACAGGGGTCTGTCCTTGCACCAGACCTTTTCAATATCTACCTGGTTGCGTTGACTCTCCTTTCCCGACACCAGCTCCATCTCACTGACGGCATAACCTTCCGGTATTGGCTCGATGGCCTCTTTAACTTGCGACGACCGCTAGCCAAGACATGACTTGGTCTAAGACAATCTTTGCTCTGCAATACGCTGATGATACCGCCTTTGTCAGCCACTCAGCAGGTCTCCAAAGGATCCTTGACACCATGGCCGACACATACACCAGCTCTGGACATGTCATCAATGCCAGTAAGACGAAGGTGCTCCACCAGCGTGTGTCCTGTGAAGGCCTCACTCCTGATATGCAATTTCGGGTTGGGTTAGAGAACATCAACAAAGTCGACAGCTTTGTCTACCTTGGAAGCATCCTGAGCTCCTCCTGCAGTATTGATGAGGAGATCCAAAACATGTTACGGAAAGCTTCCAGTGCCTTTGGCCGGCTGTAACACCGAGTGTTTCTCAACCGGGGTATTTTGTTTTTCTTTTGAAGGATAGTACATATTGTCCGTTGCCACTGAATGCAGCAGTTTTGTGCTCAATGACAATTTTATTCAATAACAAATGGACAAATCAAACATCTTTTGCAAAACTGCGGGACACAGAAAAGAACAACTAAAAGAAAATGGACGAGCAGACAGAATTATTGATTGGATCTTTCTAATTTCATTTCCCCGGCGTGCGAGGGTTTTTTGGGGGGGAAGAAAACGTAGGGGGTTTCAGGCCCTTTTCCAGTTATTTCCAGGTATTGGACAGAATAGTCAACATGCCCCTGCAAAGAGACACCGTGTACATTCTTCTGATCTTTGGCTATAAACGTTCCTGTTTTGACAACTTCCAAAGACAAAACTGCACATTTTCTCCTCCCGTAAATAAAAAAAACACTAAAAAGAGCACAGGGCTCTCCCTTTTGGTCTGTTGCCGTGGCAGCGTCATCTTGTCCTTACAATATCACCTGGAAAGCTGGTTTCGCAGAAAAGTGACTCAAAACAAAGAAAATCTACCAAAAATAGGAAAATCAATTTCAAAACTTAAATACACTTTTTTGTTTTTCTTCTGAAGGATAGTACATTTTGTCAGTTGGCAGTGAATGCGGCAGTGTTTGGGCGCAATGAAAATCTTATTCAGTAAACGAACGGACAAATCAAACATCTTCTGCAAAAGTGCGGGACACAGAGAAGAACAACTAAAAGAAAGAGGACGAGCAGACAGAACTGTAGATGAGACCTTTCTAATTTTCATTTCCTGTGCGTCTGAGGGGAGGTTTTTGGGAGGAAAAACATAGTGGGGTTTCAAGCATTTTTCCAGTTATTACGGGACGGAATAATAAATAAGCCCCTCCAAAGATATAATCGTTCCTGTTTTAACAAGTTCCAAAGACAAAACTGCTCATTTTCTCTTCCCGTAAATAAAAAAAAAAGAGAACAGGGCGCCCCCTTTTGGTCTGTTGCCTCTGGCACCGTCATCTTGTCCGTACAATATCACCCGGGGTTCTGTTTTCTCAGAAAAGTGGCTCAAAACGAAGAAAATCTACCCAAAATAGAAAAACCAATTCCACAAAATTGAATATGTTTTCTTGTTTTCCTTCGGAAGAACAGTACAGATTGTCCTTTGTCGCTGAATGCGGCAGTGTTTTGTGCGCAATGATATCCTCCTTCAGTAAACAAACGGTTTTTGAAAAGAAAAAAATAGGGGGGTTTCCGGCTTTTTCCAGTTAAGAAAATCTACCCAAAACAGGAAAACCAAATTCAAAAATTGAATACGCGTTCTTGTTTTTCTTCTGGAGGACAAGATGGCCCAAGAAAGCAGAGGCGGCAAAGAAGTCTAAAGCCAAGGCTCGCAACTCTGCACGCTATGTTCCTCCTGTGCCTTTTTACCGTTACGCTCCTTTTCGTCCCTTCGACCGCAGGTACGCCTATCGCCCAGAACTCCGCACCTGCTTTCAGTGTGGAATCACAGGGCATGTCCGGACCAGCTGCCCCTCCCTTCGATCTCTCCGTCAACCTCAGCACAGTTCACAATCTTAAGTCAACGATTCCATCACAGCCTAGAGACTGGCAAGCTCAAGAATCGGCGACACCGGTCCCTACTGGAGTCAAAGGTAAGCTAAAATCTCGCATTTTATTGTTGGTGAGACATGCTTAAGTGCAGTACCTTTGTTCAGGAGGTCATTTCTGAAGGGTATAAAATTCCCCTTTGCGTGACTCTCGCCCCTATTCATTTATCAAATAATAAATCAAGCTTATCCCATTATAAATTTGTCGAATCCGCCATTGCCGATTTGCTCGCAAAATTGTGCTTTATTGAATTGTCCCCGTCGCCTTATTGCTGCAATCCCTTAACGGTCGCAGAAGGAAAGAAGTTGAGGTTAGTGCTGGACCTTAGACACCCAAACAAATATGTCTGGAAAGAGAAATTTAATTACGAGGATTTGAGTCGTATCGCACCTTCGCTTGGTTATAACCAATACTACTTCTCATTTGATCTCGAGTCGGGATACCATCACGTAGAAATACTTCCACTTCATCAAAAATATCTCGGTTATTCTTGGCACCATCATGACGTAGTTACACGTTACAATACCTTTATTGTTCTCCCCTTTGCTTTAAGTAGCGCTTGCCACTTGTCCACTAAGCTGACAAGGCCCATTATACACCACTGCCGCCAAAACGTATTATCGCATTCATGTACATTGACGACGGACTAATTATCTCGCCCAACTTTTAGTCGGCTTCCCATAATGTGTCAATTATTCGTGATCTCATTACAAGCACCAGATTCGTACCCAGCAAAACAAAATGCGTCTTGTCACCCACAAAAACAATCAAATTTTTGGGCCTCGTCATCGATTCTGACGCATTCACTTTTCAGGTTCCTCTAAACAAGATGCAAAAAATTCTCGCGTTTATCTCGTCCCTACTCGAAAACTATCACTTCAACAGAAGCGTACCCGTACGTGACTTGGCTCGTTTCACTGGCCATATAATTTGTTCTTCTCTGGCACTTGGTCCAATATCTAGGTTCATGACTCGTTGTTCCTACTGCGCGTTAGAGGCTCGTGTCTGGTGGCATGATTCAATCATTCTTCCGTCCGAAGTCATTTCCGAACTCGAATTCTGGCTTAATAACTTTCAATCTCTAAACGACTTTACCATTAGAGGCAGATTGGTTCCTTCTTTGACCGTCTATTCGGACGCCAGCGATACGGGCTACGGAGGTTACGTCGAAGATCGCCCTTAACCTTAAGGTAAATGGTGTCTGGACCCCAGTCGAGAAAAAGAGAAATTCTACCTGGCGTGAATTAGCCGCAGTGCGTGAGATTTTGCACGATTTAAGAGACGCAGTGTCGGTCAAAAATATCAAATGGTTAACCGGTAATTCAAACGTCCCAACCATTATTCAATGCGGCAGCACCAAACCTGACCTACATGAAGTGGCATATATTTCACCTGGCCAAAGACATTAACTGTGTTCTGTTCCCCGAATGGTAACCAAGAAAATAAACTTGCAGACTAAATCAGTCGAATTCGAGACTTTCACGACTGGTCTATTGACCCAGTATCATTCAGTGTTCTTAATAATTTGTAGGGGACCCTCATACTTTGCTCCACCTCACAACGCGAAAGTGAAACGTTTTTACTTTTGGCAAAGGTACGGCCGGCGTTGATGCATTTTCTCAAAATTGGTCCAGCGAGCAACTACCTTTGCCCCCCAGTATCACTGATCATTCAAGTATTCAACCGAATTCTCTCTGATAAGGCGACCGGCACTTTAATCGTGCCGCACTGGCCCACTTCGGCTTTTTGGTCAATTATTTTGCCAGATGGTATGCATTTTGACAGCATGGTATTAAGATTGGAGATCGATGAACATTTCATTAACCCCATCTTCCTTGGGAACAGATTCCGTGTTTTGTCAGACCCCATATTTTGCTTGTATAGCCGTTCATTTCGATTTCTCTACACGCCCTCGTTCATCCAACTTTGATTTTTGTGTTTCCAAACGGGGGAATTGCCCGCGGTGCGTTCTTTCCGCTTGAATATTTATATAGTCGTTTTTTTCGGCAGTTTGTATCCATGGCCATTTTCGGCCGATGCCGATTTGCATGCATCAGTAACGGTAGAAGTATAGCATGTTTTAACGATAAAGCGACCCGATTAGTGGTCCGCTCGCTTGCTCAGTGTATTATGTCAATGACTTGTATTCGATAATCATGGTTCCTTGGTACTCTGTTCGACCTTTGCCCCCTTTTTGGCGTTCTCAGCGAGGTACCTCACCTCGCTGTCCCCACCCTCCCGCCCTCATTGTTGCGCAGTGTCGTTCGGAGCAAGGGTGCACGACCTTCGTACAACGCTTGGGTCGCGCCCACGGCTCCTCCCACGCTGGGGGTTTTACGTGGCCACTGTCAGTGTTGCGCGCCGAATGCTCACTGCCTCGTTGCAAATGAACAGTTTGTTAATCTGGACCTTTCCAGTTTTCTCGCATTGGTGCGCTTTTCTGCTCTTTTGCATTCAATTTTTATTTCAGATATTTGGGACGGAATTCCCCTCTGCAAGTCGTTCGCAGGCTTGCAAGATCAAAGAAGGGATTTATAAGCACCAGTCACGGTTTAAGCTACACTAGAATTCGTGAAATCGTCATGCAAGCTCTTCGCCCCTTTGTGCCAGATATCACAAAGTTTGGCCTTCACAGCCTAAGATCAGGGGGCACTTCGGCGGCTTCAAACGCCTTAGTACCATCCCATCTAATTTCTAAGCACGGCAGATGGTCCTCTGAGAAAGCTAGGAACGCATATTTTAAAATTTGCGACAGCACTAGTTTACTGCCATCCACTGCACTAGGAATTTAAATGTTCACGTAGTTCTTATAAATACCAAACTCCCTATACTGATAACTTTATAATAACTTCAGCGTGCATTCGCCCACCCACTAACAAGTTTAGAATTAAGTCATTAATAAGTTCATATACAACATCATTTACTGTATCTAACTATTTTCAGGCAATTAATTACACTTACGCTTATACGTGTAATTACACTTAGCTACAAACCTTTACGGGTCTTCGTCCGGACCTCCCAAAAAATAAAATAAAATTGCGAGTAATTGCTAGTTTATATCGATGCTCGATGAAATTCCACCATTTGTCACTTTTAATTTACGACAAAGCGCATGTCCAAGTAATTTGTCTTTACTACTTTTAGCCTTCGTCGGGTTCTCTAAACGTTCACACTTATAATGAGTGTTTAAGCATTAATTTCAACTATCAATGAACCTCCATTATCTGCCGTGTAACGTGGGAGTGTCTTGGCACCATTCCGCTGCATGTGTTAATTGCAACTATTTTTCCGACTCTGTAACCGTCCTATCTTTTGTTTGTTGGCCATCTTCATAATTCAAGTTTGGCGTGATATTACATAAACTTATGGCCTATAATTAATCAACCCCACAGTCTTAGTGATCTGCCTTACGACTATTGAGCCCTTTTAGACAGTCGTATTAAATACTTAAATGTTAATCACTTGGTATAAAAACTAATAAGCCAAAAATTGTATAAGCTTAAACGTTTATGATTTTAGAGCGCCTTATGCTCACGTGTTTGTCTTGTTGATATGAAATTATGAAATACAGCCAGGTAGGCGGCTCTACCACACGTGCTCCAAACTACCTAATTTTTTGTTCTCTTATTTCACATGATAGAGATATAGGAAAGAAAAGAATTTTCTTACGGAAAAATGAAGAAGGAAGGTAAAGTTTGCCCGTTGGCACTGAATGCGGCAGTGTTTTGTGCCCAATGACAATCTTATTCAGTAAACAAACAGAGACATCAAACATCTTCTGCAAAACTGCGGGACACGGAGAAGAACAACTAAAAGAAAAAGGACGAGCAGACAGAATTGTTGATTGGACCTTTTTAATATTAATTTCCCCGCGTCCGGAGGGAAGTTTTTGAAAAGAAGAAATAGGTGATTTCAGGACCTTTTCCAGTTATTATAGACAGAATAGTCAATAAGCCCCTCCAAAGAGTCACCATGTACATTCCTCTATCTTTGGCTATAATCGTTCAAATTGACTTTGTTACTGAACTGTGGTTTATTCACGATTGATTAATAAATGATGCAGAAGACAACAGAAAAACAGTATGTTTTGTTTGACTTTTTTTACCCGTTTTGTAAGTACTAACATTGACTCGCTAAAATTAACTAACACTGCACTACGCGACATTATTTAGACATTATTAAGTATTAACTAAAACTAAACTACGTGAGACATTGAACAGTTTTCAATTTTTCGATTTCAATTTTCTTTACTCAGAATTTGTAACTTAACTAGATTATTATTAAGACGTTGAAAAGATTTCAAGTTTTGGATTCAATTTTTCTTCAGACAAATTTGACGACAAATAAAATCTAAGTCTAACACGGGTACATCGACATTGTATATCTCTTCGATAAAATCCTGCACCACACGTCATTGACGAGGCAGTCATCCGTAAACACGGACACAATAGCTCTCATGGAGATGTCCCTACAACGGTGCAACAGGTAAAATAGGCAGTGCTGACCGCAAACCGTCGTGGTGAAAGACTGCAAGCAAACTGTGTTGCGTATATACTGCAAATTAACTGTTCTTCCGTAAAAAAGATTGAACATGTTGCCCGTAGGTGTCTGGTGGAAGCCTGTAAGAGTCAAAAAATTCCGCTCGGCCGTCCTGAGTAAAGTAAATCGCCAGCCAGTGGGTGCCCGGGCAATCATTCTCGTCGGCGTTCACGATGAGGGCGCTGGGTTATTTGGTCATGGGCGGTAACCTATCCGATGGGAATACACCAATGACGTCACGGCGGGTCACGCTGTCCCCCTTGAGAACTCTTAAAAGTTGTACGCTGTCCATCGTTTAGTTGGCGTAATCGATCAGAATATTGCGGCTCTTGTCCACTTCCAGGATGCTCTCGAATTCACTGTACACCACCACGTTGACGGTCGTTGTCAGGGCCTCGGCAAATTTCAACTCCAGACGCATGTTACTACGCTTAACCAGGTTGAAATGAGACCCGCTCGACAAGTCCGGAGACAGATCAAAGGCAAAGAGGGAGTATCCCGACTCGTACTCTTCCCTGTTGATCTGATTGCCTTAGTCTCGAAACAGGGTATTTATACCGGAATACAAAGTCTGATAGGACATCATGTACGCTTCGTCTTTGCCGGAAAACTAAGGTTGAAGAGGTCGCCACGGCGTCTGTTCGTTATCCACGTACAGCCCCAGGTAATTTAGACCGTAATGTTTAAAGTTGTAGGGGTTTTTATGATAGTCGCCGTTGAAGGCCGCGTTATCCACCATGCCAATCACCACGCGCCGGGAGATCTGCCCCAGAAACAGATTTCGCGCGTAAAAGATTGATTTCCTAGCGGAATAGAAAACGTTTTGACCTGCACTCTGCGTAGCGGGTATTTGGCCGTAGCACTCTGTAGGGTTTTGGCGTGCCCTAGAGCTACGGTGGGACTGACGACCACCTTTCCCCCTGTACAGAGAAGCTTCCATTATCTTTACTTTGTAGTGAGTGTCCGGTAAAGCCGCCATTAAACAGAAACTGTTTTAGCTGCGATGAAACTTGAGCTTCAGGTTGACGGCGTTCAGTAAAAACGTATCTTGAAAAAATATGTCTCCGTGAATCGGTCCCAACATATCGATAACACGGCTCTCCTTCGACAGTTTGTATCTCCGCTTTAATCCCTCGTTGAAATTTTTTTCCGCGGTTGGATCGTCCAAGTCCATTTTTCCGCCGTATCTTTGTAAAACAGGGCGGCTGTCAGCTGCGATGCCTTGGCCGGTGGCCCGTAAGTGAGCAGGGTTTCCAGCAGGGCTCGCTACGGGTACGTGTTGGAGGAAGACGAAACGAGTTTGTCGTTGAGCGTGACATCCACTTCGGAGAACAGGGGGTGAAGCAGCAGATTGACGGGAGCGACGGGAACACCCTCGCCCAGGTCGGCGCCATTTTCATTGACCGCTTTAACTTTGACGCTGATCAGGGTGTGCGCCTAATCCAGGTAGTGCTCGGTGGAGCCGGTAATGTTAAATTCTATAGAGTCCGAGTCCACGACATTGGTCAGTGGGTTTTACTGTACCCATTGCCCTTTGAAAATGGAGGTCCGAGCGGGCGGGACGGAAAACAGATCCAGTTCGCACGAATGTTTACTGATGAATGCCATAGTGGTGTACACCGTTGTTAATCGAAAATGTTGGGGGTCCTCTTCGGTCGCTTGCTCCGAGCCTTTCTGCCCGACGCGCCGGGTGCTTTCCTTTCTCCTGGGAGGCAGATTGCTCGGAGAGTCGCTGCATGACCCGTGACGTCATCTTCTTTCCAGCCTGTTTTACCCGTTTCTTCGCAGCCGTCTTGTTATTCTGTCCGTCGAGGGTATCGGCGACGATTCCTACCCCGGTCTTCAAGGCCTCCTTGCCTATCATTGTGGCGCCTTGTTTGATCATCGGTAAAGCGGATCTGAACAGTCCTCCTAAAATATTGCTCAGTCCGTTTCCCTTCTGAATGGGGGCACCTCTGAAATAATAATCCCCGCCCCCGCCTGAATTTTTTAATATTTCACGTAGTCCACCATG
The DNA here is from genome assembly GCF_054643075.1 of Acanthaster planci. NCBI lineage: Eukaryota > Metazoa > Echinodermata > Asteroidea > Valvatida > Acanthasteridae > Acanthaster > Acanthaster planci. Next base: position 7,624,947 of record NC_141789.1, read on the forward strand.
ACGGCTCAAAACAAAGAGGGACGGCTTTTGCGAAAATGAAGCATAATGGTGAGTTTCCCGCGTTGGAATGGCACTTTCTCTCCCGTGTCGGTCCTTATATCCACCTGAATCGTCTGAAAGTTTTTTCGTTTGACGGGCACGTAATGGGGCGCGCTGAAGGTGTGAGCGATGACATGGCCCTGAGTGACACCAGACTTTTGCACGGGGACGATTCCCAGTAAGGGCGCGCTAACGTCTCTCACCAGTTGGCTTTCGGAAATGTCGCAGTGCACGTACATACCGTAGAATCCTCCATTCACATCCACGGGTAAATGCCCTTCCAAGTTTTCGCTCACTTTCTTGTATTTTAATCCCAACATGCGATACAAATAATCGTCAAAATAAATGTACGCCCCTCTCGGACTTCTATTTTTACTCTCCCCGTGTACCTGTCCAAGGTGATGACGATATTGCGTTTAGCCGCGTCTCTCATTTCGCCGTTGATGGCATCTATGATTTCCTGCACGGAAGTGTAAAAGCCGTGCGATATTCTAGCGTGCGTTTGCACTCGGCCGCGTTCGCTGTACGTGAACGAATTGTTGTTATCCGTTATACCATACATGTACCACGTGAAAGGATGATGGATCTCGGTCAGGGCAACCTCCCAGTGTCCCGTCAGATTAATTGGCTTGCCCAGGTGCGTGGTGTAACTGGACAGGGTATTGTTCGGGTACAATGACATGGATGAATTATTGGACAGCGTGACGTAAAATTGCGTGGAAGACAAGGCCATGGTTGCGTCCTTACGACTGCAGGTCCGTCACGCAACTATTGAACGACGAAGGATACCCCAACCATTTAACGAAATAATCGGTCTTTCCCTTTCTCCTGCACTTCTGAATCACTTTCTCCACTCGGTACAGATCATAGGTTTTTTGCACCTTTCGCAATTCTTCCTCGCGAATAGCTTCACCGTTATAATCTTTTAATGCGTACACGGGTCTTGTTTGCCGCCCACTGCGTTTGGCAATTTTAAATATCTCCTTGGACTAGGATGGGAGGTAGGACTTTTCAAAGGTCAGCCGCCGTTTACTGACTCGAACCTTATCTCCCACTTTAAACCGAAATTTAGAGGGTGGCTTGGGCGGCGCATACAGACGTTTCCAATCAACGTTTTCATTCGCGCCGGTGACTTCCGCGGGCTTCATTCCAATGGTTCGGTGATGCGAATGGTTGTAGGCCTTCACCAGTGGCCCCAAGACGTCGATGTATTTCAACGTGTTTTTCCACGTAAAGTACCGCCACATGCGAGACTTGAGCGTGCGGTTGTATCTCTCCACGACGGATGCTTTGACCTCGCTGTTAAAGAAATGTAGAAATTAAAGAAATGTATCCCTTCCGTTTTAAGCATGTTTTGGAACGGACGGTTGGTAAATTCACTGCCTTTGTCCGTGTGAATCATCACGGGAGGTCTGCCGCTAGATCTGACATTGGTCTTGAAAGCATTCACCAGCGCCTTGCTCGATTTATTTTTTAACGGAATAACCCAGGTGTATTTGGAAAACACGTCGATCCAAGTCAGCAAGTATCTATAGCCTGTATTGTATTTGGATAATTAGATACATCTACCAAATCTAACTGGTGGATTTCATTCCGACCCACGGCCATTATTCTGTTTCTGGGATATCTTTTTCTGGCGGGTTTATGGAGCGTGTAAGCGTCCTGTCCTCGAAGAAAGTCTCGAATTTGCTTCGCGTAATCTTGTACTTTCCATCTTGCTTGGTGGCGCGATACAACCTGTTTACGCTGCTCAGACCGCTTTCGCGACCTATGTCGTATAGAGGGACTTTAGGTACTTTTCCATGATCCTGCCTCGTCGAAGTCACAGTTTGAAATGACCGCTGAATATAATTTAACCTCTTTTTAATGCCTCTGTTTTATTTCCTTTCTTGATCGTTATTATTTATTTCTCCATTTCCCTTATTTTCTATTTTGATTTATTTATCTACTTCTTTGCCTAATTTTCTTTATTAATTATTTTCTATTTTGATTTATCTATTTCTTTGCCTAACTTTCTTTATTAATTATTTTTCTATTTTGATTTATTTATCTATTTCTTTGCCTAATTCTCTTTATTATTTTCTATTTTGATTTATTTATCTATTTCTTGACTATTTCCTTTATTAATTATTTTCTATTTTGATTTATTTATCTATTTCTTTGCCTAATTTTATTTATTAATTATTTTTCTTATTTGACCCAAACCAAAATACATACACTTATAAAACAACGCAGAAGGGTCAAGAATTCCAAAGTACAACCACAACCAATTTATTGCAAATACAAATTACAATTACGTTCAAACTTTACCTATACATTACTTGAAAAAAGAAAAAGAAAAAAAAAGAAGTTAAAAAGGAGGAACCCTGTGTCGACAGCCCTGAAGAAACCCCCAGTTCTGTAAAATAAATTGTCTAAACACTTCTAATTTTTCCGCCTGCTGCAACTCAAAACACAAAAACATCAAAAGATCTAATAAAGCCATGTCCAAGTGCACGTAGTGTAAAGATAATTCCTGATTTTGTGGTACATCGTATACCTATATATCAATACACTCTTCAAGTCTAAAAAGTTTAAGTCTTTCATGGTTTTTCTCCGACATCTTTGGTGATGCCGTCATTCTCTCTTCCGGTTTAATCGGGTCTGGTTTGTTCGAGTCTATCGTAGGTTTCTCATTACGACGTTCGGAGATTGTATTAAGACCATCGGCTGAATCCAAACTCAGCCTACGCGGTGCTTTTGATGGCGCCGTCATTCTCTTTTCTAACAATGCCCTCTTTCTCGATTCTCCTTCCAGCTTGATGAGGTCTGTGAGCGTTCCATCTCGTTACGAAATTCGGAGATTGTATTAAGACTGCCGGCCACATCCCAACTATGGGTAGGTCTACACGACGGCAACGCGTTGCATACGGGGGATCACACGGCTCGTGATTTTTCCGGACAGTTCATCTTGGCTCGACTAGACCAGATTGATGTCCCTTTACCCCTTACGCGATTTTTATATCATTTTTCTGAATGAAACTCCAAACATAGATGATGAAATCATTTCCAAACACAGATATGAGATCATTTCCAAACATAGATGATGACTCATCATTTTTATATGAATCTATTACGGATACAGAAATTCGTACATTCCCACCGAAACATTACACCGTTGACACTCCGCGAGAAGCCTTTTGATCGTAGCTTTTTTATAATGACGAAGTTTCCATTGAACGAATGCGCTAAAACATTGTGCCCACGGATTATACTTATTTTCTTCCTTGTGCCTATACAAATCGGCCCTAGAAAGACCCAGAGATATCAGGAGGTCCTCCCAAGCTCCCTCCCATTTTTTGACGAGATTACCAGCCAATTCAGCGAGCCGTCGCTCCGTTACTTCGGAGGCCAGATACATTAATCGGGTAGGCCGACAGTTTGGGATTTCGCTCTCCATATTTATCTCTCGATCTGCTACCTTTCGAATCAAAAATACATCTGAATTACTGCTTCATTGCCTTCAAACTTTCATCTCACTCCCGAATTTCTTTATTAGTGTTTGCCAAACTATCGGATTGCCCCCCCCGCGACTCATTAACTTCTTTCACTTCATTAACTTCTTTCACGTTCCATTAAACCATTCCATTAAATGGCTCAAAACGAAGAAAATCTATTCAAAACAGGAAAACCGATTCCAAAAATTGAATATGCTTTCTTGTTTTCTTCTGAAGGATAGTACGTTTGTCCGTTGCCACCAAATGCGGCAGTGTTTTGTGCGCAATGACAATCTTATTCAGAAAACGAACGGACAAATCAAACATCTTCTGCAACACTGCGGGACACAGAGAAGAACAACTAAAATAAAGAGGACGAGCAGACAGAACTGTAGATGAGACCTTCCTCATTTTCATTTCCCCGGCGTCTGAGGGGAGTGTGGCGAATGCAACTGACACCTCTTGTGTTGGACCCAGTAACCGGCCGGATCAGGGATGGAATTGACATTGGCCCAACCCAACAAATATATTTATTAATCTTGAGCAAGGATGAGCGGCTACCCTGACACAAGGGGGGATATCAGTTAACGAACGACGGCCTAAGCCTAGGGGCAGTTCGTTGGGTGGAAGTTTACCACCAATTAGGAAAGACTGGATTCATCTAGCAATACAGTAATGAAACACAGGGAAACCTAAATAAACCTCACAGTGACACAGGATTTCCAAGGACAATAATCAAGTATTTGATTTATTCCAATAAAAATCAATAAGGTATATAAATCACCCAAGGTTTATGTACACAATACACCTCACACGGCAATACACTATGCCTCACGTGGATAACTAACCACCCGACTAACTTAAACACAGCTAGTCTACAACCCAAGGGTTACCTCACTAAATAGTGATAGCCTTCACACAAATAACACAGTGTCATGCAAAACAGGGACGATTTAACGAAAGGGAAATTACCCTCACAGCGATCTGAGTACATCAAGTAAACCTCAAGGCTAGCTAGCACAATGACAAGATTGCCTTCCAGCCGTCACCCCACTATCAGTGCTTACAGACGACAAGCAATCCAACAGCAAAGACCACTAGCTCCCAGCCTAGGTTCACGACACTCAGCTCTATCAATAAAGTAATCTAGACCCAATACGGTTCGCTACTACACCTACTAGTTAAAGTCACTACACGCAGCGCCCCTGGTGCAGCGTCCACGCTACACCTCGCACCGTCACAGCACAGAACGGTAGACAGCGTCCTCCACGATCCTGCCACTCTGTGACCCAGCAGCGAAACTCATTAACTGATTGTGCGCGCTCTAAGCACGCCGCAAGCACCCAGACCTAGTGCTCTACGCAACGCTGATTGGTCAACGCAGTGCTTAATAATTCATGACTTAGACTGGCATTCATGCCTACCCCTGTTTCGTCACAGGAGGTTTTTGGGAGGAAAAAATACTAGTTCAACCACTTCGCACAGCTGATCGATCTTCGTGCAAGCTTCTGCACAGCTCCCATGCACGAAACGCCAGCTGGCTATGCCATGTGGGCTTTGTTTATCCAAAATCAATCCCAGAAAGTGTCGGGCCATGTACACATACATGTACTTCTCATGTCCTATTCTATGCAGTTTTTCAGATCATCTTGGTATTTTAATGAAGTCCTTCTGTAGAACAAACTTGGTATGAATTACATTTCCCCTGACGACACCTGGGACACCAGAGATTTCCTCCATGTATGTGCTGGTGAACATTCTTCTGTGTCATCTAAAAATGGAAAATATGTTCATTATGCATCAGTTCATGTGTTGATGCCTGGAAAAAAGGTGTTGAAAGTTTCAGCGCTTTTGATATCACTTAGCTACATAGGAGTAAAAATCTGGAATTCTAGATTTCCCCCGGTACCTCATCGACCCCAAAATCCGGCTCTAAAATTACCGGGTGAATATATACATTCTGAGCCAAAACTCCCCTTTCACCTACATGCGCAGGGGATTTCCACTTCACTGACCTTGAACTTTTGACCTCGGCGCACTTTTCCTGTAAACAGCTCGTGACAAGCACCGATCGCACCAGCAATCACTCACAAACAAAAAAGGGATTTCCTGTCGACCTGAACTCGTGACCTCTACTTAAAGCATGGCTCTGTTCAAAGCAAAACACGCTATGTTTACAACCGCCTTAAATAAATGGCCTATATATAAAAATAACAATATACAAAAAAAAACATGTCAAGTCAAGTCGTTAGCAAAAAATGATACAAATTTTAGAGACCTACATATAAATAGAGACATGAGCAACCCACAACAACGACCTCTACTAACGACATTTAATCGATTTAAGAAGGCGTTTTTAGAAGATTTTTTCAAGCGGTATAACATCCCATTATCGGCACCAAAAACAACCAAAACCCGTAAATCACACACTAAACACGAGGTCATTGAAGCTTTACGGGCAGATCAAAAACAATTTAGGTACCTCCCGCGTCAGTCATATCGGCAGCTGTTGAAAACGGTTCAAAAATATAATATTCCTTTTGCAAACAAAGACAGATATGTCAAACAGGACTTTATTGAAGCGATTAAAGCTTACACTAAGCCCGAGGAAATTGTGGAAGTCGACATTAGAAACGTCCGGCGCTTTCAGGGTAATTTTCGCAATTGGAAATTGATACCCCGTTTCTTTGAATACGACCTAATACACTTTTTTGATTTTTACAAAACTTTCATCGAGAAAAAAGCTTTGGAAGAACTAAAAGAAATTGGTTCGTACAAATTGCAAACAAATATCAAAGTTCAGTTTAGATTGGAAAAACCCGAGAAAGTTGAATTTGGCGTATTCCCCTTTCCGAGCGACAACGGTGCAGTCCCAAATAAAGCCGACGTTAAAAACGCACTAACTGAACAGAGGTAAAAACAAATAAAAGAGGTGGAGGCTCATACACAAAAAGGCTCGGGTTGGATCTTTGACAAAGTCGTCGCTTTCTACATCAACGTGGTTAAATATAATCCAGTGGGTTCTTCTTACATTCCGTTGCCTAAGGAACTGTTAGACAAAAAAGCAATCATAAACGTCGAAAATAAAGATCAAGAATGCATCCGATGGGCGTTGAGAGCAGCTTTGAAGCTGTATTCAGACGGAGTCAAAAGCCAGCTAGAAACAAATCCAAAATATAAAATAAATAAGGAGCGGCCTTCGACTTACAGGTCAGAATCAGATGGTTTAAATTTTACAAACATAAGCTTTCCAACACCCATATCTCAGATCCCAAGTATCGAATCGCAAAATAGCTTGGCGATCAATGTGTTTGGTTACACCAAAAAAGACGGTCTTTACATTCCTTACAAAAGCAAGCGTCCAGAAGAACCGATCAATTTACTTTACCCGAGATGACGAAAATCACTATTGTTGGATTAAAAACTTTTCTCGGTTGACGAGTGATATCGATCATCACGAGCATAAGAAACACTGGTGTTTTAATTGCATGTCGCATTTCCAAACGGAAGAAAAGTTAATCAGACACAAAGAAGATTGTCAAGGCTTAAACGTTCCCACATGTACGGTCGAGTTGCCGGTCAAAGGCGAGAATATACTCAAGTTCAAAAATTACAAAAATAAACAAGATGTTCTTTTTGTCATTTACGCCGATTTTGAGTCTGTTTTAGAAAAATTACCGCCGACAGCGAGCGAAGCGAGCAGAAACAAGCAGAAACAAGCAGCTAAATCAACCAATATCTCCCAACCAAACACTCTCAAAACACAGATTCACAAGCCTTGTGGCTACTCATACGCGGTCGTCAGATGCGATGGAGTTTGCACTAGCCAAAAGACGTACAGAGGTCAAGACGCGGCTGTTAATTTTGTAGGGTCACTTTCTCAGGAAACAAAGAAGATCAACGAAACGTTTAAAAATAAAGCGAAGTTGATCTGGTCACCCGAGTTACAAAAAATCTACGAAAATTGTAATCGCTGTTGGATCTGCGAAAAGTTGATAGATCGAGCGAAAGCGAACGAATCTCAATGTCAGTGTGATATTCCAAATGAACCAAAAACAAAATCTGACAAAATTGATTTCTGTCATAAAAATGAAGCTGGGTTCAGAGAATGGGTATGTTTAGATTGCAAAAAGCCCATCAATAATTTTAGAAAAGTTCGCGATCATTGTCACGTGACGGGGAAGTACCGAGGCCCAGCGCATGCCAGTTGTAATCTCAAGTTAAGAATAGTGGCCAATCAAACACCCATTCCGACGATCTTACATAATTTAGAAAAATACGACGCGCATTTAATCATGCAAGGCGCTCACAAATTTTACGGGAAATCAATTAAGTTGATCGCTAAAAATACTGAAAATTATATTTCGCTTTCTTTTGGCCAACTCAGATTTTTAGACTCATTTCATTTCATGGCGGCTTCGCTAGATCGGTTGGTTAAAAATTGTTCACCCGATGATTTTAACTTACTTTGTGAAAGGTTTCCAAATAACAGTCATTTACTCTTGGAAAAAGGAATTTACCCTTATGAATATATAGCCTCATTTGATCGGTTCCAAGAGAGACAACTCCCGCCAATAGACGCTTTCTATAGCTCCTTGAAGCAGGGAGGAATAACCGAGCAAGAATACGCTTGTGCGGAAACAGTATGGCAAGCCTTTGGCTGTAAAAACTTGGGAGATTACCACGACCTATAGCCTACGTGGAAACGGACGTGTTATTGCTAGCGGCTGTTTTTGAAAACTTCCGTAAAGTCTGTAAACAACACTACGGCCTTGACCCAGCCAACTATTACACGTCACCGGGTCTGTCGTGGGATGCATTCTTAAAGCATTCGGGGGTACAGCTGGAACTATTAACCGACATTGATAAGCATTTGTTCTTCGAAAGGGCAAAAAGGGGTGGAATTTCTTCTGTAGGAGCCAAACGATATACAAAGGCCAATAACCCAAAACTACCTGATTACGACCCAAATAGCCTAAGCCAGAGTCGCACATTTTGTACCTAGACGCAAATAATTTATACGGCTGGGCGATGAGCAAATATCTGCCTGTAGGGGAATTTACCTGGGAAACAGACTTAGAACAATTTACGTACTATTACATCCAAGAGTTGCGACTAACTGACGACTACGGTTACATGTTTGAGATCACTATGGATTTCCCGGAATGTCACCATGACAAACATAATGACTTTCCACTAGCACCCAAAAATATGTCGGTACCCAACGAATGGTTTTCGAGTTACCAACAGGATTTAATTGGTAAAGGCGAAGCGAGCTCGGTAGACAAACTCGTGGCCACTTTGGACACCAAACGAAAACATGTGTGCCATTATCGTACATTGCAAAAATATCTCAAACTCGGGTTGTGGATCAAAGAAGTTCACCGGGTGATGCGTTTCCGTCAAAGGCCGTGGATGAAGGCTTAAATCGACAAAAACACAAAATTGCGTAAATTGGCCAAGTCCGATTTTGAGAAAGACTTTTTCAAATTGATGAACAACTCGGTCTTTGGCAAGACGATGGAAAATGTCAGATATCGAATTGACTGTCATTTACTGAGGGACGTACAAGATTCCGATAAGTACAGAAAATTAACTTATAAACCGAATTACAAATCGACGGTACCATTTGAGGATTGCGAGCTTTCGTTTGTGGAGATGTACCGAACCAAAACAAAATTAAATAAGCCAATCTATTGCGGTGTAAGTATTCTCGGTATCTCAAAAACGTTGATGTACGATTTTTATTACAACGAGCTAAAAGCAAATTTTGGTGAGGGGGTACGCTTACTTTACACGGAAACTGATTCTCTATTAGTTCAGATCTAGCGAAGCGAGCATTCCTTGGTCGACTACCTAAACGAAAAGCGCAATTTATTTGACGTTAGTAATTACCCGCCCGATCATCGACTTTACAGTACCAAAAACAAAAAAGTCATAGGCAAAATGAAAGATGAATTTGGTGGCAAAACAATTTTAGAAGCCGTGTGCATCAGACCAAAAATGTATTCGATTCTGACGGTCGATCAAAATTTAAAGAAGGCGAAAGGGGTTTCAAAAGTAGTAACCGAGAAACGGTTAACCCACGAGATGTATAAAAGTTGCCTATTTGACCGTGTTTCTTATTTCAATAAACAGCAATTATTTAGATCGGACAAACATCGCCTTTAGATACAAAGCGCTACATATTATCAAATGGAATCGATACGTTGGCTTACGGGCACAAGCGAAGCAAGTGAGCGAAGCGAATGAACGAGCGAAGCTACTCCCGTTATTACTCAGGCGGTAATTCGGTGTCTTCGGGTACTACCTGAAGTTCCTCTTTGACGAAACTCCTATTTGGTCCGTTTAATAAATAGTACAAAGTTGGGCCTGTTTTTATCCGCTTGCCATTCACCCGTTTAAATTGACTGGTGCGCTTTTCAATTTGGTAAACGTCCACGGACCAGACCGGATCTGTCGCCCTTTTGACGGTGCCGCCCTCTTGCTCACCCGGGTAATTGAGATACCTGACGACTGCGTCTGGAGGAAGTTCTCTTTAACGCTCGGTAATACTCGCTCCACTCGTTGCTCCCTCTGGTCGCTTTTGCTCGCTCACAGGTGCACTCGGTGCTTGTTTCACTCCGCTCGCTAATTTTATCGCTTCTGCAGGAACGGCATCGATTAAACGCGTTTTTTCCTCGTTCAACGATTTCACGACCTGGGGCAAACGTTCTACCCATTCAACGTTTCGTTCACCCACGTTTATCATTTCTTGAGCGTATTGATGACCGAATAAACGCTCGGCTAAAGTGCGGTTCAACCTTTCCACGATTCCTTGAGATCTGTGAACACCCGGCTCACCCACTTGAATTTGTACCCCGTGTTTTGTCATTAACCGTTTGAAGTCGCCTTTAAATTCAGATCCCGAGTCTACCATTACGAATTTGGGCCAGGTCAGAGGTGATCGCTCGTAAATTTTCTTAGTCGCTTCGGTTACATGTTCGGCGGTTTTGCTGGTCAATGGCTCGGCTTCTTTATACCGCGAACCCACGTCTACCATAGTCAAAGCGTACTTAAACGTTTTTCTTTTAACTCGGTCCAAAGGTAAATAAAGTATGTCCATTTGATGCGCGTAATTAGGTTCGACCGATTCTGATTGCAACATTTTAGGTCTGGGTACGTAATTTGGTTTTGGTAAATATATTTGCCAAATGGTCTGCTTTTTTAGCCAGTTCCTGATAACTGATTTGTCGGCACCGGTCTTTTCGTGTAGATGATCGACCGCGCTTTCTCCTCGCCAGTAACCCTGCGGGCTGTAAAACAACTTTGAAAATTCCCTCTCCATTTTAAAATAAGTTACGCAAATCGATAAGCTAACAACCCCACCAAAGCCGTTCCGCCTAAAATCCAAACAAACTCGCGAATCTTTTGATCTTCGGAAGGCTCGTAAAAATCGGACAATGTAGGCTTTGGCGGTAATGGGGTAATACTCTTACCGGTAATCTCCGAATAAGCTTGTAAAGCTTCGTCTACGTCTGTAAACACCTTTTGGCTCGCGCGTTCTTGTCGCATTCGTTCATTTAAAAAGTCGAGTTTTTGTACGCGGTTTTGTTCCCACTCTTGTTTTGCTTGATCTAATTGCTCTAACGCTAGGTCGTGTCGCTTTCGTTCTTCGTCGACGCTCGATTTACCGCTTTTTGATAAACTGCTAAATAAAAAATTTGAGCCCGTAAATGCCAAGGCGTTTATTATCCCAGATCCAATCGTCGTCAAAATACTAGCCATTTTTAAAATAAGGTTAAATTAAATTAAATGAACGAATGAAGCGAAGCGAGTGTTACCGAAAATAAAGATCAATTGTCGGAGATTCAAGCAGACCTAAGCAACATCGAGCAGATGTTGGGTGATATGCGCGCCGATATAGATCACGTCGGTGATATGGTTTTAGAGACCCAAAGTGAAAAATACGAAGACCTGTTTTTTACGGGCGGTGAATCCTTAATCGCGTTTTCTTTTCTTTTTAAAATATTTCAATAAGAATCGTAAATAAGACTAGTATATATTAAAAGTAATATGTCGCAACAATACACCAAAAAGCTAAACCCCAGTCGCAGACTTAAAGTTCCTCGCGCGATCAAAGGCGAAAGGAGGGAGGTAACCATTACGCAAAATCCGAGTACCATAGCCGCGGGTCACACGTTAAACGTAAAATTTCCAGCCCTAGGCACGGACGACTTCATTGTACCCGGCACGACAAAGTTGGCTTTTAAACTGGATCTAGACGGCGCCTCGGACGACAACAGGACAGTGTATAACAACGTGGCGCGAAACTTGGTTTCTGAAATAAACGTGAGTCTACAGGGAAACAAGATCGTAAGTTACCGAGATGCGGACGTATTTCACAATTTTAAGGACAATTGGTTGCCGTTGTCGCAGACTAAAAACATGGCGTACTTTGGACTAGAGAAAGAAAACGTGGCCAAGATCCGACTCGGTGCTGGCGATAAAAACAAAGCCGCAAACAACGGTAAAGACAAAGCAATTGCCGATGCTTTTAAAAGCAGATTCCACTGGACACGCCGATGTTGGCGGATCACGCTCCATTCTATCCGTCGTGGTTTAAAGAGCCTCTGACGCATCAACTAACTTTTAACAGGCACGACAAAGTGGTCAACTCGTCAGATACCGCGGCTGAATACTCTATTTCGGACCTGACCCTAGAATACGAAGTCGTCACCAATCGAGACTTGGCCCAAACACTAAAAAATAAAAAAACGATGTATTACCTATTCGACCGAGTGCATTCCTGGAAAAAAACAGGCCGTAAACAAGAGTGACATAAAAAACATCAGCATCGATCAGACGATTAAAAGTCTAAAAGGAATTTTGATCCTGTTTAGAGATCCGGCCATTAAAAATCCCCAGAGATTTTATAATCCGCATGTCACTAAAACGGTCGTCACGGTCGAAGGGAAACCTAATCAACTTTATTCGCAGGGGCTGTTTGAATATCAACATTGGAACGAAATTACAAAATATTTTGGTGATTCGGATAACGAGTCAGCGAGAGCGGTGACCAAAGATTTAAACTTAACCGGAGTAGACTTAGCCGAATATTTAAAAGATAAGTACGGTCTCTGGCTCGATTTCAGAAGTTCCCACGATAACTCGGCTCACGGATCGGGTAGACCACTCGGCGGCGGTGGAGATATATCGGTTCAAATGGAAAGAGCGAGCGAAGCGAGCGGACCTCTGACGATGTACGTGTTTTTGGTGATGGATTCTCAACTCACGGTCGAAGAAGGAAACTTCAAGAGCTTGGTTTATTAAACTGGACTTAAATTAAATGAACGAGATGTATAAATTACCCCATTGTGCCTTGATCGTGGGTAAGACGGGTAGCGGGAAGACCAACTGGATTTTAAATCTTTTAGAAACTGAATATAAATTCGCGTTTGAAGCTATCGTGATTATTTGTCCGACGCTTTTTAAGAATAAAACTTACCTAGAACGGCTGTGGATATACACTGACGAAAACGTTTACCTGTGCGATTTAGATCGGGAAAAGTTGGAATTAAACGAGGCAATCGAACTTGACAAAAAAATGTGTGACGGGGTGATTACTTTGTTTATCATCGACGACTGTGCAGCCGATCAATTTATTAAGTACCGAAAGAGGTCCAAAGCGAGTAACACCTGCGCTCTCAGTAAGATGGCGTTCTCAGGTAGACATTATAACCATTTGTGCTGGCTACTTACGCAAATGTACAATTCGGTGCTAAAAGATTTCAGAGAGAATACTGCCTGGACCGCGATATTCCACTGCAAGGATCGTGGTTCGTTCCACCAATGTCTAGACGAAAACGACGTAGTTCCCGACGAAAAATGAGATCAAATCAAAAAATATTTACGAGACGTGAAATTTAGTAAGCTAATTTTAAATACTGTACCACCAGTTCATTTCTGCGTTCAATAAAAATGAGAAAAAAAATTTAAAATCTATTAATAAAAGTAAAGTAATAATGATTGAAAGTAAAAAAAACTGCGCTAAGTGTCGTTGGCTCCTGGACTTGACAAACTTTTCCATACAGAGAACGGGTAAAATTAACGCGACTTGTAATGGTTGCATTGCTAACGTAAGGGCCCATCAAGAGCTAAACAAGTGTTCCCACGGGAGACAGAAACATATTTGTAAAGAATGCAAAGGAGCACGAAAAACAAAGATCTCAATGCGTTGAATGTAACGGGTCATCAATTTGCATTCACGAGAAACAGAGATCACACTGTAAAATTTGTACCGATCCAATTGAAGTGACGATTCGAAATTGGATAAGTCATTCTCGCTTTGAAGATAAGAAATATAATCGATTTGACCCTGACCATTTTATTGATGCGGACTTCTGCCGTGGCTTAATTGAAGATTATCCTTGCTGCTTTTACCCAGATTGCGAGGTACAGATGCAGCTTATCAAATATAAAGACGATCTAGGCACCATCGAGCGATTAGATAATGAAATTGGTCACATTAAGTCTAACGTTGTGCATTGCTGTTTAAAGTGTAACCTCGCTAAAAAGAGTGATAAGTTAATTGTCAAGTCGTCTAATGATTTAAAAACTGGCTACTAAATATCTATTAACTACTTAATTTTTGTTATAGCTAGGCTACGTCAGCCTAGTTACAACTTTTTTTATTTTACTTATAACAAATAAGCAACAATGTTAGAGCTAGTTCAACTACTTATTCAACTAGTTTTAGCGATGAATTTAACCTACTACACAATTGAGTACGTACGGTTAAAGCACAAAATTTAAAGAGTACTTATTATTAAAATGGACGACATCAAAAGCATTCTCACCGATTCAAAAAATGAAGCGAGCGTAGCGAGCGAATGTAAACAAAACGTCAAAGACAGACTCTGTTCGATAGTTGCGTCAGGCGAAAGTAAGAAGTACCTAGGTAAAGAATACTCGATCAAAGAAATTGAAGCTCTGTCACTAAAAGACCAAGAAAAGCTTTTTAACCTCTACGAAGTTAAATTTGGCAAAGAGATCGTAAAAACTCTAGGTAACGCGATTTTGAGCCTTTATTCTCGCTTGCTAGGAATAGCTACTCCGATCGATTTACTCGGGTTTAACGTCAACTTAACGTCCGAAGAAGCGCTGACCAAAGACCAAAACGACGACCCGATTATCAGTCAGACCATGGGTCACTTACTCACTGAGGTTTGTTACAAGTACGGAGTGTATCTGTCACCACTTACAGCTATGTTGATTACCACTAAACACCTGGAGTTCAACAAAAGCTCTGTTATATTAAAAGAAGATGTCAATGAACGAAACGAGCGAAGCGAGCATTCCGAACACTCCAACAAACAGCCCGGTAAAGAAGAACGTACAGACGGCAACTAAAAATAAAGTAAACGTTAAAAATCCGAAGCGTGTAGAACAAGGTAAGGAATTAGCCAAGCATGACAAAAAGATAAAGCAGCAGCTCGCCAAGATGAAATTAGCGAGCGAAGCGAGCAACCATAACTTCAGCTCAGAAAATAAAAATTTATCAAACGGTTACAGAAAACAGAAACTTGATATTTGGTGGATTGGCCATTGGAGCGCTTGCGGTCTACTTAATTTGGAAAAACAAAACCGTTCAACCAAAAAGCGAACGAGCAGAGAGAAGCGGAGCGAACGAGCAGAGAGAAGCATTTTCGAACAACGAACATTATTCCGAACCAACAAAATTGAAGAACAGATTTTAGACATGGCATAAATTTAAGATTCATTATTATTAAATATGAGTAACGCTAAATCGATCGACGTAAACGGAATCGCCAATACTGTTTACCACGGTGCAGTCGTTTCGGGGCTATCGCCCGGTTACGCCATGCTATCGAGCAAGCTATATAAAATCAAACCACCGGATTTCAATAAATTATCTGCCGAAGATGCGTTGAAATTTACCGCGCTGTCTAGCCGTGCATTGGCCACCCAGGGTTGGTTGGTAGCACAAGGTATCCTGCCCGCGAGTTTTCCTATGAGTAGCAGTTAAGTTTCCTTATTTTAAAATGGAGGAAGAGGGATTCGAAATGGAAGAAATGGAACAAGAGCGTGAACAAGAAGAATTAGAACAGGACGAACAAGACGACCAAGATTTTGTTGAGAATGGTCTACCCTCGGATCAACTAGAAACGTCCCTCGTAGAAGGCACAGATGACCCCATAATGAGGCCGGGGATAACCAATGAAAACCAACGCAATGATGTCATTAAAGATGCAATGAATAGTTTTTATAAGGAGATTAAAAATTTTGACGGACTTAAACCGATCATGGAAGACACAAATAAATTTGGCGTTGATTCTAAAAAAAACTTTATGCGAACTTTAATGGTAAAAAAATCCGCCTGACTAGATTAACCAGAGACCCAGGAGGAAGGCTCTTTCTCTCATTATCTACCTTAGAACAAAGAGCAGGCAGTATAGATTTTATCACAGGCACCTTAGAGTTATCAAATTACAAAAACCCTGCAACTGAATTAATTGCAGAGGTAGAAGCTGTTTCAGACAAAATAGAAAAGATCACAAATGAAGACGGGTCTGTAGACGAACTAGATGAGGCGCTCGATCAACTTCAAGAAATAGCGCAACAGTCTAGAAACTTAAACCCAGAAGATGCAAATTCAGAATTTACTCTCAGAGAGATTAGAGGACTCGACCAAAGCTTACAAACAATAAGAGGTCAATTAAAAGTTGTAGAATCTAAGATTGCAAGAGTAAAAGAAAATATTCAGACAAATGACGATGCATTGAAGGAACCACGTATCACGCGAGAACAAAAAAATTCAGAGCTTAAAATTCTTAGAGATTTGAACAATGAGTTAGCAGCACTGAATACCCAGCGAAAAATTTAAACATGGGATTTAGAAACCAATTTGAAACGTTGAAAGAAACGATACAAACAGCTCTAGGTAAAGATTTAACGCAACGCGAACGAGTTAATATTTTATTCAGAGAACAAGGCGTTACGATCGTAAGCGTTTTAACGGATTTGGGTTAGCCGTGAGTACCATCGTTAGTAGCATCGTGGCTAGCAATAGGGGTGCCGGAGCGAGCGGAGCGAGCAAACCAACACCCGCACCTAAACCAACGCCGGCTCCTCCTTCCAAAGGTGGAATTACCGATCGGATCAAACGTCAACTGTGGAACCTGGCAAACGTGTTGAAGAAACTCGGGTTGAAAGCTTTAGGCGCTTTGCCCGGAATCATCGGTAGCGTTTTGAGTTGGATTTTCAACGTGGTGAGTAAAGCGGTCGGATGGGTGGCGGAGCACGTGTTGACTTTGTTTGTAGGCTTGGGTGTTTTGATTTTAACGTACGTGCAAAAGAATGGGTAAATAGACAAAAAATTAAACCTCACCTCAAAGTTGAGGTGAGGTTCTTTTTTTTACGCCTTAAATCAAACCGTTTAAGTTAAAATTTTATGTGAAAACCTTGTATAACGTAAAACCGACGACACCCACGGCAACGGCTCCGACGGTTAGGGAAAGTTTCTCTTCGTTGTGTATGTCGAGCGGTTTAGAAGGGGGAGCCGGAGCGATGCTTGGTTTTGGTACAGGAATGATCGCTTCGGTAATGCTCGTTGCTCTGCTCGCTCCGCTCGCCTTGGTAATACTCGTTGCTCCGCTCGCTACGCTTCGCTTCGTTTCTTCTGCAAAACTGTCCTCAACCTCGGGCCTCAAATTTAAATCCGGTACATATCCAGTCTGCATGTCTGCTGTCGCGATTTGTAAGTTATTGTTATAACCCTCAAACGTACCTACGCGTAAGTCCATGTCTGAAGGCACCAGGTATAACCCCGGACCGATTACATAGTCTAAAGGGGTTTTAGCGTGCTGTAACGAATCTTGAAATTGGTTGATCGATTGTTCGAGGTCAGGAGCTTCATTAAATAAAGCTTGTATATTTTCTTTAAATCGTTGTTGCGCGTCTAATCCAGTGCTGGCGGCTAAAACGCTTGCCCTGGCCTGTGCCCCGAGTAACGCGTAGACGTAAGCTCGATTTGATTCATTCACTTTTCTAATTCCCACGTCTGTCAACTGAGTCCTTTTGCGAGGTATAAAACCCCACCATCCGGTAGTAGCGACTTTTGAGTCTTGCTCGATATATTCTACTACATATTGTACCGTTTTGCCAGAGTTAACTGGCGTATAATGCCAACTCATTACCTTGTGATCTTCTGGCTCGAGGCTGTAGTGATAACCTAAAAGTCGCTCTAACGAGCCTCCATCCCCCAATTCTTCTTCCATTTCTTTATATCTTTTATAATTTTCGGGCATAGGATAAAGCGCGTCTGGATCAAAGTCACCACCTGGAACGGGTAACCACCTCCTAACACCCGTGTCCATCAAACCGGCTCGGTCAAAATAATAAGCTGAACCAAGGCAATTTGTATGGGGGTCAACAGTTTGCTTAAAACTCATGTCCGAGTCAACTCCAAAATCTCTACAAATGCCCCAAAAGTTTTGGCTATCATAATAATTATCAATCGGGCTAAACAATTTTTCGGTGGGCAATTTAAAATCACACAAATGAAAGATTGTTCTTACCGTGTAATATACGTGAAAATTGTACAAGGCGGATGTATATGGATCCGCGTCAAGGATTCTCCCAAAGTCTACTCTGCATGCCGTCGTCGCACAATAGACCGCAAAGTTAATTTGGTTTTGGTAAAACGACATCTGGTCTTCTTTCCAGCGTTCTGTAAATTCGTCCGTAGTAACTTTTGGTAGTTTATAAGGTGTTGTCATGTCAATGAGGTTTACTGTAAAGGAATTGTCTTTGTTGACTACAATGTTTAACTGACTAAAGTTGGTTCCCATTTATTTTAAAAGACTTTTAAAAAGGAGGGGCCGTCGGTTGGGTGAAAATGGTCGGGTTGATCAGAATAATGCTCGCTTCGCTCGTTTCTCGATAAGCGGGTGGAGATTCTGGTTTCTCTTCATACTTAACCGACTTTGTAAAACTTATTTTTTTCATAAGATCTTTTTTTTTTAAACCGCCGCCCGTTCGTTGGCTAGCGCTTCTGCTTTTTCGTTGACTTGACGTTCGAATTCTTCTTTAGATGTTTCTTTAGTTTCTTCCAATTTTGTAGAAGAATTTGATCTGATCTTTTCTTTCATCTCGTTAAACTTTTTCAGCTCGGATAAAATAAGGACAAATTCCTCCTGAGAGATGTCACCGTCTTCAATCGCATGAGATACATATTCCTCGATGGTGTTTAATTTAGCGTCTGCTAACATTCGAATTTGGTCGTGTTTTTTAGTCTTGTGGGTGAGTCTACGGGAGGTGTATTTCAATATCGCGTAAGCGCCAAACGCACCGATAGCGATGCCTTCCATCACAAGTCCGACGGGTCCGGTAACGACTCCCAAAATGGCGGGAATGCCGACGGCTGCCGAGGTCGCGCCCAGGGCTTCCACGCCGTACTCCACGTATCCGAGTGTGGTTAAAAGTCGTTTGATCTTTTTGTAACTATTTTCCCTCGCGTCGCGTTCTCTTTGGATTTGGGATTTAATTTCTTCGATCTTTCTGAGTCTGTATATTTTGGTTTCCGCTTGTTCAGCCGAGTTTAAAGTCAAGTCCGGGTGTTTACTTAAATCCGGGTATACGTTAGTCGTCATCTTTTATTATAATATTACTTTTATAATTAAGAGTTTTAAAAAATATTCACCTCGAGCAAAATTCCATCTCCTTTACCGCTTACTAACCTACCCAGGTCGTTTTTTAAAGAAAAGGTGAGTTCGTCTGTTTCGGTCTATAAGCCTTTTACAGGTGGGGTTGACCTCTAAATTGCACAGGCCTGTGTCTCTGGTGCTGAGTACCGTTGAAGACTTCCCATCATAAAAATTATAATCTGGGTCGAGCTGCTCGCAGTGTACAAACAGATATTTAATGCGTTCGATGTTGTAGTTGCCTTTGTGTACAACCAAGTTTTGTAGTTCGTCTTGGGGCAGGCCAAGCAATTGACCCACGTGTTTGTTTAGTTTTAGTTTTAAAAAAGGGTCAAAAAGGACCAGGGCAACTGTTTGAGACTCTTCGTAAACTTTAAAAATCGCCCCGGGATGGCGTTTAAAATAAAACCAAACCAGTCAATACCGTAGTAACCGGGGTCTAAGACGATACTACCAGACGACCCAGAGACACTTACTGACTCAAAAGCTTGCTTTGCGTAAAGTCGGTCAAATTCAAGGCTCGCTTGGCCCATTGTAATGGGTTTCACGGTAGAAGACACAGTGTCCCAAATAAACATCTGTTTTTCTTCGGTTGACGGCGGTGGTCCATCTGTGAGATAATTTCTGTAGTCTAATCTATAAAAAATTTGATTTAAGTCTTGAAAAATGGCCGCAAGTGTTGTTTGATAATTACGAGCAGTACGAAGGTCTATTTCTATTTCAACAATATTATGTGGGCGCCGAAAAAAAGCTGTCTTAAAAAGATCGCCATAAAGACCTTCATCAATCATTCTGAACTTTCTACTTGCTTCCCCCCTTACCAATTCTATACGAAAATATATGTTAGTAATATGATCTTTTCTTAGTGGGTAATTAAAAAGTCCAGGTTCATAAAATTGTTCATATCTTTCACCAGAATAAAAAGAACAAAAATCAACAAATTTGTGTTTTATTGCTTGTATTATAGATAACATGAGTGATTTATAGATTTTTATTCGTTTAATGTTGTATTCCCAATTTGAGGTATATTTTTGTATGTTTTTAAAAAAATTTTGGGTAACATGATAAAAAAAAAAAAACATCTATTAAGCGCAAAGTCGGTTCTTCAATCTCATATCTTTCACCTGTATATAGATCGCTGTATTTTTGCACAAAGCCCGAATTAATTAACCCATCATCACTGGGTTCGTTAGGTAAGAACGCCCTCAACTCCCACTCGATCTTTGTCTCCCTCGTAATGTTAAAAAAACTTTTTTTCAAGCTGAATATTTTTCACGCAAATACATTTGGTCCCTTCTTCATTTTTGATCTCGTTTTTAAGTTTAAATGTCTGCGGATTTTTAGTCAAGTGAAATGTGTGGGTCTCCATTTTAATATTATAAACTCTTTAACAACTTTTCTCGGGCGTTTTCCCAGTGCTTATCCGAAACTTGAAATAGATCTTACACTTGATATTCGGTTTCCCCGGTTGTCTCTTGATAACACACTGCGATTAAAGCCTTCAACAGTTTACCTCTGGAAATCTTACCGTTTAAAACTTGGTTTAACTTATATTCTATTTCACCAGCTTCGCCGTTTTTAAAACAAATGTTGTACTTCTGCAACGTTTTTCTCGATTTTGGTGGCGGCGGTTTCCTCCAAACGTGATGTTTGTAGTATCGACCTCCCATGTCGGTGGGGGTGTATGAATTTAATGAATCAAACCCAAAAGTTAGACCGCAATGTTTACAAGCGTATCTTTCATCTATTTCAAGTATTTGGTGGTTACAAGCGGGTATCGGTTTACTTTGTTTTTGAGATCCCGCTATGTGTACTTCCTTTAGATTCAGCAAGTGACAAAGCTCCGCATCAGTCATCTTTTATTAATAGTTCATTTATTTAAGGTAAAAAATTAACCTGGGATTTCTACTTTAATTAAATGTTCGACATCGGCATCATATTCAATAATTAATCCAATTTTGTATAAATCCGCGTCGAGTTTAGTCGATGAATCGGGCAGTGGCTCGTTCTCTCGCGCGTGCCTCAGCTTTTTATGCTTGCTGTCTACGAGCACCACGTGATCCATTCCTTCCAACTCAACACAATTTACGCAGCAGGTGCAATAGGTACAACCAAAACATTCCATACAATGGGCACACTTGTAACAGTCCTCGCAACTGTCCAAGGCATTTGAATTTCTGCAGTCGTATGAATTAAAACAAGCCACGCAATTTATACATCTACCACAATCGTCGCAGGTAGAGCAGTCCTTACATCTGACGCAGTCTTGGCATTCATGACAATTGTGGCATTCTTTACAATCGATGCATTTGCGTAAACTTTTGGAATTTAAACAACGAAAGCAATCGTACGAATCTATCAAGTCGATCGAATTTCTCGTGTCTTTGCAAAAATAACAATTCACGTTTGTAGTTTTATCTACCATTTATTTTTATGTATTTTTATTATTGTTTGTTTATTTATTTTTTTCGTTTTTTATAACGGGCAAGTCTCGACTTGTAGCGACGGGAAGTCCCTTTTTTGTTTGTGAGTGATTGCTGGTGCAGGCCGGTGCCAGTCACGAGTTGTTTACAGGAAAAGTGCGCCGAGGTCAAAAGTTCAAGGTCAGTGAAGTGGAAATCCCGGCGCATGTGGGTGAAAGGGGAGTTTTGGCTCAGAATGTATATATTCACCCGGTATTTTTAGAGCCGGATTTTGGGGTCGATGAGGTACCGGGGGAAATCTAGAATTCCAGATTTTTAGGGGATTCCCCCGATTTTTTGAGTCGATGTACTACCCAGGGGTTTTTGCTGAAAACGGTGAAAAGGGGTGTGTGCTCCAGAACCGGCTATTTCCTACTACTGGAGTAAGAATGTTATAGTGGGGGACCAGACATATGGATGTTGATCATTAAGCAATTTGCATAATAACATGGATGGGTCCCCCTCTCCTGTTTGCTCATAGTCACCTAGTGTTTAACGTGGCGCATTTTGCCTTAGTGGCTCATGCTATTTTTCCTTAGTGGCTCGTTTTGCCTTGTGTGGCTCAGTCTGCCTTTATGGCATGTTTGCTGTTGAATAATTTTGAGTAGGGGTATATTTTGCCGCAGTAGCATACACAGCTGGCCTTGGTGGCATATTCTGCCTTGGTGGCATATTATGTTGCACCCAGGTGACAATTTGTGATTTATTTTGATGATCTCTATATGTGTACAATTTTTGGTGTGAATACTTAATTGAAAACCTTGATGTAAAATTGAATGTATTACAAATTGAATTTCATGTTGTAATACAGGAGCTCCATGTCGTGCACTGATTGATGTGAAAGTATTGGGAGTTTGTGATTGCAAGCCAGGTTCATTTTGATCTCGGACATGTACTTCAGGAGATATAGGGCCTTAAAGGATGCACCTTTAATGACACGTGATTGTCTCCTGATGACGTCATCAGTACAATGAGCAAATTCGAAAGTGAATCTGTGGTACCCAGAAACATGTCCAGTGTGTCAATTACAAAATAATCAGTTGGACCTGATGGGAAAGTTGGGCAGTGGGACCAATTGTACTATTTATTACTTTTAGCTTTCGACAAGAGGCAACACTGCTGAATTTCTTCAACTGTTCTGCAGCCTGATTCTTGTCAGACATAGACCATGTTTTGTTTACATCATGAAACAGGTTGGAGGAACATTTATAATAAACACACCAAAACTTGCATGAGGCGGAATCAATACCAGAACAGCAAAGATAAAACTTTATAATCCCCTCCCAAGCGAAATGTTAAATTGTATGTGACAGTATCTTCAGTAACCTGTTTCAATTCTTCAATGTCTTTCCTAATGTGACAGGATTTTTTTCTTACATTTTAGTGTGCTTTAATTCCTCTGCATGGTCCCCCATATTTTCTATTAAGTAATGCAACAGATGGGGAGACTCTTCCAAGTAAACCTCACGAATAGGCAATTAGGTAAACCACAGGCCATTTCCTGTGGTGTGGTCTCCTGGTCCATGTCGCTCATCTTGCCACATCATCATTCCGATAATAGCCTAATACATGGACACACACACATGTATTCTCTACTTGGGCTATAGTGACACCGGGTACACCAAGTCCTAAACCTACAACTGTATTTGTTCAGAAAGTTCCTTTGAGAATTCTTGGGTGAGGTTACATTTTTTTCCATATCTCAGGGGGAGCGTCTTACTGCATATTGTAGTTTAAGTGCATACTAAAGGGTCCAGAGACTAGATATTTCGCTGTGAAGATTCCTCAGGAAGTTTCTAGCTACATTCACAATTTCCAGTTTCTTGAAAGGACTTGGGATTGATTGACTTCTAGGTTTTGCATTGACTTTTGGTTTTGTCCAATGTATATAGCTGCACTGGAGTCCTTTTAGAGTAAAAGTAAGTTTCTAGTGTTTGGAAGACTTGGGATCACATTGTTATTTTTGGTTTGAGTTATTCTGCTGTTTGACTTCCTATGTGTAAGTGAAGGGTTGAGTTATTTTACGATGTCACACTGTGGAAGTATTATTTTCTCGAAATCTTGATCTTGAAAAAGTAAAGTGGATTTTCTTTGCCAGCAGCAATGATGCAGTTCATGTTTGTACAGAGATTCTTTGCATTCAATCGTGAAAGTCATCATGCCATTTCAATTATTCTGTATTTCCTTTATGTATGCGTGCAGAACTCTTACTATTTGCTAAGGACTAGTTGTTTGCCAAGTGTTGTTTACTAAGGTGGAAACTTTAATGTTGTGTAGTTATATGTAGCCAACTCTTAGTTTTATTGTATTGCTCAAAAGACTTTTAGCGATGATATCGATATTGTGGTGCCGAGTGGCTGTAATGCATATACATACTGTGGCGATAATTGATATGTGGTCACTACACCATCTCTATGCCATGGGTGGGACACTTGTGCATTCCAAGGTCCAGTAGAGTGTTTATGAACTCCAGGCAGGAGGCTTAATTATAGTCACCTGTTCCTTGCTCATTGGTATGTATTAGTTTTTTCTACTGCAGTGTTGGACAGTGCTGCAGTGTTGGACAATGCAGCAGTGGCTAGTGAATTATTTATTCAGGGAGAGGCAACTCAGCCAGGCACTATAGATCTTGTTTGATGCAAAGATAGAGGCCTACATGTAGCTCATGTAGTTAAGGAGATTAAGTTTGAGGATTTTGCATTTTCATCAGCCTGAACTGTACCCAATGAGGGACACTGTTATGACTTAGGGGAAACTATATTAATGTTTTCGTTACAGAGTAATAGCTGTTTGCCTTCCGATTATGTGCATGATTTTGATTTGATTTTAGAATTTACTTCAGATTCTTCTTCTTTGTTTCCGTGTAGCTACTGTACCAACCTTTTTTTTTAAATTATAAATTCTGAGTCAATAAAAGCTTATTGTAGCCACTACAAAAGAACCTTTTGCCGTCACACTTATATCCATCAAACGTTCAGACAGCAATGTGTAACCTTCTTAAAATATTAAAGAAGTTTCCTGCTGCAGTGGAAGCTGCAATGCCTTCCTCAATAAGGGTCCAGTCCACTAATTCAAGCCCCATTGAAAACAGTGTAAAATCAGCATGGTTCAGGGCCCAATAACATGCATGCCAACATCCCTGAGATTTCTGAAACACAAATGAAATTCTTGTCTGGTCACTTATCTTTCAATATCTTTTCAATTTTTTGTGGGTTAACCAATTACATTTTTAATTATTCCCACAAAACAAAATTACCCCCCCCCCAAAGTGATTTTTCCGAAGTCTGATTGCAGCCATTTTTCAAGTGGCAACCCTACACTTTCTCGGGCACTTAGGACCATTTTTCAACCGTAGTTTTTAGCCCTTCTGCCCTCATATGAAAGCTCAAAGACCCAGGGAGTTGATCCTGGCAAGGATTTACACAATCTCACCATTTTGGGGGCCAAACAATCTCCTTTTTCAAAAGATACTGTGGGGGGGTCACTTTTAATGCTAATGAGCTGGTCAAAAATTGTCACTTGAATTAGTGGTCTGCACCCATAACAGTGCCTCTGACGTCATCTATCCTTAGTAACCGTAGGGCGCCCTCGCCAGAGGACAAGCAACCGTTCTGATGGGTGCACTGAACCAATTCGAGCTCCATTGAAAATAGTGTAAAATCAACCAAGTTTGGAGCCCCATGGCAGGCAACTGAAATTCCTGAGGCCTCTCAAACAAAAAACAATATGTTGTTTGGTCCTTCAGGTTTCATTTGATTTTCAATTTTTAGTAGGTTAACCAATTTAATAACCAATTGAATTTTTTAATTATCCGCCCAAAACAAACTCACCCCCAAAAAGTGAATGCTGCCAAGCCCTCCCAGTGCGGCGGCCATTTTTCAAATGACATCCCTCACCTTCCTCGGGCTCTTCTGACTAATTTCAATTCCATTTTCGTCTGCTTTGCCCCCAGATGGGTGCCCCTGAATCTACAGAGATGATCCTGGGCCATACTGACACAATCCCACCATGGCCCAAACAGACCCCTCTTTTTGAAACAATCTCTGGGGGTGACTTTTTGTGCGCCTCGTCCTGGCGGAGAATTTTCCTTGAATTGGGACACTGCACCCTGATCGGCGGTACGGTCACGGTACGTACGTCGAGCTACAGTCCGGTCACTTTCCACTCAGAACTTTGCCTTGTTGACTTTCTTGTAAGGCCACCTTATATTATTTGTGTCTGAAAATACTGAATATGGTAGTAATAGAGATAAAGAAGTGTCCTTTTTCTGTACTCCGGCTGTGCTTGAACACCAAGGGAAGCACTCTGCAAAACTCTCTAAAGTACGGCGAGACAAGTAGCTAGCAAACATAAAACGTGAGGAATGGCAACCCTCAAAATCATCACGTGTGTGTTCGGCCCACTTTGTCAGTGGTAAGTAGGCCTACCATTGACAAAACTAATGCTTATAAATGCCCATTACGCACGCTTCATCATGATCAAAAAGTTTCAGACGAGTTGGTCAAAGATGCATCACTCAGTGCATGTACACCTATCCTAAAAATACGCGTTTTTCGAAACAAGTGGATTAGGCTTATTCTTCGGCTTTGATGGTTCCAGCCTTCCATTTTGATGCAGCATTCCAAACAGCATGCCAAGACTCCAAAAGGAACCAGCGAAACCAAAGACCAAGCCTAATCCTGGGCCTGATTAAATTCAACTACTAGTATAAATCTAGGTTTCCAACTATAAAGTAATTCACCAACCATGCCAACTGTTAACAGACACTGTCAAGGGGGGGGGGCTAATTACTAATGTAAATAGTTACCGAGTTAGGAGCAGCAATAACTAGAGGGAATGCATTTTGTGGCAAGCCTATCATGACTAGAGCCTAGAGGGCAGGCTTTTCCTGGAGGGGCTTGAGTAAACCCTAGATTGTGACTAGATTGAAAACAAGAAAAAACAGCCTGACTCTGCCTTGGTGCAGTCAGTAGGCCACAGATCTGGCTGTTTTTCGGACTGAATTTGGTGGGGATCAAGTTCAGTTATAAAACTTAAACTTAATTTAAACTAGAAAGGATCAACGTTCATGACGTTTTGGAAATTTGTTCTCTAATTCCTTTGTTCCTTTCTTTCTTTTCTTTGGTTTATTCAAATTAAAACAGACCTAGGCAAACAAGTTTTTACTGGAAAAAGCAGGAGTAATCTTACTCTTATGTCTTCCTTTGTGTGCTGGCTCGGGGTTGAAATCATGTAGATGTACATGTCGTTCCACTGCACGTCAGGAATTATTTCCGGTGCAGCCTCCAGCTTTTTTGCGTCGCTCTGATACGGGTCCTGTTTCAGGTCTGCCTCTAATTTTTCTATATATCTCGCTTTAGAAGCACCAATCAAGCCTTCAGCATAGGCAGACAAAAAATACGACATGGTAACAGTGACGGAAACCAAGTATCGCTCTATTAAATACCCTCTTTATTCAGACTTTGCATCGTGCGATTCCCGGTACAACATGTACTTGCACTAGTTTGCATTAGCATGCACACTTCAACGAAAGCGCGCCGCCACTTGACCGCGAAGATGGCGACGCCATTGGTCGTTAAATTGGCAGTGACATCAGTGCATAAGGTCTATATGGATATTTTTTCCCACCAAGTTCTGTTGCCAGGCAACTTGACATGGATTTCTTCACTCTTTAGAATGCATATGCAGCAAGGTATGAGACGGAGAGAACCCCCCCTGCTTTGTGTTAGTCATTGTCTCGCAGGAATCTGGGGAATTCCTTTCAGACATCTTGGGGGGGATGTGTTAAGTAACAATAGTCTGGAATGTGTATAGGGATTGGACATGTTGGGGGGGGGGGTAACCCCTCAGTCTCATTTCTTGCTGGGTATATTAGAATGCCCTGTCTGTCATTTCTGAGCAACTGTTTCACTTTTGTTTGGATTAAACATTTGATATTCCCCTGGAAGCCTACTGATTTTGATTTTCTCTTTAATTTCATCAAGTGGAATGTAATCGAATAGGTTAGGCTTGCAGTTGCACCATTTAGAAGAAAATATCTCTTTTACGAGTATGTGGTTCGGAGAAGAACCGATGGTAAGCACTTGATGTTCAGTATGCTCCCTTCATCTTCAAGAGGGTGACTGGATGGAATGTAATCAATCTGTTTCTTTACTCTGTACAGAGATGGAAGGCCCCAGGTTCCAAGTTGGTAAGCCTTATCTGACATTCCAAATCTTTCCTTGGTAAAGATGATTTTATTAACTTCTTCAACAGATCATTTCTTACATTTCAAATTAAAAGTATTCACCATTCCGACTCTTTGTCTTTAACAGTGAGTGTTTTAGCCTCTAAATGGCAAAACCTGACAAACTGAAGAGCTTGAGAACAATGCTCAGAAAGTTTGGACTAAAATCTGTGTTGGTGAGCACAAGTGAATTTAGAATGTTGTTGTACTTATGAAGGATCTGTTGGGCACTAGCAATTCCTGGCCTTAGTCTTGTTTTTGAACTTGGTAATTAAGAAAGCTTACAACAATCAAATTCACAATGAAGCACTTTCAATTTTCAGTTCCTGTTTTTACACAACCAGTTTTCAAAAGCTACCTGCTGCACCCCTCCTCTCTTGGCTGATTTTAATTTGATGAGGAGACATGTGAGTTTCACTTGAATCCGATGTTCCAAACGCGATATAAATTTTAAGCAAGAAAGACGGTATTGTTCACACAGTATCTTAAATACCTACTATGTTGCTGTCCATTGAATCTGAGTGGATGAGTTTTCTCTATGATTTATCAGAAGTCTGGCATCCACACCAGAGGGTTGGTGGGCATTGATGCTGGGCAATCACATTACTTCATGCTTGCATATGTCTGTGTGTGTTGAACTGTACTCTAGTAGCATCCCCGCTTACAAAGCTGATCAGAATGTAGGTTCCAGGTTTTATGAAGCTTTCTTTGCCGTTGCTGTCAAATTCTCAAATTTAACAATGCTTCTGAAGTGAAGCAGTTTGACTCCCTGGAATAATATAGCAGCAACCATCAAATCTCTCCATCCTTTTCTCACCAAATTTCAAAGATAATGTACTGTTCCTTTCAGTGTACTTCTTCTTGGTTGTTACTCCCAAACCAAAGATTGCCTCGTATTCCTGTGGATCTACATCCCTCTTTATTCGGTTCGTAAGTGTGACGTCACTTCAGTTTAAACCATGCCCATTCCACACGTGCACTGCACATAGGGTTACATGCATTGATCACCGTTTACATGGAACCATGGAACTGGAAGTTAACACACAACTTCAGCGATCGTCCAATGGGAGCCTTTGTGACAAAGTCACAAACCAGAGTATCATCACGCGGGGAGTTTCCTTCCTTCTGTGTTTCAAAGAATGTTTGATGCTACTCAGCAAAAGGCCACTAAGTGTTTGACAGTGAGACTCCAAGCTCTGCCCATGTGAGGTTGTTGGAAACCTATCAACAATTTTGCCTTTGGAGATCCACTCGTCACACAACACTTTGAAGGCCCCTCTTTTAGAATTTGAAAGTGAAAAATTTTGTTCATAATGAAGGCTCAGATTTCATGTATAAGAAACCGATCGATCAGGGCAAATTAGACCTAGCCCATGTTAGGCCCATATATCTTGGGCATAGGCTAGGTCTACATGTAATGTACATGTACATGGTGTAGGCCTACATGGGATTGTCATATAAACACGCAACATTGAATCCCTACTGCATTAATTGAACATGCCTAATCTTAAACTGTCTTACTGTGACTCATCGATACGTTGACTGAAAAACGAACATGTAAATACTGTAATATCAATTATCTTACCTTAACGTCAAACAGCTCTCCTTTCAAAGAAGATCTGCAATGTCCCCTTGCAAGATGCCTTCTTGGAATCAGAGTAGTGTTGAGGTTTTTATAAATATTAGGCGGTTTTATGGAACAGTATCACCAGAGAACCCTGTCTTTGAGTGAATCAGACATGACGCGACTCATTCTGTTGGGCATGTTTTCTGACTTTTGAGCTATCTGATCGGCTTAAAGTTTCAATTGATGTGTGATCATGATAACACCATGATAAACAATGACGCCCCCATGTGGCCAAATCATGTGAAGTAAATGAGACACTGAACTCCATATGTATCCCCTTAATCATTGGAATTCAAGGCTCTGTAAGGTAGTGCTTGGTGTAGTGATTACAACATGATTGTTTCAAGTGATTCTTTAGGCCTGAATCATCCCCAAAACATGTTCATTTGCCTGTCTTTGCCACCTAGTAGGAAAATAATGTCAGTGGCAAAAAAATCCAAGATGGCCGCCAAGATGGCCACCAAGATGGCCGCCCAATGAACCCCATGGGACAATATTTGACGTGGGGAACATCAATATTCATTAACTACACACTCTGACAATTCTAAAAATGTAAGTTAGAAAAATATATTGAGGGAAACATGGGAAGCTTGAATCCTCCCCAACTATATTCCATGTTGTTACTGGCACAAAACAAATTATAGAATCTTCAAAATTGATCAAGATCTTCTGAGTACAATGTGTCAAGCACAATTACTTTCAAACAAATTTAACGTAATTAACTGACTTCCTAATTCCAACAGTTGAAACGAAGCATGTTGATTTGCCTTTCTCTGCTTGGTTTTTCATTCAAGTATCCTTCCTCGCAGTTAAATTATTAATGTCCTGAATGTTACGTCATGGTGCATACTGGAATACTGCAAGCGTTACTATCTTCTTTTGCACTGAAGGTATCACAAAACCGGTTCTAAAGTTACATTAGTCCTAATCTGCTAGACCTTAACTAATGCCGTCTTCCTCTTTATCTACCTATTCATCTTGAAAAAAAAGTCAAATTTAGCATTGTGATTTAGGCATTTCTTTGTTCAGGGCTTTGTTTACTTGTATTTACTTTGTCTTTAAGATCTTCCAAAATATCTCTTGGTGAGAATCATCATCTTCTGGATGCAGGTAACTTGACAAAAATCCTTGTAGGCCTACTTGTTGAAAATGATTTGCTTGACTACCCAAAGGGTCTTCGTATTGGTGTTTTCCTTGGCCTGATCTTCACCTATACCCTTGTCAATGTACTTTTTCACAATTTCACTCCAAATTTCCCAGTGGCCTCTGCTTAATAGTTTAACCAATCGAAATACGCAACATTATCTTCCAATCTGAAGGAGACCATCTTCATCCAAAGATTTGTTATCCTCTGTCTCCATTTTGGATCCAAAATCATCTTCTTCATTTTCACCCTGCAGAGATTCAGTTCCAAAAATTTCCACTTCCAATTCTTCAAATCTATGCCTTTTAAAATCTGGTTCAGAACAGCACATGTAAGAGTATTCAAAGTGAATAACTCCACTCATAAATTCATACACACTTTTTAAAAAAAGTTTTAAAATGCCAAAACCAAGCTAAGATATAAACAGTTTCATTCAGCAATCCTGCTTTATATTTGCTATCCATAATCAGGGAAACATCAAAAAAGCAAAATGGCGTATAGTTGACTTCCACAGCACCATTTTATGAGTGCAGCAAGTGTTTCCTGATCAGCATTGATCTAGTCTTTTATAAATGGGCTGCATTCAAAACCCAAAGTGTTACGAAATCATAAATGTATTAGTGCTGCAAGGCACACAGAATTGTGCCTTACAGCTTCTAGAAGGCGTGAAAGCGTAGCTAGACATATGCTTACATGTGTATACTTCATCTATACAAATGTCACATGACCTGTTCCTTAGAAACAGATCAGTACTAGTACGTACATTTATTTGAGTTGTGCACAGATTCTTGCATGTACGCCTGTTAAATGGCGAAAATAGCCACTGGCACGTGATGGTGAATGGGCCACTGACAGTTTGGCTCTCACTTATAGGTAAAAATAGCCTCACAAGGTGATATGACAGAAAACTGGTAAGTTTCATGTATCAATGAGGCAATTTTTTTTTACCGTGCCACATTTTAAAGCAGTCAACATTTTTGTTAAACACTCATCCCTTTTAATATATCAGAAGAATAGCAGAAGAAAAGTGACAATGTATTTACACTGACTTATAGGTAAATCCACACCTTGTGCAAATTTAGTGAATAGCAACATCTAAAAACACACAGACTGAGTACCTTCCTGTCTGTAAGGCATATGTACCATTGTGCCTGCAAAACGCTAAAATGGATGTTGTTAACTAACTTGGCGTGTACACTCTTTCTTGGAAACTACCATACATGTACATATATTTATTTTAAAGAATGGCAACCATCACATTTTTCAATAACTGAGCAAGTGCAAAAGTTGCTTGAAAGCTGCATCAGTAACTGCCCAACAACCCCCAAATCAAATCATTATACACATACAAGCAGAGGCAAATGCCTTAGCACTGACCATATTTCCAAACCTTGATGATACCATCATCACCACAAGATGCTAAAAGGCCACTTCCATCTGGATTCCATCTAACTGAGTTAATATCTTCACTATGAGCTGACTTTACACATACCATCAAATTAAACGTGGGCTGATGACTTGACTCAACATCATCTTCTTGAAAGACATGAATTGTGTCATCACCAGAACAGGTAGCCAACAGTCCACTTTGCTTGCACCTGGTAAGTAAGCAAAAACATCTGTGAATATTATCAATGTTAACTGCAGTATTTAAAAAAAATGGCGTCATGTTTGAAAAACAAATTCAATGTGAACATGTATGTGCATTACATGTACATGGTACCTTGTAGGATTTTCAAATCTTCTGATTTCAGTCAACACTACAGAGTAATCTTGGTGAAAATTATTGTTGAGAAAGACCAGTGTTTGTTATGCTCACAAGTTTTACCAATATACCACTTTTTGTTCAAAGAGTTTCATTTTTTATGCAGTTACATCACAATTTAAACAGTACGTATTACACAACAGAGGGCACTATAGGCCCTGGGTGGTAGATAGCACAATATGGATACCTGGGTAAAGTGCTTTGTATGTATGTGTACAGTGTATATGAATGGGCACCCAACATGCACGCATCCCTGTTGTGTACAGGATTATGCACTGACCACTCAGGTTCAAAGATTTCTTTGGTGCTCTTAACTTCCCTCAGAAAAACAAGCAAAAAAGTTAACTGATGTGGTGTAGAATGTGAAATTGTGGACACCTTCGAGTATGCACAGTGCCCTTGGCTTTGTCTTGGCCACTCTGCATCTCAAGGATGTTTAAAGCATCATATTCAACGGCTCCACAACTGTTAAGCGTAAATTGACACTGCCTTCAAGATGCATATTTCACTGAATATCTACAGAACTACCAATCAGATGAAATCAAGATATAGCCTGTTTACAGCATCTAATTTCACAGAGCTGCTAAGCACATTGTTTCATGCTCACAGAGACTCCTCATATTTTATGGAGACCTTAAGCAGAAAGCACAGCAAAAGGCACACTTAGGCTGTGTCTGAAACAGGCTTTCAGAGTTATGGCTAGGTCTAATATCTTGGTGTCTCAATGTATTTCCTATGGAGCGAAGTCCTGGACCTAGCTACAGACAACAGATTCGGATGCAGCCTTACCTCAGAGAAACTTTGCTTAGTGATGCAACAATAGAAATCTCTACGCAGGTGCGCAACCGTTAGCACAACCACACCAAGCAATGCCATGAAATAGTGCTTACTGTTTAAACTATTAAGCATTGCATAGAATTAGGCCCACAAGTCCTGTGTGAAAATAATAGATCACTTTCACTTTCAACAAAACTGCTACATGTATGAGCATCTGCATTTTCGACTTCAAATTTCATGACACGCATCGCCTGCTCTACATTTCAATTTTTCAAAGATATGAGGATCAATGCATGGGTGTGTAGAAAACTTGCACACAGCGTGCACCCATACCTGATGACATTGAAGACACAGTTGTACTTTTCCTATTGTGTCCTGTTGGAGAAGTCCTTAACAATAGCATGCTCTTGTGTCAAGTGACATGACATTACACATGCACTATTGACAGACTAATTTCTAAAGCACGACATAACCAATTAGTTTAAACGTCACTGTATCTACAGGAAGGTATGTGTTACTGGTAAAAAATTGACATGTTAAGTCATTTGTGTCTCACATGACACTTAAAGGTGCAATCTTCAAAGACTAATATGTAACCAACAACATATGGCATCAAATGAAATGTTGGTATGTTTTAGGAAAGGTAAGTTATAGTTAATTCATTAACACCTGGGGCATTTTCACTTGACAACATGTCTTGTGACCCTGTGTTAATATTTGATAATACATGTACCTACTGCGATTTGATAATGCTGGCAGCATAAAAAGGGGCCCTAGAACCTGGATAAAAGAACGTTCACTTTCCAGTAGTTTTATACACATCATGTTTTGGCAGTATAAAACAATATTTTTCTATTAAGGAAAAGCAATTTCCTGCAAAAGTGAGTTGGTTTTAAAGTTGAGAAAAATTTGGAAAAAGCTTTAACATTTTTTGAGACCATGTATAAGGGCCATTCCATGAGGTTGGGGCACAATTTGTGATGGTGTCAATTGTTACATCGCCGGTTCCATAAAATGAACAGCTATTTCCCTGCACGTGGATTCCAAACTGACATCGTTATTCATCTTGCAAGGTTGAATACTGAGGTAAGTGTTATTTTTACAGAGTAAATGGCCTACTCTACAGGTCATGACAGGTGGTAAAAGTTGCAGATAACAAGGACATGGTCACAAATTGTGCCTCAATCTCATAGAATGACCCATGACCTAGGTTATGTGTATGTCTTGCTTAGGGACGGTGACCATTTAGATCCGGTATGGAAAGGGCCCAACCCTACTCAGTCCGGTATTAAGCCAGGCTGGTATTCTGCCTGTCCTAGTCCGGTACACAGGCTTGTCCGACCTGTGCCCTTTGAAGTCAGTGAGGCGCATTAGATTATTACCTCTCAGAGAACAGCAGGAGCTGAATAATAGAAGACTTACAGGATTAAAGCCTACCAGTTAGAGTTGGCCGAAGAGTTGATTCCTGCGGCTGGCTCGAGGTGGATTGGATTGTTTCAACTATTAACTCGTTGGCAGTTTGAAGCTTTATAATATTCCATATCTTGATTTTTTTGAAGTAAAGGGTGTTCAGAAAACAGGAAAACAAAGAACGTTTAACTTCCTGTGGCATGCAGTGTCAGCATTTTCATTGAGGTGCGATATGTGTAATGCTTCATGCAATAAGGGCACTCCACCAATGGATCAGGGTTGGTCCAGAATTTTTTTTTAGCTGAACTTTATTGTCGTATGAGTACATTTATGTTCTGACTGCCTGGTGGACCATGGTACGTAAGCGTGCAAGATTAGCTGTTTTTGGGTGTGCCTTTGCCCGAAGGACAAACCTGTTAACGAAAATAAGCACTAACTCTTTTCAACTTCCATTAAACCAAACATGGACAGAATGACTCGAATATATACATGTTAGATTCTATAGTAGGAAAATGTTTATACATACCATATGTTTGATAACTCAAACCTCAGTGGATAAAAATTCAATTTATCCGGATTTTCAGCCAACGAAAGTTTCCGAGTCTTGCTCGCATGTACATAAACAGGAAACACTACTAGCCCCATGGTAGCTACTGGAAATGTTTGAAGTGGTTGTTTCCTTACATCCAACAACAAATTCTTCTAAAAATCATCAGTTCACCGAGATTTAATGTTTCTATTATGTATGTAAAATTTTCTCTTCTACTGAAAAGTATTACAGAAACCAAAAACTGTTTACTTTTTGTGACATTTTTCGCGCACATCATGTAGCAATGCGTACAGTGCATGCTCAATTCACCAGCACCAGTGTCGGGCACGGGGTTTTTCCGTTTGACCACATGATCATTTCTTTTCAATGAAGGTTAGCAAGTTACAACCGATATCCTCTGCTTTTTGACATATGCTCTATCTGGCCATCACAATGAGTCCTAAATCAAACACTACAGTAGTTTGTACTGCCCAAAAACCAGTTACAATGGATTTATTGAAAATCAACATGAGAGAAATAAGAGGCGATTTCTTTCTACAACAAACTGGGCCAATGATTACATTGGGTCGATGACGTCATTGGGAGAAAAGCACAGCACGGCATGCGTAAAGTATGCATGAAGATACATTGTACATGTAAGCTGGCATCGATGTGGCCCGGAATGCATAAAAATGAGTTTTGATGACGCGTAGAAAATGAAAAACGTTATACAAGTGCATTGATCTCTAAAATGTATAAACCTAAAATCTTACTCTTAGCAGGTCAAAATAATTGTGAGATTTGTTCCAAAATGATGATGATTATTATTTTTTATTTGACCATCAAAAGAACTGACAAAGCAACATTAAACAAAAGTACATAAAAAACAACAAAAACACACATAAAAGTAAATATAAGCAGTAGCAGGGACCAGATACGAAAAACCGAATACATAACAAGACAACAGTTATATTGGTCAGGGACTGCAAAAGTAAAATAAACTACTATTACCCAAGGGGCATGCAGCCCCACACATAACTGTTGCAGTGACCTGGACAGGACAGTAACTTTGAAGTACGCCCTCTATATTTGGACAATTGACACCGCACATGTTCAGTGCAGCCATCTTTGCTTGTTTTTACAGTTTCAGGTTTCCATTCAATAAAACTCAGTTTTTACAGCTTTCCTGTTCGAGCACACACAAGTTACAGTAATGACAGAAGAGTCTTGCCAAAGAAGTAAGTGATCATTTTATCAACATTCTCAGTGAGAGCGAAGTTATTTTCATGTTGTTAAAACCAATGTGCTTTGACACATGTTTTTTATGCTACAATGTACATGTACATTTGGTAAGTTTGCCTTGTATTTTTATAAAGCACATACAGTAGTCAAAGCCTAAACTTAGATGCAACAGACAAATTGATTTAGCAGTTTCTTGAGTAATATGACACCAAGATAAGTTCTGAGAGCAGAGATTTATTCCTCGTTGGAACAGTTTCAATATCTGAAGTATTAGAGGATGGAACATCCAATCCCATACTTGTTCCTGATGACAACCCAACCAGCGGAGAGACAGAACCAGATGTTCCAGCCCCTCCTGATGTTCCAGCCCCTCGGATGGAGAAGCCAAAGATGCCCAAATTTGCTGGAGATGTTTTGGAATTCTTTATATTCCGAGCCGATTTTAGGCATATGATAGATGCCAGCTATACCAAGAGGGACGCCATTACCCTTACGCACATGTCTCCAGGGAAACCGCTCGAGCTCATTAAGGGCATTGGTTCAGATTATGATACGGCCTGGGAGTATCTTGACTCCATCCAAGGTGACCCATGACTGATTGCCGATACAGTCACTCGAGACATAATGAAGTTTAAGCCCTTGTGAGATGGGGAAGATTCATGATTCTGTGAGCTCGTCCATCTGGTTCGTAGAAGTTACAACACTCTGACGGAAGTGGGTCAACCCAATGATATGGATAATAATCACATGCTAGCCGTCATTGAACAGAAAATGAATTCAGATGACAGGAAGGTCTGGGCTAGATATCTAGAAGCAGAAAATAACAGGCAACACTGCATGACATACTCTGCTGAATGGCATCTGAAATGAAATCCAGAAGAGCGACCGCCCCCGTCTGATGTGTAACCCAAGGTACCTGTTCCAGTGTAAATCATAAGCAGAGGAAAGACCACAAGCTCCCACCACTCCGTGAGAAGTGCTGGGTTTGCCACACGTCCGCTTACTGGCCAGACCAGTGTGAGAAGGTGAAAGGGATGAGCCCAGAAGATCGACTAAGGATGGCCAGAGAAAATCATGCCTGCTTCAGCTGCGTTAAGACCACTGCCAAAGATAATTGCAAACATAATGTCAGTACCTGCAAGAGACGGCGACAGTGCTCAGAAATGATAAATGAAGTGCAGTGCAAGCTGTTCAACAGCTGGCTACTTCACATCACCCCTCCGCAACTTCCCAATTCAGTCGGTGTAGCAGTAAGCTCTGCCTATACCAAAACCCTGCTGCCAACACTGCAAGTGAATGCTTTGGGAGTTCAGACTAGTCACCCAGCAAATGTCCTCCTCGACTCAGGAGCCCAGATCACATTGATCAGGAAGTCCCTTGCTGGAGACCTTAAGCTTAAAGGAAGAGATGTGGTAACAACCATCACTAAAGTTGGAGGAGAAGAAGAGGAGCTACGAACAAAAAGCCTACCAAGTTCGTATCCGCCAGACAGAAAGACTCGGAGGCCAAACTTACACAGTTAATGCCATTGGAATCCCCTGCATAAGTGACGAGGTCCCTGAGGTTGACATGGAGAAAACAGCCAAGCAGTTCAAAATACCTTCAAATCATCTTCGTCGAGGAAGCGGTCCAGTTGATTTATTGATTGCCATTGATCATGCACTGCTGCATGCTGGCGAGATTGGAGAAGACCAGAATCTGATGGTCCGCTGGTTCCCGCTCGGATGGGTAATCATTGGAAGGAGCCCAGGGAAACAGACCATGACAAGCCGAGTTCTACATATCAAGTTTGCTACTCTAGTAGACATTACAGAATTCTGGTCGACTGAGGCGATGGGTGTAACTGTTAAAACCTGTGATTGCAAACGAGAAGTTAAGCTCAGCTGAACAAAGAGAAGCCAGAATGATAGAGGAACCCTGTGCCTGACATGGACATCAGTGGATCATCCCATACCCATGGAAAAGGGATCCCAGAGAACTACTTGACAACAAGGCTCAGGCTGAGAAAAGATTGTATGCCACAGAGTGCCTATTGCTGAAAAATCCAGCCCATGCAAATTCTTATGATGCTTAGATGAAGGAGATGAGGGAGATAAAATTTGCCCGCAAACTGTCAGTAGATGAGCTGAAGTCATACCCCGGTCCTGTACATTACATCTCCCACCATGCTGTGCTGAAGCCAGAGAGTAAAAGTACACCGTTCCAGATTGTCTTCAATTCTTCAACCAGTTACAAAGGTCGTTGCCTAAACAATTACTAGTTCAAAAGCACTGATTTGCTCAACAACTTGCTTAATGGCCAAGTCAAAATAGAAACGGTTCATGAAGTGGGAAACGATACATAAACGATAAGCTCCTTACCCATTCAGAGTAAAGTGGGCAACAATAGGGAGTCACTAGTTAAATGGCTTGTGATTTGATGAACACCACTCCTGGGTGACGTTTTCTAACAATAGAGAGCTTTAAGTATTACACTCAATTGTGGCTGGTGGTTGAGTCGTTAGAGCTGTTTATCAACAGCTGGGACCCCAGCCCATTGATATGTCAACAATTTGGGGTTGGGGATGGGTTTGTACTACTGTTTACACGGATATGGATTTTTTTCCCTTCAGTTTGCCACGCTACCCTTTTATACTTTTCTTATTTCACTTTATAGATTGATTTTGAAGTCCTGTGATTGTTGCATCTATAATGTTCTCCATTTAGTTTATTGTCTATTCCAATCATTGACAAATCTGTGATGTGGAAATCACTGTCTGACAGTGCTAGATTTTGGGAAAGAAAACTACAGATCTTAATTCAATGACACGAGACTTAGTGATGCACATAGGTCTGCTGACTCTGATCGAGTTAGTCTTTTGTTAAGAGATTAATTGCTTCCCCTTCTGAATTAGCTGTGCTAAGCCTGTGGATGAACTGGCCCAATTTACACAGCAAAGCCAATGCACAATAACCATTCATGGCAAGCTGGGAGTCAGGGCTTTTG
This sequence comes from Acanthaster planci, assembly GCF_054643075.1. Lineage (NCBI taxonomy): Eukaryota > Metazoa > Echinodermata > Asteroidea > Valvatida > Acanthasteridae > Acanthaster > Acanthaster planci. Next base: position 7,664,333 of record NC_141789.1, read on the forward strand.
TACCAAGGTGGGGGAAATGGTGGTATGCATCAAAGAGGTTGCTGCATAGCCAACTCCTTTTCGGGAAACGCTCTCTTGCAATCATTGCCCACTTGCAGTTGAAACGGGCAATGGTTTGAAAGCGGATTAAGGGCAACCATTTCCAGCTTGGTGAACCGTTTGTATTTTGACTTGGCGCCTTAGCGTAATCCTGAGGTTCGGGAGAATGATATAACACTCTGCGCAGATATATCAAATATGTACCACAACATCCTCATCCCGGAGCAAGACCAACACGTTCATTGCTTCCTATGGAGGGACCTGAGCCTAGACCAGATGCCTGAGGTGTATGTGGAAGCAGTGCTGACCTTTGGCGATGAACAGGCCCCACCAATGGCTCTGATGGCACTGAAGAAGATGGCTGAAACAGCAGAAGAGCAGCTCCCAGAAGCAGCATGTACCCTGAGAGAGAACATGTACATGGATGATATCTGCGACTCCATCCACACCTTTACAGAAGCCAAGCAAATTATGACATAAATGGAGTTCTAGCTGAAGGTGGATTCAAGGTCTACTTTCGGCAAGCTGCCGCAACAGCTTTTGTTTGTGTTAAAGTTTTTTTTTTTGGCTTTTTTGCAAGTTGCGAAAAGGGCATTCTTTTTGTGTTTTTTTTCTTCTTCTGACCCAAATCCCCTTTGTTTTGCACACATTTCTTCCTCCACCTACTTTAGTACCCTCTTCCACCACCCACTTTAGTCCCTTAGCAACTTTGGATCTTCATCAAACATACATTATTGAAGGACTCTTGTCTGACGATGTGCATAGAACAATGTCATGATGACGTCATCAAGTGATTTAGTATTGATTTTTCAATATTTATTCCAGCCCATTGACTTTGTACACGTTTTTGAGGCACTATTTTCGTATCTTAGCAATCGTTGGTAATTGTAAAACTTAAAGCAAGCACTAACTGTACAATGAAGATAATTTTGAAATATTTATGTCATGATTACATCATCACGTGATTTATTATTAAATTTTGAATATTTAAATATTCCATTACATATATATAAAAATCCATGTAAAATCAACTGTGGCCTCCCGCAACATTCTGTTTGCAGCAAGTGCCAGGATAAAATGTGGTCTTGATTTCGTCACGTGTAGGTCAAATAACATGACTCTTCCTTCCGAAGGAAGTAGGCTTTTTGTTTAAAAATGATAAAGCCATTGAATTTGAAGGGGCTAATGAGAGTAGTCCTGAGTTTTGGCTGAGAATTGCTATAAGAACGAAAAAAAAATCGTATTTTTTCCCTCTTCATTTGATTATGTGTATACCCAAGAGTCTGAATATCAAATAATATTTCAGAATTTTCTTTCAGTTTAAACGCAAATCACATGACATCATAAAGGAGCAGCTTTTTTGCATAGATGTTTTCAGTCCATTGCTTTTGTATACATTTTGAAACCTTAGCGATGTTTGATCGCTATGATAGTGACATCGAACAAAGACCCTTATGCAAGAAATCTTCAAAAGAAATGACATCATGATGACGTCATTATGTGATTTACGATTGATTTTTCAATATTTATTTAAGTCCATTGACTTTGATCAACATCAAAGATACACGCAACAAAGAACCTGATGAAAGAATTTTCCTAAACTTATGACGTCATGATGACGTCATCACCAAACAGAAAGTTCCGAAACAGCTCAGTGGTTGTTCACAACCACATTCCTCTAGTTTTTCTTGTTATTTTTCAGGCTATTTCCCCATAGGGTGTGTACACGTTTTCTTCCACCAGTCGACTTTGGCAGTTTTATATATCTGACTGACTTCAAATTTGGCAGACCTTCAGCCAATCATCCAAGGAGGGTCCTAGAAGAAAATCGCCATGATGACATAAGTATATTTATTATTGATTTTAATAACTAATTTTTCCCTTTGGGCGCTATTGCAGAATTACGGTTACACCTTCCTGGGGTTTTTTAATTTGCAATAAAATGTTCTATATTGAACCATAGATGGCGTTGTTGCACAATATAGGTTTTGTACACACAATTGTCCAGCATAATGCGTGAGCAGTTCTCAACTTCGACTAAGAATTACTACCAGAACGAAACAGAAATCAGACTAAATGCTCCCTTCCGTTCGATTACAAATATACCCAAGAGTTCAAATATCAAATATTATTTTATAAAGGTTTTTCCAGTTCATGTAACATGAAATTAAAGGAGCAGTTTTCCTGCACACATGTTTATAGCCCATTGACTTTGTACACGTTTTCAAGCCACAATTTTGGTAACTTTGCAATGTTTGATCGTTGGCAAAGCGATAGCTAATAAAGACCCTGATGCAAGATTTATAGATAATGAATGACGTCACGATGACGTCATTGCCTTATTCTATATTGCTTTTTGAATATTTTATTTTTCGCCTTATGTTTTGTACACATTTTTCTAATTAACACAAGTGAACAGGTAGTCCTTTACTTCAGCGCAAGATTACTATAAGAACGAAAGAGAAATCGGGTACTCTACGCTCTGTTGTTTGATTTAAAATATGCCGAAGAGTCCGAATATGAAGTAATATTTCATAAAAATTATTCAGTTTAAGCACAAATCACGTGACATGAACTTTAGAGGAGCAGGGTTTCTGCAAACTAGTTCACGTCCATTGACTTTCCACACAGATTTCAAGGAACGATATTAGTCACTAAATGAAGTTTGATCTTTATGTCAGTTGCATCAAGGATTGACCCAAGCTAACACATGATGTAGGTGTTTTGATAGCAATGATGTCATTAGTTTATTTATTATTGGATTTTGAATAATTAAAATTAATTAATATTTGCCCATAGACTTTGCACACGTTTTTTCCTCCGTAGACTTTGCGCATAGATTTTAAAGTTTATTTTTCCAACTTAGCAATATTATATACGCATGGAACTTACACCGAAGGAACATCGTGAAGCAAAGAGGGATCTCAGAACTAGTTCAATGTTGTAACGATATATCATGTGACATGTCACATGACATTAAAGAGGCAATCTTTAAAGTACTATAAAATCTAAAGTACATGTCTGATTGTGCTGAAACTTTGTATATAACTTTAAAGCAGAGAGTTCTAGAGGAAAAGTGACCTCATGTTAAGATGATAAAATCACATGACAAGTCACATGACTTTAAAGGTGCACTCTTTAATGGCCCGTATCTCTTGAAATGCAATGCAATAGGGTTGAAACTTTGCATATAACTTCAGGACAAAGTGTTTTAGAGGACTATTGACCTGATGTGATGGGGATGATATCACGTGACATGTCATGTGACACTATAGGTACCATCTTTAAAGTTCTTTATCTTCTGAAGTACATGTCCAATCGTGTTGTAACTTTGCATGTAACTGGAAAACAAAGTATTTTACAGTAATATTGATCTCATGTGATGATGACATCATGTGACAGGTCACGTGCCATTAAAAGTTATCCACGTCTGATCAGAATGGAATGTGCAACCTTTAAAAAATATTGTTCCTTTTTCGTTATAGTTGCATCAAGGATGGACTCAGTGGTGATATGATACAGTTAAAATGATGTCATGATGACATCGATGAATTTATTAATGACTTTTGGTTTTTCTTTCAAATTAACTTTGCACACAGATATATAGCCAATATAGCCGATGTTTTGGCAACTCAGCTGTATTCCATGAAACTGTAATATTATCATATCAAATCTATTTTGTAAACATTCTTCTTTTATAATACGATTTAACTAAAACAGCCAACTTTGAAACAGCCTGTGTTTGTTCACAAACACCACCTTTAGTTTACTTTATAATGTATAAATTCATTTACCCAAGTGTCAATTAATTTGAGTGCAGAAGATTAAACATATTGTTTTCCCTTATCAAAGCCTTGATTCCTAAATTTCTCTTAAATTTCCTTTTCCTTCTCATCTGTTTATGTTGAGTCTCACTTTTGGAGGCGACTTTGTAACACCATATACGCCCCCATTCTACTATACTGCATGCGACTATTTTGGACCGTACACAGTGAAGCTTGGGAGAAACAAAACTACCAAGCACTATGGGGGTCATCTTCACATCCCTCAACACTAGAGCAGTCCACCTGGAGTAGGCCACAGACTGTTCTACCATGGAGTATTTGCAGGTACTCCATAGATTTTTTGCTACCAGAGGCTACCCGGCGGTGCTGATGAGTAACAATGGGATCCAATTTATTGGTGCTGAAAGGGAGCTTAGAAAGATGGTAGCAGGCTGGGACAAAGAGGAATTATGAAAGTTCTGCGCAGAAAAACAGACGGAATGGAAGTTCATCACACCAGCAGCTCCGCATCAAAATGGTTGTGCAGAATTGCTGGTAAAGAGCTGCAAGTCTGCGCTGAAGCATGCAGTGGGAGCCCTAGTGCTCACACTGTTCGAGTTGTACACTGTATTCCAAGAAGTCACCAATCTTGTTAACCAGTGACTCATTGGATGTATCCCTAATGACCCAAATGATGGTGCTTACCTGTGTCCTATAATGACATGCTCCTTGGAATGTCATTGTCCTACGTGCCTCAAGGACCTTTCAGAGAGACAAACAATCCGAGACATCGAATGGAGTTTGTGCAGAAAATTGTCCACTCCTTCGCTGGTCCAGAGATGTACTACCAGCGTTGGTGCCACGCAGAAAGTGGAATGTCGAGAGACAGAATGTACAAGTTGATGACAGCGAACTCTAGCCGAACTCAACACAGTCAGCGGCAAATGGTGCCTCGGTCGAGTGCTAGAGGTCTATCCAGGATCAGATGGTAGAGTTCGTAACATCAAAGTCAAGACGGCCACTTGAGATTACCGTAGACCCATCACCAAGGTCGCCATTCTGTACCTGGCAGATGGATATGATGAGGACTAAACAACCTCATCTGAGTGGAGAATGTTGCAGTGACCTGGAACAGGACAGTAACTTTGAAGTACGCCCTCTATATTTGGACACTTGACACCTCACATGTTCAGTGCAGCCATCTTTGCTTATGTTTTCACAGTGTCAGGTTTCCATTGAATAAAACCCAGTTTTTACAGCTTTCCTGTTCGAGCACACACAAGTTACAGTAATGACAGAAGAGTCTTGCCAAAGAAGTGATCATTTTATCAGCGTTCTCAGTGAGAGCAAAGTTATTTTCATGTTGTTAAAACCAATGTGCTTTCACATGTTTCTTGAGTAATATGACACCAAGATAAGTTCTGAGAGCAGAGATTTATTCATCGTTCGAACAGTTTGAGAAAGTAACTCATTTAAGGAGAGATGTAACAGGGAAAAATGACACACTATGAGGAATTAGCAAAACAACAAAAAACTCTACCTAAACCAAGGATCTTTGAAGGAAAAGTCGCAGGAAACTGAATTAATAAGGACTCAGACACCAATATTTGACTTCAAAAAAAAGGGACAAAAAATAATTTATTAATGAAAAAGTACAGGAAAAATGAAAAAAACAAAAATGACTCAAGGACTAAAAACCACCCGAAGACTAAGACTTTAAAAGACTCAAAACCAAAACCAAAACCCAACACAGTACGTAAAAATGGACCTCATGAGTTTACACTCGGACTTCAATCTGTAGGAAAACAAGAGAAGTAGAAAACATACATACATGTATAAGAAACAACAAAATTTCTAGTGCATTAACTACAAAGAACAGGAAGGAGAGCAGGGATTAACACATCATAAAACTGAAAATGTGCACAGGTCTATGGGGCTCATTAAGTATTCAAATCCCCTGGCAAGTCCAAATAAACAATCAACTAAGGAAGAGAAGACAAAGAAAAGCATGTTCTGAGGCAAATGGGTGGAAATACTTATACATCACTAACATTCCTAAACTAAAAAGAGTAAGAAAGGTAACAAAATATGAGAAAATCAAATAAGTATAGATCTAAAAGATGATATTTAATCCTATAGTGTGTTTCTAGGCATAAAAGTTAGACAAACTTAGGAAAACTCTAGTGATTCAGAAAACTAATAAGCAGAAAGAACACCTTGGCAAAAAAGGTTTAGAAACTAAATAATATTGGGGACAGAGGGGAAAATTAACTTTATACATGAAAAAGAAAAGTTTAGAAACTCACCACTGACTCCTAGCAGAATAGGACTCAAGCAGAAAACCACACTCCAGTTAGGAGGAACAGTACATAGGTACATGTGAAGGTGACTGGTCTCTGCTGATCTGCTACACTGAGTGTGACCAGACCATGTGGTAACTCTATATGGGGGAAGCCAGGGCTTAAACAAATAAACAGGGGGGCACACTACTAGAAGAAAATCAAGAACTCTAAACTAAAGTTAAACATTTTAAAGGGGAACTACTTCTATGTACAAACGTGTACTTAATAACATAAACATTTCTGGCTCTGCCACACTCGCCCCATCTTAAATCATTGCTGTCCTCAGCAATGCAAATAAAACGGAATTTAATACAAACATTAATACACATATTATACAGCATAACTTAACGACAGGTATCATTCTATTATTAAATTCAAAGCACCAACCAGATACATTCAGGCATTTAGGAAAACAACTAGTATTTTAGCGACTCATCATGTACATTAGTCTCGGAACTCCTCTGGTGGAGGAATGGCAGGAGTGGACATCTGCTTCGACTGCTTCCGGTGTTGCCTCATGTACGCCATGGTCTCATTGTGAAGCTTGGGCCAAAAGAACTTCTGCTGCATGAGTTTTAGCACCTGTCCATAGCTTAGTGTCTCCATACTGTGATGAAGGCTCCTGAAGATGTCATACCTCATCCCATGGGGTAGTACCGTCACGTATTTGACCTTGGCTCCACCAGTCCTGTAAAACAGTAGGCCACCCTTCACTTCCAGGTTATCCCACACCTGTAGCAACTGCTGCACCACCTTGGGCTCATGGGCCATCTTGCTACGACTCATCCTCTTGGGACCATCCAGCTTCATATCCACGACCCTCTGTATGGCTGGATCTCGCTGCTGGGCTTCCCGCAGACCGTGGCCACTATTAATTGTGCCTCCACTCTCATGGTTTGGCTCGTCATTGAATCGAGCACTGGCAGGGACTGCTTTTGGGTGTCTAAAGGGGACTCTGGGGGCTTCAGGACTCTTGGGTGTAGACTCATTGATGGTGACTGGAGTTACTGGGACATCTTTGGGAGACTTTGTCTTGTCACGGTGCAGCATGGATTCCAGGTTGTGAATGCAGCTATTCTGTCGTTGCTGCTCGCCAATAATCTGGGTGATCATCGCCTTCAGTGTGTGGATTTGGTGAAACTGTTGCAGTATGACTCTCTGCATACAGGCTTGATGCTGCAGTAACTGTAAGATGCTGGACCGTTGGTCAACAGTCACTGGTTCCTCTTGGCAACTTCGGGTGAAACCATTGGGAAGTGGATCAAATCCACAAAACTGAAGGGTAGTCAGTGCTTCCGTCATCGTGTCCACTCACAGATCCACTAAAACAACACTGTGTTGGTTTGGACCTAACCTCTGACCAATTAACATGAAAGAGCATAAAAACCCTTAAAGAAAGAAAAATGACCTAGTCCCTACTAAAACAGTTTCAAGCTAAGTTTTACAAAAAAAACATACTCCCAACCTGGATTCTCCACCACAAATTTAAAAAAATGTAACAGGGAAAAATGACACACTATGAGGAATTAGCAAAACAACAAAAAACTCTAACTAAACCAAGGATCTTTGAAGGAAAAGTCGCAGGAAACTGAATTAATAAGGACTCAGACACCAATATTTGACTTCAAAAAAAAGGGACAAAAAATAATTTATTAATGAAAAAGTACAGGAAAAATGAAAAAAACAAAAATGACTCAAGGACTAAAAACCACCCGAAGACTAAGACTTTAAAAGACTCAAAACCAAAACCAAAACCCAACACAGTGCGTAAAAATGGACCTTATGAGTTTACACTCGGACTTCAATCTGTAGGAAAACAAGAGAAGTAGAAAACATACATACATGTATAAGAAACAACAAAATTTCTAGTGCATTAACTACAAAGAACAGGAAGGAGAGCAGGGATTAACACATCATAAAACTGAAAATGTGCACAGGTCTATGGGGCTCATTAAGTATTCAAATCCCCTGGCAAGTCCAAATAAACAATCAACTAAGGAAGAGAAGACAAAGAAAAGCATGTTCTGAGGCAAATGGGTGGAAATACTTATACATCACTAACATTCCTAAACTAAAAAGAGTAAGAAAGGTAACAAAATATGAGAAAATCAAATAAGTATAGATCTAAAAGATGATATTTAATCCTATAGTGTGTTTCTAGGCATAAAAGTTAGACAAACTTAGGAAAACTCTAGTAATTCAGAAAACTAATAAGCAGAAAGAACACCTTGGCAAAAAAGGTTTAGAAACTAAATAATATTGGGGACAGAGGGGAAAATTAACTTTATACATGAAAAAGAAAAGTTTAGAAACTCACCACTGACTCCTAGCAGAATAGGACTCAAGCAGAAAACCACACTCCAGTTAGGAGGAACAATACATAGGTACATGTGAAGGTGACTGGTCTCTGCTGATCTGCTACACTGAGTGTGACCAGACCATGTGGTAACTCTATATGGGGGAAGCCAGGGCTTAAACAAATAAACAGGGGGGCACACTACTAGAAGAAAATCAAGAACTCTAAACTAAAGTTAAACATTTTAAAGGGGAACTACTTCTATGTACAAACGTGTACTTAATAACATAAACATTTCTGGCTCTGCCACAGAGACAATTTTACGACCTTAATTTTACCTGAATTTAAGGGAATTTCATGTTCATTTATGATTTCTAGGACTACAGCCTTCCAGTTAATCTGGACTGAGAATTGCATTTGCAGAGATGCTTAAGATATTATTTATCTTAATATTGATGTTTGCCAAGAAAACACAGATTTTATGAGACACAATTTTGGACAAGAAATTTAAGGAGAGATTTGTAAGTTAAGTTTCGGAATCTTTCAGATAATTTTCAGCAAGTTGCATTTATATTTATTATGCCACTCAGTTTAGTTAATTGTGAATACTGATATTTACTCTACAAGTTTGTTTGTTTTATTTCTTTTAGATCGAATAAAGATATAGTTATCCGATAGCAAGATTTCTTTTGCTGTTCATTGGTTGCATTTCCCGATGGTCCAATAACATTGACAAGACAAATTATACAGAACAACGAAAACATCGGTCCCCACAAAGGTGATCAAAATGACAGCCAGAAAGAAAACAAAAGGTTGAATTACGTGTCCGATAAGAAAGCCTGCTTTAGGGCCCTAAGGAATTGAAGTCAGTCGGAAACAGCGGAGTCTTTGATAAGTGGCGGCAAAGAATTCCATATTCTGGGGAAACTGCCGGGGGGGGGGAATATGAAACAAAGCTTGTGTGCGGGAAGGAAGATGGCAGAATGTGAGCAAATCTGGGTGTTGTGGATTGACAAAGACATTATTGCTGATGGTCTCTCATTGGCATAAGCCACGTAAACATTTAAACACAAATGAGCATAGCAGGAATATGAGAAATCAAAGGTGGAGAGTGCACTCGTGTTCACGTTGCAGTGTGGGAAAAGACTATTCATATAATAAGGCAGTCAGTGTAGGAGTCAGTACCCAGACCGGAATCTTGGGCTGAATCGCGGGCTATATGTACCTTGTAATGTATGTAAACATGTGCAGCACAAGTCTTAGAAGACTAGCGTGAAGGCTTGTTTATTGCTGAGCCTACAATGTTCAGTGTGTTGAAGGAAAACAGATAAACACATATAGGATTCTTCTTGTGAAAGTGTGAAGATTCATTTCCTATGAAAGTAACCATTGACTCGCCGATGAATGAGGACAATGGCAAGCAACCTGGCAGTGTTGCAGGGCCCAGTGCTGTGGTGGTCCCAAACACAAACCTGGCAGTTGTGCAGAAGCACAGCATCGTACATATACCATATTGGCAGATGCCGTACAACAACAGCACTCGCCGAGGCTTATGTGTCGCTTTTCTCAGTTCAGAGTGCTTTTGCAGAGACTGGATATTTGTCGAAGCAGTCCTCAAAAATCCTTGGCACAGTATTTTTCATTACGACAACTGGGAAGGGGACTCCGACAACTCAAAATGTACCCTTAATGCAATGCTGTCCGGGAACGATTGACTCAACACAGTATTGCATGGAAACATCACGACCAAGTCTCAGTGTACGAGATTCCTGTCCGAAACTACAAAGTGCACAAGACTGGGGTATGTTTTATTTTATGACAAAACAAAACAAATCATGCACTTAAACTTGATGGATGGAGCAATCAACATTGTATACAAGAACCCGTGCAAATACATTACATTTTGAACTTGCCTCTACTACGAGACTTGTGTGAAATATACACACTGTTGACAACCGTATTGCCCACATGACGTTTTGGGATCACTGGCATATCATTAATACATAATTAGCATTTCTAAAATCGGCAAAAAAGGCACCCGCAGAAGCCCGTGTTTGGGACAATTTTTTGATTATAAATGGGAAAGTGGTCAAGGTACAGTGGGTACAGACCTGTGAATTGCTATATCATCTATGTATTCTGGCCCTATCTATAAGAATCTGCACATAAAAATAGTATAGTTGTACTATTTTTAGAGATATTAACCCTTTAACCACTTCCTGCCGGGGACTCCAGAATTGGAGACATATGCTTTATATGCGTGGCCGGGGTCTCCAAACTCGGACAGAGGAAACAGGGCCGTGTAACAAAAAACGTACTCCGAACAAAAGACCACGCTACTGGGCATTATCGACATTTTTCACTCTCAAAAGTGGTGATAATTCAGCCTTGTTTTGAAGCCGTATACCAGGGTTTGGGGCATTTATACACCACCGTGAATCTCTAGAGCATTCACACGACTGATGATGTCTTGAAATTGTACCCAACATGGCAGATTTTGGCGGTTTTCAGCAGGCCAAGATAGAGTCATATTCGATTGCTTCATACGTTATTGTGTTCATCCGATCGGTCCACAATGTTTGCAACATACCAGTCAGTGTCATATACACGAGCAATATATTAACTGGGCTGATAAGCGAAATCCTCTGCACCATCACAAGCATGAGTAGGGGTTGCACTAGAGTCCGCACCATCGTCAGTGGTACCCAAAGACACAATAGAACCATAGACACAATGTTCCTGCGAGATCCTCCGCATTTCCAGTTTTCCGTAAGGAACTGGTATGAAGCTGTGATGAGACTTTTGTATCATGAAATGAAAACTTTCTCATGATGGTAGCAGATCTTGTCTTCGTCAAAATGATAATCCAGTTCGTTCTTCAAGTAGTCTTCTATCAGATATAGAAAAACTGGCAACAGTAATGGAACCTTTCTGCCTGGAATATGTAACTTTATGGCAGTCATCGTTTAGAGTCAAACCAATCTTGCAAGGTTTTTGTTCCATCTTCCATGAGGCTAGGCTTAACAGCTTCTGACTTCCAGATCAGAGTTCAGGGCATGGTAATGCAACCAGGATGTCTTTCTTGGGATTACTGCCTTGTTTTATTCATTCCCTTTCCTCTTTGAAAGATGCATTTGAACTGAAATTGAAATAATCCAACTCAAGTACATTTAGCTGGAGTTGTCAAGAGTTTGGTCAACAGGAAAAGCTGTCAATTATTGTAAAAACAGCATTGTGCAACAGCTGGAAAAGGGTAAATCACTTGTTTTGTCAATATGACTGGGTGTTATTGATATAATATTTTAATGTTTCAATTGATCAATTTAAGTATGGTGGTGTGTTTTTACTAACAAAAACATGAATAGGCAGTTAAAACAACAGTTTACCTACTTTCCAGACTTGGGATTTTTCGGAAAATAGCCAAAAATAGTACCATATACCAAGGCTTAGTTCATAGTGAAGGAGTTGGATAATTCAAAATTATGTAAAGGTACTTACCTGCAATATTATTGGAATTATATGAGTTCATTGGAGGAGAGAATCACGTAGTATTATGTTCCTCGTAATACGGTTTGCTCCACCTTCGCAGAGAATGGTATCGTCCCACTATTAATATACAAATGAGCTCCACTAGAGAGTGGAGCTGTATACTTCAAAGTTGAGCCAACACCAACACTGCAGGACTGAAGGTAAAAGCTGTACAAATATCTCTTTTGTAGAACTTTGTAAACGTATCCTCCGAAGCCCAGTTTGCCGATTGGAGGATGACTGCAGTTGATACACCAGCTCGTGCTGCTGCTGACGTTGATGCTCCTCGAGTAGAATGTGCAAGGAAAAGCGTTGTGTCAATTCCAGCGGAAGTCATAACCAACTGAAGCCAGCGGGCAATAGTGGATGAGACAACTGGTAGGTGTGGCCGAACGTGAGAGAGAAACAATTCCGTTCTGTTATTGATAGCACAAAGGGGCTCATTCGGGAACGTCAGGCGGTGTATTGCTTTATTTCTGGAATAGGCAGTCGTTGATTTAGCAGGTTTAGTAGGAGTGAGTGAATAGCCTGTGTCTGTCTTCCTCATGAAGCGCAAATCCAGGGCTGTTAAGGACGAATAACGACCAGCCATTACAAGTGCCACAAGCATTGCAAGTTTATGGGTCAGTTGGCGTAGAGACAGACTCCTGTTGT